>NW_012148219.1:787975-792462 GCF_000956105.1 Propithecus coquereli | reverse complement strand
TCAATTTCAGATATATGCAAAGTTCGTAGACAAAAGGGTGTCATTTCACAGGAAATCTGAATTTATCTTGAAATAGATAAACTTTTAAAAGGTTGATAATTTTATTACTTTGATTAATTTCTATGTAAGCCATTGCATGTGATAAATCAGATATTCGTACTATGATTCTAATATTTTATCACTAAATTTAAGGGCAATAAAATTAAAAAGTGTCAATATTATTGTCTTCAAAGTACACTGTCTCCCCTCGACTCTTCCTTATTCTATTCTAAGATAAAAATATGATGTCATATTTAGTATTTTGACGTGCTTGTCTTTGTAGTGAATATTTACAGTGGTTAAAATCAATATTGATAGATAATTGTTCACATATTCCACTGAGTATTATTTTTATTCTTTAACTATTATGATCCCTTACTGAAGTGTGTGTTTGTTTTATGGTAGAAGAGGCTTGTGCCTTTAGATTTAGTGAGGGTTAAACAGAGGTTATTCCAAAAATGAATATCCCCAGAGAAAATTGTTATAGTTATTGCAATTCATACACATACACATGCATATTCACATACATACACATTTCAAACCACCTGTTATTCTTTTGGTCAGTGATGCTTATCAACCAACTACAATTATCACTATTGGTACTGCAGTATCCTTCATTTAGTTACTCATACATTCACTCATTTAACAAATGTATATTGAGTACGTACTACGTGTGGGGCATTAAAGGTATTTACTGGAGCTTTTAGCAGCTTCACAGAGATATTGAGACAGATATTAGAGTCCCAGACATACTTACACACACATTAGAAATTCTTAGGACTGCACTGTAGATGTAAGGATCAAGTAGAAGCAGAGAAGTCCTTTCAGGGAACTTCAGCTTAGCTTTTAATTATCTTAATCTCTGAAGTTGGGTTAAAGTGAAGCCCCTGTGCCAGTGTCCTGGAAGACTAGGAGTACACTTAAATCCTCTCTGAAGAAAGATAATATAATTTTGGGAACCAAATTATACTGGCAATTTTTAAAATACAATGTCTAGCACAATAAAACCTAAATAAGAGGAACCAATGTGTAAAAATAATACAGTAAGAACAATTGTAACAGGTTGTGTAATATTAAGAGTATGAATATTGGGAAAAAATGTCCTGTTGAATCTATGTGAAGCCCCAGTTGGAGAATCCCAATATGGGTTCCTAGAATTATGGAGGAAGGTCATGCCATCTGCATTTGACAATCATGTGCCTTTGAAAGATAATTTCTGGAATATGTTTGAGCCCTGATAAGAGTAGAGTTTCTGACCATAGGACATCAAGTAATCATTTATCTAGA
Source organism: Propithecus coquereli (assembly GCF_000956105.1). NCBI lineage: Eukaryota > Metazoa > Chordata > Mammalia > Primates > Indriidae > Propithecus > Propithecus coquereli. The sequence continues at coordinate 791,136 of NW_012148219.1, read as the reverse complement.
ACTGTCCAAGAGACATATGAGATATGCTAAGTCACAAAGTCAGGCAAGACCAGTCCCCAAATAGCAGAAGATGGAAAGGCTATATCCAGATTGAGCATGCGCAGGACCAGATGGCATAAGCAAGCTGCATGAGTAGGTAGCCCAGACCCCCACATTATCCACCACTGTTGTCCAGTCCTCTTCCTCAGCTCACACCTATGGCTTTTGTGGGATGTGTTACAAGCAGCTACTAGAGAAAAATAATTCCTGAGCATGGTTTAAATATGGTTTGGCTTGGTATCTGGAAGCAAGTAAAAATTAGATGGATGTACAATAGTCTCATTCAGAGATACCTCTGATAGGCAGTGGCAAGGGAAAATCCTCCCAACTGGTCGAGCTTTGCACTGCACACATGTATGTGGCCCAGGACAAAAATATCTACAGACTCATGGGAAGTGGCTAATGACCTGCCCACCTGATCAGGGGCCTGAAAGGAGTCAGATAAGAAGATCAAGGACACAAAAGGACTGGATTAGAGGCATTACCATGGATATATGGGAGTTGTGGGAAAAAAGTACGAAGACATTTATATCCCATGTTATCCCTGTAAGAGAGCATCTGCTATGGATGAGACACTAAACAAGTAGACCAAACCAAAGTAGACAAAACGACTTGGCCAGTTTGTATAAGCCAACCTCTGTTACTGGTTAACTCCAGCGTTGCACCATAGACACATAAAAGTATGAATGAGTATGATTTGTACAGCCTTAACCAATATCTGAGGGTTTATGAAGTATTTGATTTCTGACATGGGATCCCACATAACATTGCATCAGACAGCAGGCCATACTTTATTGCAAAAGAGGACCATAGCCGTGGGACCTACTAGCTGTTTCACATGCTGCACAAATAAGAGTGTTTCAGAGCATGTGAATGGACTGAGGGAAGCATACCTGAAGCACTTAAGGATAGGATACTATCCTCTAGGGAGGTACATACCATGAATCAAAGATCTTTATGTGCCACTAACTTTACTTAACCCTAAATCCCAGTGGCCAATTTGGGACATATGCCCTGCTTATATACACAATTATGAGCTCTTCATCAGTCCTGGTCTCTAAGGAGGGGACAATTTCACCAGGGGCCACGGCAGGGAGGCATTGAACGCTAAGCTAAGGCTACCATTTGACACTGCAGGATTTTTGTGTTCAAGGACCAGTAGGCAAGAAGAGAAGTTATTAATACCATCTTTCATGGGTTACTGACTCTGACTACCTAAAAGCAGTAGGGCTGCTGTTAGTGGTGGCAGAGAAGAACATGTTTGGCACCCAGTTAGGTGCTTCTTGTTACTCTCTTGCCTCTCGTGATGGTAAATGAACAAGTTCAGCATCCCCAACCTGAGAAAGGCTTGATGACTAGGGGCTCAAACCTCTTACTATGACAGTCAGGTCTGGATTGTGTCATCATGTAAACCAATCAGACCTGCAGAGGTAGTAAATGAAGGTAAAGGGAACCTAGAATGGTTATGGGAGGCAGGTAAGTAGCAGGTGCTGTCATGAGACCAGCTTCAATGGTGTAATCTGTAGTTCCTCTCACTACCTTCCCCTTCTATATTCCCCTCAGGAAGAGAGCCTCCCCAGAATCCTGGAGGATTTGCTCTCAAACACTTATAAGTTGATACAAGAACACAAGAGTTCACTGTGTTTAGGGTTTACAGATAAAATACAGAAAAGCAAGTTGAACTTTAGTTTCAGATAAACAAGCATTTTTAGTATAAGTACTTCCTATGCAATATTTACATCAAAAATTATTTTGTGTGTATCTGAAATTGAAATTTAACTAGGTGTCCTGAATTAATTTGCTAAAAATGGCAACCTAACTATGGTGGACATGGGGTATTCCTAGATGTGCCTCTAAGATCTCTTTTCAAGAAAGTGCCAGGTGCTGGGAATGCTGTTAGCAGACACTGTCAGCTGTTTGCCCCTTCAGGGACTGCCTCAGCTGTAGTCGGCCCATCTAAGGTCACACTCCTCAGGGGATATCCCAAATCCCATGACTTACTGGAGCAGAAATATAAAAATCTGGCCACTTGGACCCAATAGGAGAAACTCTGATGAGATTTCAGCTTGAGAGGTCCCTGTGGGGTAAGCTGATGCTGTTGAGCCTGCACTGCTTTCAAATTCTCCAGCTGCTCAATCCTCCTCCCCCCTTTTCTCTTAGGTGTAGGTTTCAAAGGCACCCCTCAGTAAACACCCTGCACACCAAACTCTGTCTCAGAGTCTGCTTTGTGGAGAAATCAAACTGCTACATTCTATTTTCTCTGGACTCTCTTGTATAAGAGAGAGAGGGAAAAAAATCTGTCTTTCCTTAAAAACAATTTTTTATACATTAAGACATGATGTACATGCAGTGAAATTAAGATATCCCAGATGTGTAAATTCAATCAGTCTTGACAAATTCATACACTCTTGTAACTCACACCAGTATCAAGACACAGAACTTTTCCCAGCAACCACGAAAGTTTCCTCTTGATCCTTCCTAGTCAATTCCCCCACCTCCACCAGAAGCAACCACTGATTTGATATCTAATACCAAAGATCAATTTTATCTATTCTAGGTCTTAGTATAAATACAGTCATGTACTATGTATTCTTTTGTATCTGACATCTTTCACTCACCATATTGTTTTTGAGATCTATCCATGCTGTTAAATGTATCAGTATTAGGCTTCTTACCATTGCTGGGTTATTACTGCATGAAACCAGAACTAGTTAACTAGTTTCCTATTAATGGACACTTTCCTGTTTGGAGCTCTTATAAGTTAAATTATTATGGATATTTTGTCCAAAAATTTATGTAGATGCATGCTTTTGTTTCTGTTAGATAAATATGTAGGAGTGAAAAGTACTGGCTCACAGGGTAAATACATCTTTAATTTTTAAAGAACTCACTGAATAGTTTTCCAAGTTGATTGTACCATTTTGCATTTTCATCAGCAGTGTTGGGGGTTCTAGTGATTTTCCAACATTTGGTACTGCTAATCTTTTTTATTTTAACTACACTAATGGAAGTATATTGATATGGTTTTGCGGTTTTGAGTTGCATATACCTAATATATAATAATGTTGAACACATTTCATGTGGTTATTGACAATTTTTGTATGCTCCTTTTTGAAATTTCT
>NW_012148219.1:783059-785288 GCF_000956105.1 Propithecus coquereli | reverse complement strand
ATTTTATAATTTTCAATTAATATACAAGGTGATATCTGTGGCTGATTTTGAGAATATACATAACATACTTTCTCCCTATGTTTCAATGCATGTTTTTCAGAGTTTTGAAAATATATTTTTATGGTAGATAGCTTATACAATTTCTTTTCTGCTTTTTTTTTGGTCATAGTTAATCTTCAACTTTTTTGTTGTCTATCTTTTGTGGCTTTACTACATATCAGCTGTGTGCATATGAACAATTATTTAATATATGATAGGGATATAATAATACTATATAGCTTATAAAATGGTTGGGAAAAATAAATAAAATTATGTATGTTTGTAACTAGCTTAAAATAAAACCTAGGGCATTTAGTGAGCATTAAATAAATGTTTTACCATTGTTGCTAGTATTATATGTATGCATACATATCTTTATAACATATCTGTAAGTTCTATTTATTTTATGGAAGGCGTCCATATGTATAAATATGTATATAGATATGTACATATAGGCATAATTCAGAAATATTGTGGGTTTGCTTCCAGACCACCACAATAAAGCCAATAGCAGAATAAAGTACATGCAAAAGTTATGTTTACACTATACTATAGTCTATTAAGCATGTAATACACTAATGTCCAAAAAAGTACATACCTTAGTTAAAAAATACTTTATTGCTAAAAAATGCTGGTGATCATCTGAGCCTACAGTGAGTTGTGATCCTTCTGCTCATGGAAGGTGATGCCTTGATGTTGATGGCTGCTGACTGATAAGGATGGTAGTGGCTGAAGATTGGGATGGCTGTAGCAATTTCTTAAAATAAGGCAACAATGAAATTTGCCACATTGATTGACTTTTTTATTCATGAAAGGTTTCTCTGTAGCATGAAATACTGTTTGATAGCATTTTACCCATAGGAGAACTTCTCTCATAATTAGAGTCAATCCTCTCAAACCCTACCTTATCAACCAAGTTTGTAATATTCTAAATCCTTTGTTGTCATTTCAACAATGTTCGTAACATCTTGAGCAGAATTAGATTCCATCTCAAGAAACCATTTTCTTTGGTTATCCATAAGAAGCAACTTTTCATCCATTCAAGTTTTATCGTGAGATTGCAGCAATTAAGTCACATCTTCAGTCTCCACTTCTAATTCTAGTTTTCTTGTTATTTCTAACACATCTGCAGGTACTTCCTCCACCAAAATCTTGAATCCCTTCAAAGTCAACCATGGGGTTTGGAATCAACTTCTTCCAAACTTCTGTTAATGTTGATATTTTGACCTCCTCCTATGAATCACAAACATTCTTAATAGCATCTAAAATGGTGAATCCTTTCCAAAAGGTTTTCAATTTATTTTTCCCAGACTCATCAGAGAAATCAATATTTATGGACCCTACAGCTTTATGAAATATATTTCTTAAGTAAGAAGACCTGAAAGCTGAAATGACTCCTTGATCCATGGGCTACAGAATGAATTTTGTGTTAGCAGGCATGGAAACAACATTAATCTACACGTACATCTCCATCAGAGCTCTCAGGTGACCAGGAGATCTGGTGAATGAGCAGTAATATTTTGAAAGGAATCTTTTTTTCTGAGCAGTGGGTTTCAACAGTGGGCATAAAATATTCAGTAAACCATGCTGTAAATTATGTGCTGTCATCTAGATTTGTTGTTCCATTTATAGAAAACAGGTGGACATAATTCTTGAGGGCCCTAGGATTTCTGGATGGTAAATGAGCATTGGCTTCAACTTAAAGTCCCCAGCTGAATTTATCCCTAAAAAGAGAGTCAGCCTCTCTTTTGAACAGTTGAAGTCAGATACTGACTTCTCCTCTCTATCTATGAAAGTCCTAAATAGCATCATTTTCCAATATGAGGCTGTTTCATCTACATTGAACATCTGTTGTTTAGTGTAGCCATCTTCATAAGTTATCTTAGCTGGATCTTCTGAATAACTTGCTGCAGTGTCTATATCAACACTTGCTGCCTCACCTTGTATTTTTACATTACGGTTTCCTTAAATCTCACGAACTAATCTCTGCCAGCTTCAAACTTTTCTTCTGAAGCTTCTCCTCTCTCTCTTAGCCTTCATAAAATTGAAGAGAGTTAGGGCATTTCTCTGGATTAGGCTTTGGCTTAGGGGGTGTTGTGACTGGTTTGATCTCAGACTGCATTATACCACTGGCTTTCCTGGTTTTTCATCATGCAAATGGCACATTGTGGGATTTGTCAGCTTCCATAA
>NW_012148219.1:767326-781281 GCF_000956105.1 Propithecus coquereli | reverse complement strand
CAGCTAATGGGCTATGGAACATATAGTATGTCACTTCCAGTTCAAAGATTTAAAAGCTGCAGTGCAGTTTTTCCTTCACCTTAGCAACATCATCAGAAAGCCACATATTTAAATGGTACAAGGCAAGGTTTAAGTTGACTGGATCCCTGAGTCATTGCTTGGAAGGGAATAGTCCTGCAGAGCTACTGATCAAAAGCAGATTTTGACATGGGGAAACCACTGAGACTTTGTTACCTTATTATTGCCTAACTTAACATAACTAAAACATATTCCCACCTAGTCCTTTGGTAGAGGCAGAATCTCCTGTATACAATTTATAGAATAGGAAAGCAGAGTGGGACACGTTCTCTATCAAGTATGGAGAGAAAATGGCTGAGCTAAATGTGTCCGACTACTTTTCACAGGTTCATAGAGAGATGCAATGATAGTGGAGCTGCCACATACAAATAAGCATTAGGAATGTAAAGAAGAGTCCTAACATTTTAGCTGTTCTTGTTCGCATAGCCCACTGAGTTTATGTAATGAGCCCATGGATTACCAATGTTGTGGTTGTACCCCATGAGGGAAAACAAGCAGCTACCAAGACAGTCCAGCTTCTACCTTCATGAGACCATTACCCCTATACAAATCACTGTTTCCTTAGATATTTTTCTGGGATCACCAATGAACAGTATAATTTTGTTGCCATAAGTCTCTGAAATTGGGCAAAAAAAAATCCAATATTAAATTAACATTTAGGTCACATTTGTACAAACACTGAAAATTCATTTCCATGTCTATTTACCTTTTCAGATTGTTTCCAGCCATGTTGTTACAACATAGTTTATCAGGAGCTCATGATAACATCAAATGACAAAACTAAAATATGCAAAAAATGGAGTGTCAACATAGAGATGTCCCAAATTTCAACATAAACTCCTCTCACATTATCAATCACTGGGGAGAAATTGACATTTAAAGAAGTTAAATCCTCTTGCAGGTTAAAGTACCAAGCATAAAAATGCAAAAAAAATTGTAGTCTAATATCGAATACTCTTATTTCTGGTTGTTCAATTTCAAATAATTAAAATCCAAAGTATATTCTTCTCTCTTTCTCTTTTGCATCTCAGCTAGCAGGATTTCCTGTGTTTGAAGTGATTTAGGATTTCTTCAGGAGCTGCACCCTGGAGGAACTGAGAAGTTGAACTAATTGAATGCCAAGCCTCTAATGTGACTGCTTTTCCAAAGTCCAAATGTCTTTTGTAACATATGTGAGCGTAGCTGTGCTCCCAAGCCCTCTGAATTTAGAAAACCAGCCATTCGCCATTACACAGAAATTATTCCAGGTAAAATTATATTGCCAAAACCATTAGGAACAACTCAGTTATTTGAGTGAAAGGGGGTAGAATAGAGAAATCTTCTATCCTCAAGGTTTAGTCTCACTAGAATGCTAGTTAGTTTATACCCTTGGTCTGGAATTTATGACTGAATCTGAACACAATAGGAGAATTGCTACATTAGAAAGTGAATTTTGACATAATATGATTATCATACCTGGGGAAATATGCTTCCTATTTATACATGACGAGAGATATGTCAGACAGGGTGCCTATGCTCTATCAAACTACCTCACCATCTCAGTGGCTTAAAAAATTATTTCTCTCTCTCTCTCGATCTTTTTTTGAAAGTTGCTGGTCACTTTAGATCACTGATGGGTCTGTTCCACACTTCTTTATTCACTTCTTTATTGGGATCTAAGCTGAAGAAACTTTGCTTACTCAGGACATGCTGTTCTGATAGCAGAGGTGAAAGAGCAAGAAAACTGGCAAAAATAAGCAATGGTTGTTAAACTTTTTGCATGGGCATGGTAAATGTCACATTTGCTCACATGCCATTGGCTAATGCAAGTGATGTACCAAACCCAACATCAATAGGACAGATATGTATACTCTTCCACTGGAGGCACTGCACATTTTATGATAAGGATGAGATACATAATTCACTTACAGGAGGTGGGAATAAATATTTTGGAACAGTAACACAAGCTGTTACTACTTTCTCCAAAAAGAAAAAAAAAAAAGTATATTTTTTATACATAGGTCACTCAACCACCAGGTCTTTCTCATCCATAATATTAAAAATATATTTAATATTACTTTCTATTTCTTCTTTAAGCCCTACACTTCAGGCTCCTCAGTAATTGGTAAAATTTGGCTTGGTCTAGCTTAATAGCATCAAAATCTCTTGTAACAAGGCATTTTTACACATTTTCAATTCCTCTTGCATGGATTTACTTAGGCCCCAAAGAAAGTCACCTCCTAGGATTTATGTTATAAATTTTCCTTTGAATCATGTAGTTTTAAAAGGCATATTTTTAATAATGCAAATGTATCTTTTCAATATTAACTTGAAATGTACTAGCATTATAGACAGGTAATGCATAATTAGGAGAGTGGTTTTTGAAATTTATGGAGTGGTTTTATAGCTTGGTATGTGGTAGATTGTATAAATATACCATGTATGCTTGAGAAGAATGTGTGTCTCTAATTTGTGGATGCAGAGCTCTGTGTGTCTATACCATATCAGACCAACCTGGTTCACTTTTGTGAAACAAAATTGTGAGTTATTTTTCAGTTGTCATGGACCCCTAGGTTAAAAATCACATAATCTGAGCATGCCTAGATGAACAAAGTGTTCGATCATGGGTGGAACCAAAGTGCTTAGACTGAGGAGCAGAGGCTGAATTAAGAAGAGGACCCTGCATGGCAGGATCCAGGATCTACTCATGTGGAGCCCTGGAATCACCCCATGGCAGCATCCACTCATAGGATGTCTCCTGGCATCACCCCATCACGAGATCCCATCAGAGCATATCTCATTACCTTCTGACTATAAAACCTGCCCCAAACCCCAGCTCAGGGAGACAGATTTGAGTCTGACTCCTGTCTCCTTGTTTTGGCCACCTGACAATAGACTTTTTTCACTGCAAAAACCCAGTGTGCTTCAGTGTTTGGCTTTCCATTGCACATTGGCAAAGGAACTAACCCAGTTTGGTTCAGTTACAGGTCCATGAATAAAGATTGTTGTACTTTTCAAACTTACTATATATCCTTATTAACTTTTCTTTCCTACATGACTCATCAACCATTGAGAAAGGCATATTGAAATATTTCATTGTAATACTCAATTCATCAGATTCATCCTATAACTCTATATTTGCCTTATATATGTTGAAGCTATTTTATTGAGGGATTTCAGTTTAATAATTGTTATATATTCCTGTTCAATTGGATTAGATAGCATGCAGCCTCTTAGCTGAAGACTTCATTGCCTAACATCCTTTGCAACCAGTTGCAACCAGTTCTAATCAGTTCTGACTAAGTTCTAACTAATGAGATGGGAGGAAAACTGAAATAACTTCTGGTCACATGTACAAAAAGAAAGACAATTGCCCTCTATTTTCTTGTCTTCTCTTTCTATTGGCTGAAACATGGGCATGTTGGACCTACTTTATGTATAAAAATAAGAACATCCACTCCAGTGGCAGTGGATCACAGGGTTGAAGGAATATGAATCTTTTAATGACCTTGTGGTCCCTTTCTACTGCCTTCCTTGCACTGCCTGATCTCTTGCCTCTGGACTATCATGTGATAGAGCAGTTGTATTTGGGGTCTCACTTGTTACTGCAACTTATGCTGTTCCCTAACCAATTTCATTGGCTTAAAATAAACTTGGTCTGATAGTAAGGGAATCACTCCAGCCTTCTTTTTTGTTAGTATTTACCTGGTAATCTTTTTCTAGTTTTTTACATCAAACTTTGCATTTTATTGTATTTTAGGTGTGTCTCTTATCAAGAGCATATAGGTAGATTTTTTTCCCCTCCAGGAAATTTAGCTAATTTAATTTTATTGCTATTGTTGATAATTTTTAACTTTTCACCATTTTATTTTTTACTTTCTATTCTGCCACATTTTTGTGCTTCTTATTCTCATATCTAATCTTTTCTAAAAAGCTTTTTAAAAAATTATTTCCCCCTTACCTTTTTCAATATTATTGTAATATAGGTTTTAAAATGCTGTCTTGACCCAGTTTTGAGGCTGTGACTAGAGATCAGTCAGTTCTTTTTCTTGAGCAGCCAGTCAAGTCCATACCCTCAACCACAGTCCCTGTTGGGTCTTCACACTCTGGACCACTATACACCCACCCTAATCACCCGAGTACCAGACAACCAGGCAGAGCCCTGATGCCCCAGACATCAATAACATTATTCAAATTACCCAATTGCTACCCTAATCCTTCCTCTCAGAAACCACGATGGAGACACTTACCCACAGTTCTCCTTTCTTCCTCCACCTCATGACTGACCCTGATGGTGCTACTTTTGACTGGCCCTGTATAGTATAAAACTGTAAAATTCTTTTTAGTTTGTCTCCTTTGTTCTGCATCTGGCTTCACCATACCTCATCCAAAGTAATATGGTTAAAACTGTTATACTCTCTACTTCTATGCTTTTAGTTATTGCACTTTGAAATTTTATCATGCATGCATAACAGACTTTAAAGTGAGTCAATATATTAAGTCATCTACTCTCCTACCCACAGAACCCCACCTCTACCAATATTACATGGGACTTAGAAAACATTAACACACCAATCTTTCCTCCTGGTATACATACTTATATCTAGTAATTAAATTCTATTACTTTTTAGACTCCTAAATTAAGCTAAAGAAAAAAAAGCCCAAAACTATTTTTTTTTTTTTTGCTCAGAATTCCTTCTTACATCTCAGATCTTTATTCTGAGGTCATTTTATTTCTATCCAAACTATGTATGTCTTTAGAAGTTATTTTAGTGGAAATTTGGTTGTAAGCTATCTCAGATTTATTTATGTGAAAATGTTGTAATTTTATTGTCATTGTTGGGAGATAATTTTACTGGATACAAATTTTCTGATTGGCAATTTTTCTTCTTAAAACTTTAAAGCTACTTGTGTATAGCAATCTCTGTAAGTTATTCACATCTATCTTCCAGTATACTAATTTCCCATTTAGCTGTGTTTAATCTGCTGTTCATCAGTCTATCCATGGAAGATTTTAAAAAATTATAATTTTTATTTCTGGAATTTCTGATAGTATTACTTTATTCATTTTTTATAATTCTATATTATATTAATCTTTTCTTACATATTTATTTTTATTCTTGTGGTAGACTATATTTTCCAAAGGTGGCCACCACAATCAATATATCCCATTCTACATGTCCTTTGCAGTATGACCTTGCCACTTGCTCATTGAGAAGTGAGTCAGTCTCTCAATTCCTTAAATCTGGGTGGACATTGTGGCTGCTTGACCGATATTCTATGGTAGAAATGACACTTTTTCAATTGCAATCAATGACCTTATCTGGCCCAAAAGTCTTCAACCTCCTACATTTTCAAAGTAGTGTTGCTAATAATTTTTTAGTGTAAGTGAGTCCTGGGTGATATTTGAAATATTTTATACTAAAAAAATTCTTTATTTTCTGAAATTCAAATTTATGTTAGTGTCCTGTATTTTTGTTTGCTGAATCTAGCAACCCTACTTGGAAGCCAACTGCTGTAATAGAAGTGTGATTACTATGAAACCACCATACTATCAGAAGCTCATGCTGATGGCCTTACAGGGTGAGGCAACATGTGAAGAAAGAGAAAAGCCAAGGAGTACTGATGCACTGGCCACAGGGGTGAAAAAGTCATCTTGGAAGTAGCTCCTCCAGCCCACTAGTACTATTGGTCTTAAGTGGATCAGAGAGGAGCCAATTAGTTGACGTTTTCCCAAATTCCTAAACCACAAAAGTTCTGAACAAATTAAAATGGCTTATTAATATTTTTAAGCCACAAATTGTAGGGTGGTTTGCTATACAACAATTGATAATTCAAATAAATCTATATTTGAAAAAACAAAAACACCACTGATGTTTTATTAGGTCTAAATTTGCTTTCATAGTTCTTTTGTTGATATTCCTGTTGATTTCTTCTGATTTTGGTCATCTTGGTTATAAACTCATATCTGATTGATTTTAATGTTTAGAAATCTCAATTACCAGAACTGAAGATACTCTTCTTAGGAGAAAGAGAAATTGCATTTTGTTCTGCTGGAACCAGGTCATAGACTTAATGCAGGAATCTCAATTTCAGCTCCCTCGTCTCACCAGAGACCCAAAGTTACTCTGGCCTGGGTAATTATATAGGCAATCTCACCTTTCACCTTCACTTACTATTGATCACTCCCGATGATCAGGTTTCAGCTTATGAATTATTTTCATTTTGGATAGAGGAGTGGTGACTTGGAGATTTTTATCAGTTTCTACAAATTTAACAATGTATTAAAAAGTATGTTTTATCTAAAAGTATTTTTTAGTGGAGAGCCTGAAAGATATCTATCAGCCATACTGTACAATTTTCTTGTTATTTCTTTGGAAATTTTAAAGTGGTTCATATGAGAGATAAAAGTTCTTGCTCTGAGGTCCTAAAGGAGCTACGCTATTTCCTTTGAAGACCCCAATCTGTGGCTGTGGAGGAACCCCAATTCCATATAATCAAAAGAATCCTCTCTAAGACCAAACATGATAAGATGTTTGGAAAAAATTATATTTCTTTAGGCCTTTTACTTACAAAAAGGACAAGAAAGCTTAATTTGAAGCATTAATTCATTTGGATTTTGAGGTCTTTAATTTGTAACAGGATTTAATCTTTGTATTTTAATTCCTTCCATGTAATGTAAAAATGAGAAGAAATTTATTTCAGATTTGAAAATTCTCTGCTGATGTATTATTATTGGACTATCGTAATTTGATGTTTGATCTTACTTGCAGAATCTTAGATAGCTTATGTTGGACGATATTTGTGCATATAATTTGAGATGGAAAGTAGAAGTGAGAATGTCCTATTGGCTTTAGGGACAGAATGGCCTTGGAGTTATTTCCTATTGGACCAGGAAATGGCCAAATCTTCGTGGTAATTAGTGTGTAAATATAGAGAAAATAATCAGATGCAACTTGTGATGGTCCTTTGCCTTTAGTTTGGACAGTGTACAGTTTTGTACAGTTATGTAAACAACTCAAGCTTTTACAATTTCATTTGTCAGTTGAATTATTGGACTGTTAAAACTATTTTGGAACATAGATCTTTTTCTCTGGTTAAGTTAAAAAAAAGAGTAGTTGTTTAGCTAAGTAGCTCATGAGCTGAAATTCTGCAAGTATATTTTTAGAATTTTAACTTGATTTGCATATTTGGCTATAGGACACTTAGAGAAATCCTCTGAGTTCAGTTTAAAAAATTCTGGCGCTAAGAATAAAGATTTTCTTCTTGTCATGAAAAGCAATCTGTAAATAGCCCTGTATATTTTATAATTATTAATGTTAGCCCTAAACTTTTCCTTTTGGAAAGATCAGTCATAATTCTGAAAATTTCCTCAACCAATTTAAATACTTGGCAATCTAAATCTTTTTAGAAACTTAAAAAAACCAAAATCTACACTGTCCACCAATGGTCTCAGGAAGGTACTAAAACAAGGAAAGGTTGGTAAGGGGTGGGTGGCCTCATGAAAGAGGGAACCAAACTGTCACGATTCTCTTGTAATTTACATCAAAGGGGACAGATGAACCCTTATTTAACCATAGGCTTAATGTGTAAAGTCAATGGATTAATAGAACCAATAGTTAAAAAGATTGCTAGGGAGATACTTCTTTCTGTTCTTAATGTTTCCTTGAATCTGGAGGGAGTTCCAATTGTGTAACCCTCCTAATTTCTCTCCTATTCTCCCTCACTCACTTCTCCCCACAAATATGGAGTGAATTATTTTATTGAGGAGTTTGAAAAGAGAAAATGTGCATGCATAGTTTAGCTCCCTTCTTTCTCTATGTCTGCACCTAAAAATGCAGGTGATTTTTAAACTTCAGTGTGAGTCCAAATTCCCTTGAGATGTTCTTGAAACAGATTTCTGGGCCTCCTCCCCAGGGATTTGATTCAGTAGGTCTAGAGTAGGCCCATAAATTTGCATTTTTAACACATTCTTAGGTGATGCTGATACTGCTGGACAGATGTCACCCTCTGAGAACCGCTGCTGCAGTCCAGTTCTGCCCACAGAGAACACAGTTCTGCTCTGCTTCACCATACTCATAGCTCTGTGTGGCAGCTTCTGCCCCTGTGGTGGGGCTGGCATGAAGGCTACCTTTAATGAGGTTCATAAGTTTGTCTAATTGCGGGTCAACATAAGGATGCCTACTTGCTCACAAATAGCTTTTGTTTGAGCAAAACAAAATTTTTTGTTTTGGTTTTCTATCTGCCTTACATCTTGCATATGTTTTAATTGATAAGAATTTGAGTGGGGAAGAGGGGTGCTAAAAACCCTTAAAACCTCTCCTTAAAACCTCAAAATGAACATATATGCTCTCACGTTGTCAATTAACATATATGTCATCTTACCTGCCTAGACTGTAGGGAATTTAGAGAGAAGGACCGTATGTTCACTAACACTGTAAAGTCAGTATGCAGTCTAGTGCTGCCTTTTGTGCACTTGAACACATTGCTGATTAAATTAAAAGTAACTTATATTAAGATATTCTTGTTACCTCCTAGCCAACACGATATTTCATTGTTAGCCATAATTTAAGAAGTTACTTCACATAAACAAAATTCCTGCTCTGTAAGGTGGAGTATCAACGGTCTGTTTTAAAGGGGTGATGCTACTGAAATCATTATGGGATTCTCAGGAATGATGTCCAGTGCTCGGTGAGTAAGCCGTCTTGATATATGCTATCCCAGGAAGTTAATGTTTCAAGTTTAATTAATCATCCACTTTATTCCTTCAAGGTTTTCTATCTCATGCTGGGTGGATTACAATCTGGTGACTACTACTAGCAGCTAGCCAGCTGGTGATAATTGCTGTTAATTTCCTGGTATTTGGCAACCAATTGTTCCTTGACAACTGGAGGGGATAACATAAAAAAGTGTCAGAAGGGAATTGCAAAAAGAACATTTATTGTTTTTGCTTGATTATAAAAAGTGATACATGTTTATTTTTGAAAATTTCAAAAATACGAAAAATATAAAGTTAAAAGTAAGAATTTAAACAAAATCCTTTTATTCAGAGAAATCATTGCATAATGTTAGTGAATTTCAGATCATCTGTCTATCCTTGTCTTAGTCTGTTTGTGGTGCTATAACAAAAGACTTGGGACTGGGAAATTTATAAAGAAAAGAGATTTATTTTCTCACCGTTCTGGAGATTAGAAGTTCTATATCAAGGTGCCAGCAGGTTTGATGTTTGGTGAGATCCTGGTCTCTCTACTTCCAAGATGGTGCTTTGTTGCTATGTCCTCCCAAGGTGGAAGGTGGAAGAGGAACTTAGCTAGTTTCCTCTTGCCCTTTTCTGAAAGCACTAATTTATTCATGAGGCCTCTGTCCTCATGACCTAATCACCTCCCAAAGGCCATACCTCTCAACATTATTGTATTGTGATTAAATTTTAATATTTACATTGGAGGGGACATAAGGCATAGCAATCCTTATATATCCCGTATCCTGATACACACATACACACACACCCCATCACCATCACTACCACCACTTCCACTAACAAAAACTTGGTATCATTCTATTTATCTAGTTTTCTATTCTATTTTTTCTATTTAAAAATCTATTTTTGGCATTTCCTGTCATCAAATAGTTTTCAAAAGGATTATTTTTCATGACACTACAGTATTCTGTTGTGGACAAAAAGTCCACCAAATTGGAAATTTATCCTGAAATTCATTGTAGAATCTAGGAGGAGTGATTCTCAAAAGCAGTGAGATGATGTAACTTCACTTGATAACCCTAGCTCAATGAAGGCCCAGGTAGCCAAAAAACCAAGTCTAGTGTTATAGGACATGTGCTATGTTTGTATTATATATATTAATGAGTCAAAAATTCAGAAATGAGGAAATGAAGATTTCTGTATTTTTTATTTTTTAATAACTAAATCTAAGTCTTACTTCTATCTTTCTGGGTTGTGAATAAACTTTTTCCCAGTCATTACTGGGACATTCTCTTTTCCCAGGCATACAATGTTTTCATAGTCCATTGCAGCATCAAGCTTTGTCTACCCGTAAATGCTGATTAAGATTCAATGCTCATTGTTTCAGCCTACAATGGCTCCTCTAATGCTTAAAAAGTAATCTTAAAGATTGGAATTCCTTGGTAATACTGAAAGTTCATCGGTGCCAAATTTTTGTAGGTTATTAAGTATGAAATATCCTATTTCCTTAAATACTAAGTTTGACAATTGATATCTCTGACACTTCATTTTGACATTTATTTTTATTGAGAAGGTACATTCTCAGTCTTTCAAACATATGTTGTGGCTTGTGATTATCTTTCAAATTTGTTTTTAGAACAATTTTCGTGAAACCATGGATAAGTCAAAAATTTGTGTTATTTTCAAATATGAATTCTGTCATAGAACAAATGCAGTTCTGACAGCTTGAAATATCAACAAAGTGTTTGGGAAGGATGTGGCTAATGAATGCACGTTATGTCAATGGTTTGAGAAGTTCGGTTCTGGTGATTTTAGTCTTGAAAATGAGCCATGTGGGTGACTCAAGTGAGACCAAGGTAGATAATGATGAGGTGAAAGCTCTAGTGAAAGCGAATCCATCTCAACCTATGTGTGAATTAGCAGCAAGTTTGACATTGCTATTCCAACAATATCGAACCATTTCAAACAAATCACCAAGGTAGAAACTAGATAGTTGGGTTCCACATGAATTAAATGAACATCAGAAGTGATATTGTCTGGAAGCTTGCCTTTCTTTTCTGTCATGACATAAAGGCAAACCATTTTTATACCATCTTGTTATGTGTAATGAAAAATTAATTCTTTTTGACAATCACAAGCATTTGGCACAATGGTTGGGTAAAGATGAAATGAGGAAACACAGTCCAAAACCAAATATTCATCAAAAAAAGCTAATGGTGTCTGTTTGGTGGTCCAGCGCTGGTATTATCCACTACCGCTTCATGAAACCTGGTCAATTGATTACAGCAGATGTGTACTGCAACCAGTTGGGCAAAATGATGAGGATGCTTGTGATTAAGTAGCCCAGATTGGTCAATAGAGACAGGCCAATCCTCTTGCAAGACAATGGTAGACCCCCACATGTCACACGAACGGTGTTGCTCAAACTACAGAAGCTGGACTTGGAAACTCTCTGTCATCCACTGTATTCACCAGATCTTGCATCAACTGACTACCACTTCTTCCAGGCTTTGAACCGCTTCTTGCAAGGAAAAATATTCAATTCTCAACAAGCTGTGGAAAATGCCTTTCGTGATTTCATCACCACTTGCTCTCCAGGCTTCTTCATTGCTGGCATAAACAAGCTACCATTAAGATGGCAAAACTGTATTGATAGTTTAGGTGCATACTTTGATTATCGTGCTGTTTCTTGTTTGAGATAGAATAAACTATACTCTTGATTTGAAATCAGACATTTCCTAATTAATGACCTATAAGTATTTCTTCAGAATTTTACCAACCTCCCCAGCCTCCTGTTCTAAGACATGTAGGGTTGGAATTCACCCTCTGGTCTCCAATTTTGTTTTAATCTGTGGGAAATATCTTCTGTTATTTTTATACTATTTGAGAACATAATAGTTTTAATGAAGTGGGCTATTAATTAAAATAAGAAAAACACTGTTTTCCAATAGTTTATGTTTCAATGAACAAAAATTTCTAAGAGAAGGAAGTATCAAGATCCTGAATACCTGCTGAGACTGGAGTGAAAAAAATTGTATAAGTTTTATGTATATTTTTGAATACATAAATGGATCAATGAATGAATTTACTAAATTATAAATACCAAGGATGTCTATAGTACCACATACATTGTCTTATTTCACCTCACAAAACCTCTGAGTTACAGAAATCATTATTCCTATTTTATAGAAGAGAAATAGATGCTCAAAAATCACTGTGATTTGCCCAGGGCTACCTTTGTAGAAAACATCAGGTCTATGTAGTTTTGATCCTAGGGTAAGTGTTCATTCTGCCAAACAGGACTGCTCTCATACAATGGGGTAACCACTAGAGAAAGAGAAGACAGTATAAGAGTCTAAGGATATTTAATATATAAAAATCTGTATCAAGCATTCAGAGAATGGAGATGGATGACTCAGGAATGAAAAGGAGAAACACTGTAGCTTTTGCATATGAGGCTCATTGCCTCAATGGTGTCATGCAAGGGAAAATGATCAATGAATTAAGGACGAGAAATATTTGAAATTCAAAACAAACACACAAAGAGTTTAGCAAAGTGATATGAGTAGAAAGTAGAGGGATAAACTGCTCTACTGGAGCTCTGAAATCATAAGCATGTCCTATTATAGAAAATCTGGATTTCTGGGGAAAACAATGACATAGTGTAATAAATCCCCTGAACTCTAAAGCTTCCAGGAATTTAGTGTTGGTCTTGAAAAGAAATGAAGATAGGTTGCTGACTCCCTGTTGAGGGCTGTAGACCTAACGTGATCCAATGGAAGACATTTTCATTTAATATGGGATGTAACAACCTGCTGCAAGTCAATCTAATCTGCTGAATGCTATTTGTTGGTGTCAATTTGTAAAGAAGTAACTGATATTTCTAGGAGAGGGCTTCCCAAAATCTTAGAGAACTGTGCAATGTAGCTTTGAACAGAAAACTGTAGTGCTGCAAGGGAACAGCAAGAGATCAAGTAAATTCAAGTATCCCAGGTGGCAATCAAAAGGGGAATTTGAGATCTGAGTCATACTATCATCAGCCCAAATATTTGACTAAGAAATTATCTCACCTTACAGGAACCAAGAAGAATGAGTTTGCTATCTTCCTGAAGACTACATGACTTGTCCAAGAATACATTAAAATGAATATGGAGTAGATATCCAAACTCTGAGAAAAAATAGCAAAATTGAATACTTCAGGAATTCCACAAAGAACAGAAATATTGGCTATTAATAAACATAAACTATTTAGAAGAGGCTAAGAAATAAAACTCATAGTCTCAAGTGTCTATCATATACCAATTTTTCAGCATATGAGTAATAAATAAACTAAACATGAGATTATTGCATAAGATGGTAAAACAACATCATTGATGTTCTGAAGGAATGCTGGAATGAATTCGAAATGGAAATAAACAGTCAGAACTAGTAAAAAAGTAGTAACTAATATCAGGAAAACATATGCTAATATATGCTGGATTCCTGAAAAGACAAAAGCTATAATTGATACATAGATCAATTATACTCTCCTTCTAATGCTGGTATATTTTTATATCCATTAATCTTCCATTAATCTTCATGGCATTAGAAGCTTCTTGTGGAAAACAACATCAACAAAACAAAGACAAAACAAATCAAAACAAAATAAGCCTTGACTTTCTTAGTACTTAGTCTGTAGATTTGATTGGATAGGTATTACAGGGGAATTGAGGCAGTGGGAAGCATCAGAGGCCAAATTGTAATGGGGTGGGGATGGGGTGGACTGTTTGGCACTGGAGAAGGAATCCTTTTAAAAGAAAGAAACATTCTGAGCATCAAAGGAAAGCTTTGACAGTAATTGGAAGCTGGAAGAAGACTGACTCCGTAACTTAGTTTCTCCTATCTCCCACAGGGCAGAAAATTTTGACTAGCACACACCTCCTTGTGACTATACTGACAGAATTTACCAGCTGGAAAGTAAATGAACATCTTCCCCAAGCTACTCTATACTGACAAGGTATTCTTTTATCAGAGAAATTCTGTTTTGTCAGGACTTATAAATAAATGTACAATTTTATGGATTTATGAGACACAGCTGTACTAGAGAATAGAAGTAGCTGCATGATTAGTAAAGTATAAAAGCTGATACAATCCCAAACTAAGTAGCTTCCCTATAAAATTTGTAACAGACATAGTTAGGGCTGGTCTCTCTGGGGGGGGG
>NW_012148219.1:764914-765301 GCF_000956105.1 Propithecus coquereli | reverse complement strand
ATACTACAAGTGTCCACTGGCTACTATATTAGACTATAGACTATTCTATACTATATACTACTACATTAGCTATAGATTTTGCAGAAAAGGTGATCAAGCTGGGGAGAGCCTTGTGTAGTGCTTTGGGAAAAGTGGCCAGCAAATGAGTAGAGTGGCAGAGAATCAGGCAGTCTGAATGGAGAGTCAATAGTGGTAGCTGAAAGTAAAGTCAAAGCATCATGATCAGTTGTAATTAGGACAGATTTCTGAATGAGTTAGAGATATACTTGAAGTATCCTAGAAATATTAGGGAAAACAAAGTTAGTCCTACAATAGGGACTGAGGTTCTATAGCCATGCATGCAGGGTTAGCAAATGCTAAGACTCTATAACAAAATTAAAATGACTT
>NW_012148219.1:763552-764864 GCF_000956105.1 Propithecus coquereli | reverse complement strand
CCAGACTTACAGAGACTGGGTAATTTATAAATAAGAGAAATTTATTTCTCACAGTTCTGGAGGCTATAAAGTCCAAGATCAAGGGACCAGCAGGTCTGCTGTCTGATAAGGACCTGGTCTCTGCTTCCAAGATAGTGCCTTGACAGCAGAAAGACAAAAGAAGCCTTTCTAGTTACCCCAAGTCCTTTTATAAGGTACTAATTTCATTTAGAAGAATAGAGCCCTCACGCTCTAATCACTGCCCAAAGAACTAATCTCTTAATACTGTTGTATTGGGGATATAAGTTTCAACATGAATTTTAGAGGGGATACAAACATTCAAACCATAGCATGGTACATATAAATATGAGTAGGGAATTTAAATGATGCATGAATCTCTAGAAATCCAGTGATTAAAATAGAGTCAAGAATTACTAAGTGAAGTATCCCAAGAATGAAAAAATAAGCACCACATGTACTCACCATCAAATTGGTTTCACTGATCAACAGCTAAGTGCACATACAGGAATAACATTTATTGGGCGTTGGGCAGATGGGAGGGGGAAGGAGGGCATGGTTATATACATGCATAATTAGTGCAACGCACACCATCTGGGGATGGACACGCTTAAGCTCTGGCTGGGGGTGGGGCAAGGGCAATATATGTAACCTAAACATTTGTACCCCCATAATATGCTGAAATAATAAAAAAAAGAAGTTCCTGATACAAAAAAAGCCTATATGTGGTTTTTTAGGCCCAACCATAGGAAATTATAAAGGCATTACCTGGCAATCCTCGTGAAAGAATCTGCCCTCCCCACACTAAACAATGCACAGCCAATGCATTGAAGTCTCTGAAGGAAGTTGCAGTCAAGGACTCAGGCCCCCTGTCACCCATGCTTTTATGTGTATCTGTATTCCTAACCTAGAAGGCCTCATTCAGAGTTCTCTTTACCTGGAGCCTTCTGCTGGCTTACGCCTTCCTCAGGAGACTCAGTGGAGACCTCTGTATTTGAAGAAAGGTGTAATCTTGAAGACACTTTCCTCTGCACTAAATAGAAGGATGCCTTGTTTTTTTATTGTGCTTCACTTTATTGCCTTTTTCAGATAATTGTGTTTTTCACAAATTGAAGCTTTGTGACAACCCTACATGCTACTGACACAATTTTTTCAACAGCATGTGCTCACTTCCATGTCTTTTTGTCAACATTTTTTAGCAATAAAGTATTTTTTAATTACAATATGTACATTTTTAGACATAATGCTATTGCACACTTAATATTTGACTACAGTATTGTGTAAATATAACTTTTACATGCAGTAGGAAATCAGA
>NW_012148219.1:761904-763502 GCF_000956105.1 Propithecus coquereli | reverse complement strand
AAAAAGAGTGAAAGTGCGTTCAGAAAGGTGAATCTGATCAGGTCAGTACATCCCAGATTTTGATTTCATATTGATTGTGGTTCTTCTGTTGTGTCCTTTGTGAGTTAGTAGTAAAGCTTGGTGCTGTGTGAGTCTGATTGAAAATTAAGGACTTTGGAAGAAAGCAGTAGCTATTGCTTGAACTAAACTGACCTGTGCACTCTGGCTGGGACAGAGACTGTGTAGAAGTGATGGCATTACCTCTCTCTATTAATTTTTCTGTTGCTGTGCAACAAATTACTACAAACTTAGTTGTTTAAAACAACATCCATTTATTAATTCACAGTTCTATGGGTCAGAAGTGCAGCATGTCGTGACCGGGTTTGCTGTTCTCTGTTTCACAGGCTGAAATCAGGTTGAATTCTTGTCTGAAGGCTCTGGAAAAAAATATGCTTTCAAGCTCATTCTTGTCTCAATTCTTTGTTTTCAGTTCTTTGTGGTTAAAGGACTGAGGTTTCTATTTCTTGCTAGCTCTCAGCCAGGGGCCACTCTCAGCTCCATGAGACCTGCCCCACCAACTTCCTTGGCACATTGCCAAGGAACAAAATGTCTCATGCATTGAATCCTTGTCTCTTGAAATTTCTTTGACTTTCCCTTCTCCAGTGAGCTAAAGGAAATTCTCTGCCTTTATAGGGTTCATGCAATTAGGCTAGGCCCACCTAGACCTAATCTGCTTCTTTTAAGATTAGAGTTCTTAATTATTTCTACAAAATTCCTTCATAGTGGTACCTAAATTACTCCCTGAAGCAGTATGTCTTCTGTGGGTTAATGTCAGTATCTTGAAGTCTATATTACTAGCTCACTTACTTTACTGAACTATTTGAAGCATTTTCAAGTAGACAAAACTTGAACAACTATTTTGGAAAAATGTGGACGAATGGAACAGGCAGAGGTAGCACCAACAACCCAGCTTCCCATTTCTGACCTTGCTTCTTAGGTGGATGGGAGGCTTTCACAAATCCAGGCATACTTCTCCTTTGGAATAAATGTAGCTCCAAGAACACAATATAAATGGCTCCTTCTGCATTGTGTCTCAGCTGATTTGAGACCCCATTTTTTCTATTGTGGGGAGAGCCAGAGAAATATGGTTTGTTTTTGAGAAGACATTTGAGTGGGATGAATACAATGCAGGATGTAGTTTCCCTACTCCGTAACAAAGACTTAGTCCTTTCTTGCATGTTTCTCTACTCTTCCTCAGCAGAATGGATCCAGCTTTTACCTGACACATTGCCTGAAGCTGTTATATCAGGAGAGATATGGGAAGGGGTGTGGTGTTGGTAGGCAGTACCACATTTTTTTCTAATACATAGGCAGAGGAAAGATCTCACTGGTGTTGTCCAACAATTATATTTTACTTAGTTTAATAAGTAAACACTTATATTTTACTTAGTTTCATTAAACTTTTGTGTGACGAAAAAGAATATTCTTGACCAGGTGCTAATGAGAGTTGACTTTTGATTCATGATACATTTTCAGCTGGTGTATACTCATACTGTGAACACTGGTCATTAGTATGGCTTGATTTTTATATTTTCAGCAAGGATAAAGAACTATCTCTA
>NW_012148219.1:756736-758069 GCF_000956105.1 Propithecus coquereli | reverse complement strand
ATTTTTGAAGAAGGGGCCAAGAACATACAAAGGGAAAAGGGAAATTTCTTCAATAAAGAGTGTTCGGAAAACTGGATAGCTACATGCCAAAGAATGAAATTAGATATTAATCTTGCATCACACACAAAAATCAATTCAAAATGGATTAAGGATTTAAACGTTAGACATGAAACTGTAAAATTACTCTAAGAAAACACATGGTAAAAAATTATTGATAATTTTTTTGAATGTGACTTCAAAAGCACAGCTAACAAAAGCAAAAACAGACACATAGGAACATATTAAACTATAAAGCTTCTGCATGGCAAAGGAAATAACAGAGTAAAGAGACAACATATGGAACGAGAGAAAATATTTACAAACCATACATCCGATAAGGGGTTAATATCGAAAATATCTGAAGAACTCAAATAAATCAATAGCAAGAAAACAAATAAAATCTTATTTGAAAATGGGCAAAGGACCTGAATGGACATGTCTCAAAAGAAGACATACAAATGGCCAATAGGTTTATGAAAAAATACTCAATATTCCTAATCATCAGGGAAATGCAAATTAAACCATAATGAGATATTACCACATACCTGTTAGAATGTCTATTATCAAAAAAATAATAGTAAGTGTTGGTAAGGATGCAGAGAAAAGGGAACCCTTGTACACTGTTGATCGGAATGTAAATTAGTACAGCCATTATGGAAAACGGTATAAATCTTCCTCAAATAGCTAAAAATAGAGCTACAATATGATCCAGCAATCCTATTTCTGGATATATAGCCAAAGGAAATGAAGAGTATCTTAAAGAGATGTCTGCACTCTAATGTCCAATGCAACATTATTCGTAATAACCAAGATATGGAATCAAACTAAGTGTCCATCAACAGATGAATGGATACAGAAAATGTGGTATATATACATAATGGAATACTATTATATTTACCTTCAAAAAAGAAGGAATCTTGTCATTTGCAACAACATGGATGAACCTGGAGGGCTTTATGTTAAGCGAAATAAGCCAGACACAGAAAGACAAATACCACATGATGACATTTATATGTGGAATCTAAAAAAATTGAACTCATAAAAGCAGAGAGTAGAATGGTGGTTACCCCAGAAGCTGGGGAATGGAGAGTCTAGGTAGATGTTGTTCAATGGTTGCAAAACTTTATTTAGACAGGAAGAATACTTTCAGGAGATCTATTGTTCATCATGATGATTATAATTAATAACAATGTCTTATATATCTGAAAAATTCCTGAGAGTAGATTTGAAGTGTTCTTACCACAAAAAAATGATAACTTTGTGAGGTGATACATATGTTAATTAGTTTGATTTA
>NW_012148219.1:756302-756614 GCF_000956105.1 Propithecus coquereli | reverse complement strand
AGGAAAATTCCCACACACAGGCTAAAATCTTATTCCCTTTTTCAATTGCAACACTCAAGGTTAGCAATCATAAGCAAATATATAAGCCTTTTTATACTCTATAACCCATGTAATCACTTTTTTTGTGGATTCCTATAATGGAGCAGAATATAGAGGAGGAGGCTATTTCTCTATAGACTAATACTGTCCAATAGAACTCACTGCAATTAAATGGAAGTGCTCCTTTGTCCAATATGGTAACCACTGGCCATGTGTGAGTTGAGTAATTGAAATGTGGTTAGTACAACTGAGGAAGTGAATTTTTAATTTTAA
>NW_012148219.1:752222-753140 GCF_000956105.1 Propithecus coquereli | reverse complement strand
TGATGCTAGGGTAGATCTTGGAAGCTTGGGGAAAATGATGGTGCATATGAGATGGAGATGCTATATCTACCTTATTAGAGGATTAAGGAAAGCTCGTAGAAGTGGGTACTATAAGATCTCAGTACCCCCCAAATGATACACTTTTTAGGACACCTCAGAGGACACTTCCTTAATGATTGATTAAGGAATGAATGTGCCATAGAGGAGAACACCAGCAACATTGAGGAGCTCTGAGGAGGCTGTCCTGTGTTGGACAGGGTTGATTGTAGGAAATGCTGTTGAAAAGCAGATTTCTTGTGTCAGTAACGTAGTATATCATTCCAGAAGAGCAGGAACCAGGAACAGCACCTAAACATTAGAGACAAGGTGGATAATATTAACATAATGGGCAATAGACCAAATTAGCCCCAAGGAGACATAGACATGCAGGGATCTATGAGAATGGCTGAACAACCTGGTGTGCCCAGGGTCCAGATAGATTAAAAGTGGATGAGCAGGAGGCTAACATCACCCAGTGCAATGGGAAATTATAATCATTCATTCGATTTCAAATGTGAGCCATTTTCACACTTAGAGCCCATCAACTAAAGAACATACCAGGTCCTCCTTAAAGAAGGACTTCACTACAAGACAAATGAGTATGGTTGTGATTCCCTCAGTACTTTTCCCCCACCCCAAATTCTACTGTCATTTACCAGAGTAACTGCACACTAGAGAAAGATAATTTCCAAACCTTTTGGGAGGCTAAAGTGTTCCAATTTACATTAATATCAGAAGTTCGACATTGCCATCATGAAGCCTTGCTAGATTGGGGGCTTATCATAGCCAGACGATAGCTTGAATATCTGTCTCTCTCGGGCTTTAAGGGGTCCCAGGCTCACCTGTGGTAGTTATTTCAAAATTTCCCGGGTCTATAAT
>NW_012148219.1:751612-752172 GCF_000956105.1 Propithecus coquereli | reverse complement strand
AGACAAGGATGTCCATTCTAGCCACTTCTATTTAACATATTACTGAAAGTCTTAGCAGAGCAATTAGGTAAGAGAAGGAAATAAAAGACATCCAAATCAGAAAGGAAGTTAAATTGTCTCTGTTTGCAGACATAATCTTACACATAGAAAACTCTAAAGACTCCACTAAAAAATTGTTAGAATAAACAAATTCAGTAATATTACAGGATATAAAATCAACATACATAAATCAGTAGCATTTATATACACCAAAAATAAACTATCTGAAGAAGAAATCAAGAAAACAATCTCATTTTCAATTGCCACAAAAAAATACTTAAGAATAAATTTCACCAAGGAGGTGAAATATCTGTACATTAAAAACTATAAAACCTTGATAAAAGAAATTGAAGAAAGCACAATGTTCAAGGATTAGAAGAATTAATATTTTTAAAATGTCCATATTACCCCAAGCAATCTGCAGATTCAATGCAATTCCTATCAAAACAACAAATGGGCAAGCGAAATGAACAGAAACTTTTCAAAAGAAGACAGAATAATGGCCAGCAAACATATAAAAA
>NW_012148219.1:746685-749230 GCF_000956105.1 Propithecus coquereli | reverse complement strand
ATGACTTCAAAGGGAGCATTTATGAGAGTGTAAAAAGAGGCACTGAAGTAACATTACTACGATCTCAGAGACAAATACATAAATGCTGCTTATTTATAATTTTTAAATTTGAAGGTGACAGACTAACAGATGGAGGGAATGGATGATGTGTTCCTGACACAAACTACAGAATTGGCACGGAGGCAAAATGAGAGGCTTTCTGGACATCTGCTGGAAGTCTCGGTTGGCTAAAATCAGAGTATTCGACAAGTTCTGGACTTGCCTTGCTGATTACTTCACCCCACAAGAGACAGAAAGAACAAATACAGAAACCACTGTTCTAATTTTGACCCTCTCTTCAAAAGAGTAGGTATATAGAAGAGATGGAAAGCTTTGAGGAAAGGAAACAATGCTATTTTGGAAGTCACAGTAGCTATGAAGGGTAGGCTGGGCAGGATGGACATACAATTTAGATATTGTGAAGGCCAACTTCATAAAAGTAAGGAGAAAGATAGACTCAATTCCATGGATAGGGCTCTACAAGGGAAGAGAGTTGTGAGTGTATTAATTTTATATTGCTGCTATTACAAATTATGACATAATTAGCGGCTTAAAACAATGCCTATTTATTATCTCATAATTTTGTGGATCAGAAGTCTGGGCACAGTGTGGTTAAGCTAGATTCTCTGCTTAAGGCCTCACAAGGCCAAAATTAATGTTTTAGCTGGGCTGAGATATTATCTGGTTCTCATTCAGGTTGTTGACCAAATTCATTTACTTGAGGTTGTAGAACTAAGGTCCTGATTTTCTTTGCTGGCTGTCCGCTGGGGCAGGTCTTTGCTCCTAGATTTCGCATTTGTTTCTTCTCATGCTTTCCATGTGGCTCCCTCCAATAACAGCAGATGGAGTCACTTTCCTAATTTGAAATCTGACTTCCTTTTTTGCTGCTTCTCTGTCCAGGGGAAAATCCTCTTCTTTTAATGCTCCTGTGATTAGATTTAGCACACGTGGATCATCCAGGGTAATTGCCTATTTAAGGTCTGTAACTTTAATTATGTCTGTAAAGTCCCTTTTGCCATGTAAAAGGGCAGGGATTAGTGCATGAACATCTTTAGGAGGGCATTCTGCAACCACAGTGAGGATTTTCTTGATAAGATTTGAACTGTACAAAAACCCCAAGTAAATCATGAAAGGACAGACAAAATTTCTCTTGAGCTCAAATTTTTAAAGAATATGTACAAAAAGTTTTAACAACTTAAATTTTAAGAACAGCATCAGGAAGACTAACACCTTAAATTAGCTGATGCTTCCAAAAATGTTAAGAAAAACTGAAAGGACCATTATATTTATATTTGCAGTAAGAGGATAAAGAGAGTTTTAGGCCTGGGGCTGGCTGAGAAAAGAGTATGAATGAATATCACAGAGATAAGGGAACTTTGCCCTTAAGATAACTGATCTTTAGGCTGGAAAAAAATCCACCCAGAAAATGTAAGAACTGATTGTTTCAGCTGCTCTAATGAATTGTGTCTTGGACATTGCTAGCTGAATTTTATGTTAGGGCAGTGAGAGGATTTAAGGAGGAAGGCACCAAATATGATCTTTGAAGAATCATGTTGAATAGGAAAGAATGAAGAAATACAAAGCATAAAGGCATCGACTCTGTGTTTATTGACTCTATGGGTTTTTTTGGTAATTTAGACAATGAATTTGACAAAAAGTGGAAACTCATGCCCTAAACTTGTATGACAGCAGATCTTTGAGAGCTTTTAGTGGGAACCTTTATGTTGCATTTATTAAGATTCTAGCCTAACTACCCGAAGGATGGACATATTTGAAACACGGACTTGGGGGGCGGGAACCAAGGGCAACACACGTAACCTAAATATCTGTACCCCCATAATATGCTGAAAAGATTCTAGCCTAGACACCTTTTTGTTAGGAATCTGGGAGTCTTTCAGTTGTAAATGCAAGAATACAAGTTAGATTATGCAGGAAAGTGGGGTTTAGTGATAAGATACAACATTGTTTTGTTGAAAACAAGAAATATAGGTTACAGAAAAGCCACAGAATCAGAAACTGGCAGATACTTATCACTCAGGCCATCTCTCTCTCTCTCTCCTTCTCTACCCCCGTTCCCCCCTATGCTCTCTTTTTCATCTATTAAAAATTATTGGAAAAGAGTCATATTGAATCAATTTATTTAATATAGGGTCTATTCACATTATACAAAATGAATTCTAAAAAATTTTCTGTTTAAGTAGGTAGAAAAGAGAGAGTTAATTATAATTTTGAGAGATTTAAAATTAATTTTAGGTGCCATCTAAGCTGACTAACCAGTAACCAGTCTCAATTCCCAAGTACTGGGCTTATGTAACAAGTCTTATTTGGTGATAGATGTTGACAGAAAGTAAACAGACCTACCCAGAGAACATAGAAGTTAGAAAGTAGAAACATATTTTAAATTATGAGGCATGAAAACTAAAGGAAGAATGGCTAATCTGTGATCATAAATTTCATTGTAAAAACCAGATACTATAAATCAATAACGCTATTGCGTCCTACAAGT
>NW_012148219.1:743467-744525 GCF_000956105.1 Propithecus coquereli | reverse complement strand
CGTACCTCTCACTAGTCACAAAAATTAATTCATGATGGATAACAGATTTAAACCTAAGACATGAAATTATAAGAATTCCAGAAGAAAATGTTGGAAAAACTCTTGTAGATATTGGCCTACACAAAGAATTTATAAAGAAGACCCTAAAGGCAATCATAGCAACAACAAAAATTAACAAATGGGACTTGAGTCACCTAAAAAGCTTCTGTATAGCCAAGGAAACACTTTAAACATACTTCCAAAATGGCATTTAAAATGGCCAACAAACACATGAAAAAATGTTCAAAATCACTAATCATCAGGTAAATGCAAATTAAAACCACAATGGGATAGCATCTTACCCCTGTTAGAATGAATGGCTTTTATTAAAAAGTCCAAAAATAATAGATGCTGGTGTGGATACAGAGAGAAAGGAACACTTATACACTGTTGGTGGGATTGTAAATTATAATAGTACAACCTCTATAGAAAATAGTATGGAGACTCCTCAAAGAAATAAATATAGTCCTACCATTGAATCCAGCAATCCCACTACTGGGTATTTACTCAAAAGAAAAAAAGTCATTTTATCCAAAAGACACCTGCACTCGAATGTTTACTGTAGCACAATTCACAATTGCAAAGACGTGGAATCAACCCAAATGCCCATAAATTCATAAGTGAATTAACAAAATGTGGTATATGTATACCATGGAGTACTATTTAGCCATAAAAAATGATGAATTTGTGCCTCTTGCAGCAATTTGGATGGGATTGAAGAGTATTATCTATCCTAAGTGAAGTATCACAAGAATGGAAAAACAAACACCACATGTACTCTCTAATAAATTGGAAGTAACTGAGGGGCACTCAAGTGCACAGAGGGAAGTAAAAGGCATTGGAAATCAAGTAGGGGAAACGGGGTTCAGGGGAGGTGCAAAAACCTACCTAACAGGTACAATGAAAACTATTTGGGTGACGGGCACACTTATAACCTTGACTCAAGCATTACAAAAGCTATCCATGAAACAAAAATATTTGTACCCCTTTAATATTTTGAAATAAAAAAATAATTAAAA
>NW_012148219.1:739082-740712 GCF_000956105.1 Propithecus coquereli | reverse complement strand
CTACTATTTGAGGGAAAAATATATAATTCTCTGGTAGCTAAAAGCTAGAAATATTTCTACAGAGGTTTGGCATATTCCAAAGGAGAATAAAGCAAGCCCATATAGCCTTATTTGAACTTGAGGTTAAAATGATCAGTATATGTACTTTTAAATTTTCTTCTACTTTTTTTTTGGTATTTAAAATGTCATACATATATAAAAGCACACCACTGAGATCTCAAAACTCCAGATACATGCTTCTCATCTGGCATATGACTGCATTAGGATGGCAGCTGTCAGTATGATCTGAAATAAATTCAGGAATCTCATCTCCACTGTAGTCCCAGCTACCCATGAAGATGGTGTCAACTTCACTAACAAGTACAAAACTTCCTCCTGCCAGCTGAATGTCTTCTCTAGAAGAGGTCATGATTTTCTTTAATGTATCCCCATGATTCAACCTGAAAATTAACATCATGCTAATTGACATAGTATGGTGGTTATTAGAACATCTATTTTGTTTCCTTCTCTAAAGGAAAAGGCAAAATAAATAGATGTGTTGCAACATTAGGGATGTGTAGCTGAACAACAGCTGTAATTTCCTTCATTGCTGAAGACTAATAGTATAGCAATTCCTGATCTACTAATTTAAAACCACTATTTAAACAATAAAGTTTTTAAAAAAGAGAAATCTCCTAAAGCTTTCATTACTTAGAAATCTTGAAACAGTGGGAATGCCCTGTATTGGCTGTTTGATCTTGGGCAAGCAACTAACCTCGTTATAATTCAATTTTTTCATCTGTGCAAATGGAGATAATAATACTACCTGTAGAGTTGTCCATGATGATTGAATGAGTTACCATAGCAAAGCTCTTGGAGTTTTGTTGGGTAAATGGTCAGCACACTGAAACATTGAGATAATGGACACTGCAATAGTGCAAATTTGGAAAGAATGTGATTAGTAATTGGCTCCCATCCTCTGCAGCAGCCTTACCCCAGTCCTTTAGTTAATGTCATATATCATAATTTCACATACTACAGGTTATTCATCTATTTATTTTGGATCTAATATAGCATTATGGTGGAGTTTCACTGTACTTGCTGTATTTGAACTCTTTCTATTTCATTTCTCCTGTCACCAGGCTTCCAGCTTTTGTTTCTATACTTGCCTTTGAGGACATCTGTTCTTACCTCTTATGTAGGCATCACCTGCCTGAATTGCCACCGAATTGTTACTGTTTGACTACTATACCAGCCGAACTATGCTTCTGACCACTGCTTGCAATAGGTTTGCCCTGCTCCACTGAATATTTCTAATTCCTTTCCTGGTTTTGGCATCTAAGTGCCTACATTCCATACCTGGAATAAAACATGAGTCCTTAAGATTCACCGTCTGCTACAAAGAATTTTAGATCATCATGTTCACTGGAGTGATAAAATTAGTTTACTCTAGTTATTCAGCAATGTATGTCTTCAAAGTCTGTATGTCAATCAATGTCTAATCCAATAGTTAGCTGTCAATAAAACTCTTTGTTGCCATGTACAAGAAATTATAGGCATGGGTGTAGAAATTATAGGCATGGAAAATGTTATAGTACATTAGTTAAGTCTATTGCCTCTGGAGTCATATTGATGAGCTTGAATATCAACC
>NW_012148219.1:738447-739032 GCF_000956105.1 Propithecus coquereli | reverse complement strand
CATAATGGGCAATAGACCAAATTAGCCCCAAGGAGACATAGACATGCAGGGATCTATGAGAATGGCTGAACAACCTGGTGTGCCCAGGGTCCAGACAGATTAAAAGTGGATGAGCAGGAGGCTAACATCACCCAGTGCAATGGGAAATTATAATCATTCATTCAATTTCAAATGTGAGCCATTTCTCACACTTAGAGCCCATCAACTAAAGAACATACCAGGTCCTCCTTAAAGAAGGACTTCACCACAAGACAAATGTGTATGGTTGTGATTCCCTCAGTACTTTTCCCCCACCCCAAATTCTACTGTCATTTACCAGAGTAACTTCACACTAGAGAAAGATAATTTCCAAACCTTTTGGGAGGCTAAAGTGTTCCAATTTGCATTAATATCGGAAGTTCAACATTGCCATCATGAAGCCTTGCTAGATTGGGGGCTTATCACAGCCAGACGATAGCTTGAATATCTGTCTCTCTCAGGCTTTAAGGGGTCCCAGGCTCACCTGTGGTAGTTATTTCAAAATTTCCCGGGTCTATAATAAGAATATATTTAGCATCTGGAAGAACCAGTACACTGTTTCTGTAT
>NW_012148219.1:732974-734942 GCF_000956105.1 Propithecus coquereli | reverse complement strand
CATCTTTTCCTGTTCTTAATTTTTGCCATGTGAATAAGGTAGCAACACTGTCATTACTCACAATGCAATGTCTGGTCAGAATCTGAAACAAATAGATCTTCTTGCCTTTGCAATTTCCTAATGCCATTTAGTTAATGCTAGATATTATCATTACTTAATACTTTGTATGTATTGTACTCCCATGAATATTGGCTTTCAATGACTCCTTCAGGAGTCCTTACTGCACTCTGTTAATGATTCCATAAACAGAAATCTTACCTAGAGTGTGTACAAAGATGTAAATGATAATTTGTTTTCTGATAACATTAAATTAGGAATCTTAGACCATAATGGTATTGCAATACATCTTCTAACCATGTCTTTTCTTAAACTCTTTAGGTTTAATTTAAGTCTGAAACATGATGTTCTTTCAGTGTTGAGTATAGTCCTGCCTTGAATGAGAAAGTGACATGATCAGATTTGTGTTTTTAAAAGATTACTCTGTCTTCAGATTATAAAGCAGATTGTAAACAGGAAAGAGTGTATTCAGTTGCCAACAACAGAAAGACTAGAAGAGGGGCCAGAGATGGAATGAGAAGGGTGGTCCCATTTGAGCAAAGAATGGCTATCCTTTGTTCAGCATGGCTCAGACTGACCTGGGAGAGCATGACATCACCCATCACCACATCTGTGGAAGGTAAAAGAGGGCATTGATCAGAAGGGCTCTAAGGTTTTGTGGAGCGACAGTCTAAAAAACCTTTGGATGATACAGGTACAAATACCCTACAGTGCTCCCTCACACATGCCATTGAGCCTACATGGGGTTCTGGTACTAGGGGACTCAAGGAGGAAAGTGTGTCTGTCACCACCCTCAGATGCTACAGACTAGAGGCAGCACTGTGGTCAGAACATGGATATAGGAAATCTGACATGGTATCAATGTGAGGGCCAATCCATGAGCTCAAGCCAGATGGTAGGCAGTGCACCAATGGTAGCCTGGAGCCCTGAACTCACCTTGTACCTGATCAGAGTGAGCATCACATACAATCAGCTTGTCCTGGTTATTTTGGAAGCCTGATTTCATGTAATTGTGAAAGAAATAAGACACTGGCTTGAAGGAAGAAATTTTCCCTCCAGGTCAGCATCCAAGAAGCAAGGCTCAGCCCAGAGGCCCTGGGATGACATCAGAGTCACGAATCTTAGATTTCTGTGGAGCCTCTGGACTCATGGCTGTGACTGAAATTCGGAAAGTGCCTGAAAAGGAGACACAGAGAACAGGGACCATAGGGTCGTAGTCTGGGCCTGAGACTTGTCCCCGGACAGTACTACTGGCTTCAGGTAAGCCCATGCACAGGAGGGAGACTTGGACAATTTTGAGGAAGACCCTTCAATACCTAGGGCACTTTGAAGAGCAGACACTGCATGAATCTAAGGGAATTACTATTCTCCACTATGAGCTCCAAGAGGGCAGGAATGGGTCTGTTTTCCTCGTTGTTTTCTCACTACCAAATACTTAATAAATACTTAAAGCATGAATGTATTGGAACTTGACTGTCATGCACATAGAAAATTAGTTAACTATGACCCAAACTTTTAGGGATCCCTATTCCTTAAATGTAAAGTACACTGATAGTCCACAACTTATAATGGTTCCACTTAAGGATTTTAGACTTTATAAGTGTGCGAGTGGGATACACATTCAGTAGAAACCATACTTTGCATTTTGAGTTTTGATCTTTTCCCTGGCTAGCAATATGTAGTACCACACTCTCACAATGTTGGGCAGCAGCGAGCTGTAGCTCCCAGTCAGCCATGCAACCCTGAGAGCTAGCAAACAATAACCTACAGAGGCGTGATTTTGCCCAACTGTAGGCTAAGGTAAGTGTTCTGAGTATGTTTAAGGCAGGCTAGGCTAAGCTATGATATTCCACAGGTTAGGTGTATTAAATGCATTTTTGACCTACAATATTTTCAAGTAATTACTAATTA
>NW_012148219.1:723445-723869 GCF_000956105.1 Propithecus coquereli | reverse complement strand
CAATCATTTAATCAAAACCCCTCAATAAATAGGTAAGGAAATCGAGTTCTGGCTACATCATATGCCTTACTCAAAACATAGAGCATCAGAGCTAGGGTTAGAACCTTGGTCCTATGTCCTTAAAAAATATGTACTATTGGTGGATGTTGAAAACAATGATTCTTAAAATTTATATATTTTGTATAGAAATATTCTATTGTAACAATGATGTCAGGATTGCTTCATCTAACTTCCCCCACCATAAATGTAACTAAGTTCATCTACTATCTGTGTCACAGTCACTCTTGTTCAGTTCTATACTGAAGCTACTTCATTGAAATATGCATGCTATGAAAAGACTTTCAGTTTGCTATTGGTTGTATTCATTGAATGAATGAATGAATAATGTTATGTAAAGATAATTTCACTTTGAATCTGTTTAGAA
>NW_012148219.1:716150-721470 GCF_000956105.1 Propithecus coquereli | reverse complement strand
AAGAAAACTCATTGATATGCAAGAAAAAATGGATAACCAACACACAGAAACCACATACATACACAAAAATCCAGGACTTGGAAGAAAAATTCACTAAAGAAATTGAAATATTAAAGAAAAATCAAACAGAACTTCTGGAAATGTAGATTGTCTATTCACCCCATTCATTACTTCCTTTGCTGTCAAGAAGGTTTTTAATTTAATTAAGTTCCATTTATTTATTTTTGTTGTTGCTATATTTACCTTTGGGGTCTTACTCATAAATTCTTTGCCAAGGCTGATGTCTAGAAAAGTTTTTCCTAAGTTTTCTTCTAGAATATTTTTTATGGTTTCATGCCTTACATTTAAGTCTATCTTGAATTACTTTTAATAATTCCCTCGAATAGGTTTGCCATGCATTTTGCTTTTCCTTCTCCCTCCAGGATAGCTATGATTCATATATTAGCTTGTTTCACATAAACCCACATTTCTCTCAGTGTCTATTAATTCTTCTTTTCTTTTTTGTCTGCATCTTTGACTCACTGATTAGTCGAAGCCTTGTCTTAAAGCTATGAGATTCTTTTTCCTGCTAGGTTTAGACTGTTGTCGAAGCTTTGTGCTATATTTTATAGATTTCTAAACAGGTCTATCATTTCTTTAAGTTTTGTTATATGCTTTCTTATGTTGTCAATCTATTTAGCAAGTTTTGCATATTTTTCATTCATGTTCTGAAATATTTTTTTGGTTTCTGTGTGTTGGTTTTCAATTTTCTCTTCAATTCCATTCATCTTGTTTTCTGTCTATTTTCTGCATTCCATTTCTGACATTTTGACAACTTCCTTTTGGTTGGCATCTATTGCTGTGCATCTATTATGACCCTTTGTGATCACACTGCCTTGTTTTTTCATGTTGCCAGAATTTTTTTGCTGGTTTCTTCTCATCTGAAACTTCTCTTAGTTCGGGGCTGATAGGTTTGCAGTGCACCTGTTCTTCTTTGCTGGGAACTCTCCAACTTAGTGAGAAGGAGAAGAGGTCCTTAGATAATGCTTATGTGTCATACTCCAGAGGATTGACCTAGTGGGGTGGATGCCCTAATAGTCTATAACTCAGCTGTTCTCCTATATCATCCCAATCCCATGTGGTTGTCACAGTCTAAGCCAGTGGTGGGAAATATTCATTCAGATTAGTGGGTTGGTACCCAGGCCACTGTTGGAAACTTGGGCAGTGGGCTGGCTGCACAAGTCCTTCTCCATGAAGTTGGGTGACATGACCTTGGCTCATGCCTGGGTGGTTCATGGGAGCTTTTTGGGCACCTGGACACATCATGGGACTGCAGTTGGTGGCATGGTATATTGCAGGACTTTGACTGGTGCCTGGGTATATCATGAGACCTTGACCAGTGCTGGGAAATCTTTGTGTGGAGTGATTTTTTTGGTGCCTAGGCTTCTGTTGGAAGCTTGGGTAGGGGGGTGGGTAAGTCCCTCTCCACCGAGTTGGGCATTTCAGGAGATTGCTATGTCCAAATCACCCTGCGGTGGTGGCAGTAGCTGTTTGGTGAGGTGAACTAGGCAGTGGCCACGGGTGCCAGGGCTGCAGGCATTAGCTCCATTCAGGCCTAGGTGTAATAGCAGTATGTGGTGAGGGATGGCTTGAGACTAGCAGGACCATTGTGGAGAGCTGAACTGCAGGCATGGCATTGCTTGTTGCCACTGGTGCATGTCCCATTCTGTGGCATGCAGAGACAAGAGGTGCGGCCTTCCATCTAGCACACAGGTCCAGGGGCATTGGCCTGCTACATAGTGTGTGGGTCTATGGGGCGCTGCCTGCCATGTGGCACACAGGCAGGAGGTGTGGCCTGCTAGCTGGTGTACAGGGCCAGGGAATGTGACCTGCCACAGGGCCTGTGGGTCTGTGGGGGTGTGGACCTTTGCTTACCACCTGAGTCCATGGGACCATGGGCCTCAGAGTGGTGGGATATGGGTCTGGGGGGACTTGTTCCACTGGTCAGTGCATGGGGCCATGGGTGCTGAGCTGCTGAATGTCTGCAGTTCTCTGCTAACACTAGTTCCCCTGAGGCTGCTACTGTGGACCTCTTAAACTCCACTTGGGTTCCCTGGTGGGGGGCGGGTTACTTGGCTCCTAGTCATAGGCATGCAAGAGCATCTTCTCTCCCTGCTCTCTCCCCAGTCTAGCAAGGAGAGATGTTGAGGCAATTGCAGCAAAGATGATCCCATATAGACCAGGTATTCTGGACCTGAGAGCTCAGAGTAGTGTCAGCTGCAGCAACCTGGGTCCCTGCTGCACCTGCTCTCCAATGCAAAGCATTTCCCTGATCATCACAGTGGCCCCTCATGTTCAAGTTGCAGTGTCCACATGAAGAATGTGGGGCCCTGGGGCTCTCTCCTTTGTCATTTCCCAACATGTAGTAGTCTCCACTAGGTACCTTCCAATCTTGTCAAGTGGAACTCCTCGTCCCCAACTCCTTCATTCTGAGTGTCTCCCATCAGTTCTCTGATTATTTATGATGCTCTTTTCCAAGAAGGTCCATCTGTAGATGAGCATCTACTTGCAGTTTTCAATCTTCTCCTAGAGAGTGGTATGTGCAGGCTGCTTCTAGTGTGCCATCTTGGCCTTCCTCCTCTACTTCTCATTTTCTTATTCTCCTCAAGACCACCACACAAAGACATTTCAGTGTACCAGACTTTCCTGAAAATGTGGGGAGACAATAGGGGTTTAATATTATACCAATGAAAATAGCTTAGAATTAATTGTTAAATACTCCCTGTTCTAAAACATTCTATTTAGCCAGCAGGCCACAGGAAATTTCTCCACTGGTTACCTTGTTGACATGTTCTTTCTGTCTCTTTCTCCCTCTCTCTCTCTCTTCTTTTCTCCCCTCTCCCTACCTTCTCCCCTCCTGTTCTCCCCCTACCTCTTCTTCTCCTCCTTCTTCTCTGCTCTTCCACCATGAAATTCTACGCATGATTTATTATGCAGTACAGTTTCACTATGCCTTTGGTTTGCTTCATTATTGTATAACCCAGATTCAGCTTCCTCCTTAATAAAGTTCCATCCCTTTAGCGAATTTGGAAACAAGGAATTTTGCCTCATGTCTGCTGCTGAATCAGTTCCATCCTGCAGTCACTAATCTTACCAGCTATTCCTCTTCTTCCAAGTGACTTATCAGGTAAGTATTGTCCTGCACTAAAATCCTTCCTTTTTTATAAGCATCTAGGGTGACCGTGTTGCAATAATATTTTTTCTCTTGATGGACTTCATTTATAATCTTGCCTGTGTCACTATTTGATCTTGATATTATCCCATTCAATGCTTTCTCCTTTATTTACTGAATCAGTGTCTGATTCTTATTCTATTGTATTTCCATAACATCATAGTAGGTGGTATTTAATATGCATTTATATTTCTTTTTAAAGAAAAGGACATAGGATTTATTATATGCTCCTGTTATGTTCATTTTTCCTCCTAAACTTTGACTTTGGCAAATAGCTTCAGCATTTAGCAATTATGAAACAAAAAACTAACCACAAAAAGAAAATGGGTCCTTTGCTAATAATTACTAAAAGTATGTCTAATTTTACATTTTTACTTCAATTATAAAATTACATTACATCTGTAACATCTTTTGAAAGGGAAAGACCAAGATCTGAAACAACTTCGAGGTTATAACCTGCAGATCTGTCAAACTCATATCCAAAAACCAA
The DNA here is from genome assembly GCF_000956105.1 of Propithecus coquereli. NCBI lineage: Eukaryota > Metazoa > Chordata > Mammalia > Primates > Indriidae > Propithecus > Propithecus coquereli. The sequence continues at coordinate 717,769 of NW_012148219.1, read as the reverse complement.
ATCATCATTTCCCATCACAGATTGTTTTCATCCTTGCCCATATCTGTCCACTTGACTAATCATAGCACATGGGAATCATCATTAACTTTGCTCTTTCTTTCACTTCATGAATCTAAATCTTTGCCAATGTCTGTCTATGGTAACTATAACCATTAAATATCACTCGAATCTTTTCTTTTCAGTCTACCTCTGCTGCCAGCACTTTGCAACAGCCTTCTAACTATTTTCCCTGTTTCTAATCTTGATTGTGTTGACTCTATTCTCCATATTGCAGAAGTAATGATATTTCTAACCTGAAGATCTGAGCAAGTTCTTCCTTTGCTCAATTCAATGACTCATTACCGTTATGATACAATCTAAAGTTACATACCAAATACACCTATCCAGTTGCCACTCATTCATTTTTCCTTTTCCCATTACCAGGAGTCCCTGGTTTCTATTGGCTCCCATGGTTTCGAGGAAGCTGATTCCACCTGGGCTGCAGGGGTTTAGCAGGAGACCAATCCATTTCCTGGCTTCCATGTGATCTAAGTTGAGCCAATCAAAATAAATCTCAGTGTTTTTGCTATAAATGGAAATCACCTTCCATTTCTTTTATGCTGAATATGAAGGTGAAGGAAGTAAGTCTAGAAACTTCTGACAGTTACTTTGAGACTACCAATGTGGAGATTGGGGTACCAAATATGAAATCAGCAGCAAGGAATTGGATCTGAGAAAAGCAAAAAAATGCACAGGGTCTGTCCTGGTCTGATGGTTTACACAGACAGCTCAGGATTTAGAGGTGATTTTTCTCTTATTTGGTGCTGAAAGCATCTTCTGAAAACATCTTAACTGATACCCCTCCCCTCATTTTTAACTCTACAGTAGCATTATATAGAATTTCTTTCACACCATTCTTTCTCTCATCCCTGGGCCTTTGCACATAAAGTTTCCCTGATGTTCAACAATTTCCGCTCCTTTCTGCCCACCTCTAAAAAACTTGGATAATCTCCAAACATTTTTCAGGTCTGAGTTTCAATTTCAGAAAACCTTCCTTCAATTCCAGAATTAGTCACAGCTGCTTTTTCCTTCTCTCTCACAGTATTCAGGATATTGGTCTTGTAATTTTCTGTCCATACCTTCAGTAAGCGATAGCCTCTATCATGATAGAGACCCATTCTATATTGTTCATTACTGCATCTTTAGCACCTAGTTCGTGGCACATGAAAATCATTCAGTTATTCATTCAGGGAATATTTTTAGCACCTCGTATGGAACTGAGATTATTCTAAGATCTGCGTATAAAACAGTGTGTATTACAGAGAGAGAGAGTCTTCTTGTGGAGTTCATATTCTAGAGGGGGGATATAGACAATACACCAACAAAACATAAAATATGTAATTGGTTAGGTACTGATAACTGCTATGAAGATAAGTAAATTGGGGGAAAGCAGAGTAAATGAATGAATCAACTTCAAGAACTTGGGCTTTTGTTTTAGGTTTATACTATTATAAATGAAACTTAATTGTGCTGGTGATTTAAACTGTTCTAGCAAATTATTTTCTAAAGACAATGTTTTAGTTTTTTAAAATAAATTGTCCAGCAGTTGCAAGGGCTTTGTTTAACCATCACCTATGAAT
>NW_012148219.1:710070-715811 GCF_000956105.1 Propithecus coquereli | reverse complement strand
CCACTTTGGATAATGGGCTTAAGTTTAATCCAGGAAAGTGTTTTTAATACAATAGGATCGCAAAGTACTATTTCTGAAAATCAGTTAACAACCCTCTTAGCTTTCTATTCATTGTGTTTGAATAGTTCAGATTATCATTAAAGTGTAGGTTATTATAACTTAAAATAATAAAACATAGAGAAAATTTATGAATATTTAAATTCCTCAATCATATCTTTGAACAATTGTCAGTTTGAAATTGCCTTTAAAATGATTTCTCAAAGTCACTTTCTCATTTTCTTGCCAGAATCATGAATTATAAATTATAGGATAGAAGTACCTATGAGACAAGACTGAAAAAGAGGTAGTTCATGACATATTTGAAGTGGTTTTAAATTACTCTAATTTCAGTTTTTGAGTCCTGATATAATTTTCATTGAAACAAGATACATATACTATAATAAAAGCAAGAGGTTTTTGTTGTTATACATACTGAATGACCTTTAAAAAAGATGCAAAAAGCTCTCATTTCTTCTTCAAATTATAGTTATTTGGAAATCCAAGTTTCCAGTCTGGCAGAAACATTTTGCTTCTCTTGTATGTGCTTATTTTAAAATTATGTATATATTTATAGATTTTTAGTTTTCTTTAACATCCACTGACCTTTGCAATATTAACACAATATCTAATATATCACAATATTTTCTTTTCTCCTTTTACATACAAAGTGGTAGAAAAAAGTATATTTAATCAGTAAATATTTATAATATTTACTATGTACCAATCACTGTATGGATATTACTTTCAATTATTTGAACCAGAATATAATATGATATTATGTAAAAATATGAACTACAGTTGCATCAAATAGTGTCATTGAAATGAAATTCCATGAGTTGTTTTGGAAATCTCTCTGTACATCTGAGGTGAATTCTGTAGCTCAGAGACATTAAAAGGTAGGGAGGGGAAAGATGTTTCTTTTGGAGGATAATTTTGACTAAACTGGAAAATCCCGAAGAGTATGCAGACTTAAAAAGACATGAGACAGTATAAGAAGTTTGCCTATTTTAGATTATTAGGTACCATCTTGGAGGCTGGCTACCAAACAAGTACAGCCAGTTCACACCTTGCAAAACTGAGCCCTGCTGGTCCCCATGGCTCAGACAAGGAGTGCTGAGCAAGAAGGAAATTTTAGAGGCATAGATTTTATGCTAACCGAAGATTATAAAGCAAGAGATATTTGAACACTTCATTGTTGCAAGGTTGAAAGAGTGGAACACCACAAAATGGCAATTTATTACCAAGCTCCTCACATGTTACCAATTGAGTAAATATTTAAGCTAAATTCTTATGCTGTGTCATGCCTGTTTGAGTCTAGATACTCTTGGGGGTTCCCTAGTTTAGTCATATTCATACCCTAGTGTAGTTCCGTCTCATGTTGTGCCAGGGTTGCCTGTGTGATCAGTACCAAATGGCAGAAGTGATAGTATGTCATTTCCAAGAGTAGGTTGTAAAAGACTGCAGCTTCTGTGTTGGGATCCCTCTCTCTCTTGAATCACTTGCTTTAGCGAAAGTCATCATGGTGTGTGAGTAACTCTGCAGAGAGGCCCAGGTAGTGAAAAATTGAAGCTTCCATCAGCAGTCACTTCGGTGGACTTGGAAGTGTATTCTCAGCCCCTTCAGACTACTGTAGCCCTGAAGGGATTGACTACAACTCATGTCAGATCCTGAGCTAGAATCACACAGCTAAGCCCCTCCTGAATGCCTGACCCTCATAAATTGTGTTGTGAGATAATGAAAGTTTGTTAATTTAAGGTACTAAATTTGGGTTTATTTTGCTGTAAGCCATAGATAACTAAGACACCTACAAATGATTCAATTTTGTCCTTTCGTTTTACAGACTAGGCCAGGGGTTCAGCACGATGAATTTTCAATAACTGACATCTATTCTTAGGGGAAACTCAGGCAAACTAACATTGATTTGCCATTTTTCCATGAAGTAGACAATACTTGTCATCACGTTTCTTCAGGTTTGTCTTCTGTTAAACCCATAGATATGTTTTTAAGGAAGAAATGGAAGAAGAGAGGAAATGAAAGAAGGATTGTGAGGGAATGTATTGGATGTTTGCTATATTCCAGGCCTTGGGCTAGGCAATTTAAGTATAGTGACCCATTTAATCTTGTTAACAATGTCAACAAATCTTGGCAAACCCTTTTTTGCTTAAAGAAGTTAGGTGACATTATGCAATTAAAACATTTTAGGCCAGAATTCAAATTTGGGTCTGCTAGACTCCAATGACTGTGATATTATATTATTAGAAAGCTGCTAAATGAAAACATCAGATTTAAGTTCATAATGTGGGGATACTAATGTTTTCCAGTTCAATTGCGCCTCTGATAAAATGTTTGTGGAATCCATTCTAAATTGATACAAATATCCGTATTGACAGATTTGACGTGAGGAGAAAATGAGAAAACAAGAGCAAACAAAGCTTTCAAACTGTAAAGCACCATGTAAATACAATACTTGATATGATTTTTATGGATCTTGTGGTGGATGCTCAATACATATTTGTTTAAAAATACAGCTGCTGAACAGCAGTGGAGTTTATTTTTTTGTATGCAAAATGAGTTTTAATACACATTTGTTTAGTAGTCTGCATGCTTCTACAAGATAGCATGGATTTAGAAACAATTCTACACAGTATATCTGATCATTGTAGACTACATGTTTGTGTTCTTCTCAAATTCATATGTTGAAGCCCTAATTCCCAATGGGATGATACTAGGAGGCAAGACCTTCGGAAGATAATATGATACTATGTGTTGAGCTCCCATGATGAAATTAGTGTCTACATAAAAAGAGGAAGAGAGCTAGCTCTTGATCTACTCTCCTCCATGTAAGTGTACAAGGAGAAGACAGCCATTTGCTGTATCTGCTGGCACCGCCACCTTAGGCTTCCCAGCCTCTAGAACTGAGAAATACATGTTTGTTGTTTAATCCATTAAGGGTATGGTATATTTGTTATATCATCCCAAACATAAGACACTGATACATATTTATTTCTTGTGTTGATAATCTATTTTTGAAAAGATTTCTGCATAAATTTAGTGAGAGAAAAATAACCAAGTCATAGTGTTTTACCACTGTGCATCATTTGAAGTAGAAGAATGTGGGTGAAGCAGTTATTTTAAAATGCTGAAAACATATGTGTTAATGTTAATTTTGGTTACTTTATTTTATCTTATATACCAATTAATTTTAAATGTGGATATCATTTTGTGAATGCTCAATGTTAGCTGAGGTATCACCAATATGCATTTCTGTGAATGGTTTGCTTCAATTAATATTATAATTATTTTGCTTCAATTGATATCAGAGTGGATTTGTAATTGTTTCTTTTAACTGATTATGTTGGTGGTGGCATGTTTATACTTTTGTCCTACTGCTCTAAAATTTGAGCTCTAAAAGCAGCTAAATTTACTGACAACATTTTGTAACTTATGTTTATAGTTAAGTGAGTGAACAACTGAATAATTCTGCTTACAACCTGTTGATTACTCACAGGGAAATGGAGTCAGGTAAAAAGCCTGAGAGTAGAGTTTTGGAGACTGGCCCTCAATACTCACATGTGAAACTTTAATGAGCCACACATTAAATCTCAGTAACATTATATGTAATAGAAATAGTTACAAAACAAGAATAAATATTTTTGAAATTATTTTGAGTTATATGATAGAGCAGATAAGAAACATTTATTTTTGTTGTTTTCTATGCATAATTTTTAAAATTTTTTATTTCAGCATATTATGGGGGTACAAATGTTTAGGTTACGTATATTGCCTTTGCCCCATTTGAGTCAAAGCTTCAAGCATGTCCATCCACGAGATGGTGTGCACCACACCCATTAGGTGTGTGTATACCCATCCCGTCCTCCCCCTCCATCTGCCCAACACCTGATGAATGTTATTACTACTATATGTGCACTTAAGTGTTGATCAGTTAATACCAATTTGATGGTGAGTGCATGCGGCGCTTGTTTTTCCATTGTTGCGATAATTCACTTAGTAAAATGGGCACCAGTTCTATCCAGGATAATACAAGAGGTGTTAGACCATCATTGTTTTTTGTGGCTGAGTAGAACACCACGGTATACATATACCACATTTTATTAATCTACTTACGGATGGACGGGCACTTGGGTTGTTTCCACATCTTTGCAATTGTGAATTGTGTTGCTACAAACATTCTAGTGCAGAGGTCTTTTTTATAGAATATCTTTTGTTCTTTTGGGTAGATGCCCAATAATGGGATTGCTGGATCAGATGGTAGTTCTAGTTGTAGCTCTTTGAGGTATCTCCATATTACTTTCCACAGAGGTTGTACTAGTTTTTCGTCCCACCAGCAGTGTATGAGTGTTCCTATCTCTCTGCATCCATGCCAGCGGGTTAGGATTAGAGCCTGATCAGGTGACTGATTGAGGTTTCTAACATGGGATCAAGAGCAAGGTTCATACTTGTGGCCATTCAAAGAATGGAAAATTGTGATAAAAAGAAAACTACATAGAGACAGAATTATGCTGGCCCATATTTATGAAATCCTTAATAAATGTATAATGAATGAACAGATAATCTTTAAAATAATACATGAATTGATGAATCTAGAGAGATAATCACTATGCTCATCGTCCAGGTTATAATAAAATTTTTGAAATTTATCATAACAGAATTGGGGAGCCACTAAAAGATTTTAAAGAGGAAATGAATTGATGAGTTTCAAATTATAGAAAGACAGTCTGATAGCAAATGGATTAAACTGGAGGCAGTAAGTGGTCAGATAGCCAATGGAGGCAAGAGATGCTGGTTTGTTAACAAGAATGGTTAGAGTGGGATGCAATTCTGAACAGTTGGCATATTAATTAGGAAGGCATTAGGCTGCAAGTAGTAGAAAATCAGTGGTAAATTAATAGAGTTTTTTTCTTTTTCACATAACAAAAATTCTGGAAGTAGATGGTAGCTGAAGTTGGTTCTATTAAGTTGTAAGGACTAGTGTCTTTGTAGTCCTTTGGGAAGTCTCTTGCTTGTTCCCTCTTGAATAAATGGCTGAAGGGAAAAGGATCCCTAGGTACTTATATCCTTTTTTATTAGGAAAGCAAAATCTTTCCCAGAAGCCCCTTCAGCAGACTTCCACTTAAGTCTTTTTGGTGAGAGCCAGTTTCCATAGACATCGCAGCTTCAAGGGAATTTGGGATATTAGGGAAAGGAATGGTCGTGATTGATTATCATAATCTATCAATAGGATGTCACATTGTTTCCCTAATTAAAATCCTGGTTCTGTTAGCATAGAACAAGGGGAGAGTGGATATTGGAAGGGAATTAACAGTATCTTCTCAGTTGGCCATTTTAGCCCAAATGGCACAATGTAGTAGGTTGCTATAACTCTCTGTACTTAAGTATAAATATGCTCTTTCATTGCTTACTCATGTCCATGATTGTTTCTGATAATCTTAATTAATGAATATGTAACCTAAAGGGATATGAAAGTCAAATTAAAAAATAAAATGGTTCAAGCAATTTAATTTTCCTTATCTTCCATTTTTATTTAATAATATCCACAAACACAACCCACAGCAACCAAATCATATCTCCCCTTCAGCCTGGCTGCTGTAGAATTTTTTGTTCCATGCCAGTAAAATGCATGGGAAGGAATCGGAATAGAGGCTTTAGACTAGAATGTCAAGAAATATCATACCACTGAGGTG
>NW_012148219.1:705540-709910 GCF_000956105.1 Propithecus coquereli | reverse complement strand
AAGAGCTCTGGCATCTGGCACGCTAATCAGGGATTTTTATAAAGTCAGTGAAAACAAAATATCTCCTATGCAGTTTTAATTAGTTTAAGAAAATTGAATACCATGGACCTTTAAATGTTATCAATTTAGCAATTTAATGACAGTAGTTAAGCTCTTTGTCTATAGAAATGAGTGTATTATCTATCCAATTCCCTAAGATCTATAGAAAAGATCTTGATTCTTGCTACTGTGCAATAAATGCCACTTAATTCATCTTTAAGGTAAAATTGAATACCTTGAGCAGTTTTGTTATGGAGCAGTATTTTAGATAGAAACTATAAAATATACACCTAAAATATATAATCAGAAAAAAAGGAAAATTATCTTACTCAATGCAACTCAATTTATGGCATGTTTTCTACTATTTTCTACTATCATATGTTCTACTTTTTATATTTACATATTTTATATTTTATTATATGCCATAAATAAAACTAAAGTGCAAATAAATATGTCCTATTTCATAAAGTACTTATGTGTTGATTATAGGATAAATGAAAATATCCCACTCTTCCGAAAAAAAAAATTCAACAATCTAATTCTTAGAATCATTGAAGTTTAGTTTACAGAGGTGGTCTGAGAGATCAACTTCCTAAACCTCCTGATTTTGCAGATGAAATACAAAACCCAGCTCATTGAGTTACCTGCTCAAGATCTCACAGCTTACTAGTGACAATCAGTACTGGGATCATAATCCTCTACTATTCAGTGTTTTTTATCAATCCCAGATTCATTTTTCTTAAAATCTAGATATAGTCATTACTCAAACCAGGAAGTCCTTCAACTGTATCTAACATCAGATAGATGATGTTGGTCTAATAAGCACTAAAGAGCACCTTAAAGAGTTACTCTTTGAACCTCAATTTGTAGAAGGGTGGGATCTATGGAAAAGTGGGAGGTAGTTGACTAGACACCACTAGGGTTATATTTCATTCATTCATTCTTATGATAGATATTTATGGAGTATTTTCCAAGTACGGTGTACTGTTTGAGGAACTGAAGGTTTAGTAGTGAACAAGGTAAATACAATTCTTATTCTCATGACACTTATATTTAGAGAAGACATGTAGAGGGTAAGCAGGCAAAGGAATAAAGAAGAAATGTGTTTACTTGAAAATGTTCATTTAAACACCCTGCTACAGTACTATTTTTCCACTTAGAGAGAATCTAAACATTATCTGAAGTAGATGAAAATTCTGTTACACTTTAGAATGTTTTAAATGTTTGTAGAAATTTTTTCAGTGAAGAGATTATTGAATCTTCTTCTACCCTTGCACACTAGACAGTCATGAACTTTGGAATAATACACACATGAACTCCAATCTGCATTCAAACATATATTATCTCTGTTACTTAAACTTCCATGAGCCTGTCTCCTCACCTGTAAGATAGACATAACACTATGCCTAGCACATATTAGATTCTCAAGAAATGCAATTTTCCTTTACTTTCATTATTCTTAATATTAGAACTATATTGAGAAATATAGATTCTGGATCTGAGAAAGGCTTGAGTAAGTCTCCTATCTAAGGAGTCTCTATCCAGAATCTAATCGTTAGAAATATAGAGTGAGTAGTCTCTAAGAGTTGGTAAGAGTATTAGTCTCTTGACATATTGTCTTCTAGCTAGGGACATCATTGAGTCTTTACTTGGTCTTTCCACTGTTTTATGGGTAGTAAGACCAATAAATCTCATGGGCTTTTAGCCCTTTGACTATGTCTTTTGCTATTTGTTTGATAGAAGTAGTATCGTATGGGATAAAATGTTGGTGAATTAGGCATTTAGTAGTCCACAGATGGTGGTTCTGATAGAAGCAGGATAAGTAAGGAAAGCAAATTCTAAAGCATAGCAAGTGTCTATTTCCCTGAGGATGTTTTATTGCCTTCTTCATGATAAAGGTGTCTAATGTAGTCAATCTGCTGTCATCTATCTGGCTTATTTCATTGAAACACAATAGCATGTTGAGGGACTAACGTTACTCACCACTTCTGAAAAATTGGGTGACAGAGGTGGTAGGCAAATCAGCCTTAATGAAGGCAATTCCATGGCATTATGCCCATGCATACTCTCTGTCAATGTCACCACAGCTGCTCACCTTGCTTATGAACCCAGTGAGCAAGCACTAGATTTCTGGGAAAAAGGCTAACCTACATCCAGAGTGGGTGCATGTATCCATCAGATTGTTAATGGTCTATTCCACTGTGGAGGTATTTTGTTGACTATTTCTTCCTCAGTGTTCTTAGTCACAAGCCTTTAATCTTACCTTTTCTAAGTCCTTCTTCATTAACCATAGCCCAATAATTGGTATAGCTCCTTACCGCAGGCTGTCTATCTTTTCAGGCAAAGTGCACAATGAGATACAGAGCTAATATTCTGCCTGCTGAAAGAATTTTCTTTAGTCCCTGACCTTCAGAGTCCTCCAGAATAGGGCTAAAATGTCCACTTTTGAATTTGTATATGGGTTTTAGACTATTCCATTTGTCTATATCATATGGTTTTGATTATATTTACTTCATGGCAAACTTAAATATCTGATTATATATATTTCCTTTCAGCATTTTGCTTTTAAAAAAGTTACTGGCATTCCTTGCATATTTCTTCTTCTGTGTGATCTTTAAAGTAATTATTCTATTTCATGGAAAAATCTTGTTGTGTTCTATTTAGAATGTCTTTAAATTTATATATTAATTTGGGAATATTTAATATTTTTATTTTGTAAATCACCAGTACCTCAGGACCTATTTTTAGATTTTTAATAAAACTGAGTATAAATATTTTGCCTGGTTTTGAAAGCCTTCCACAGTGAAACATCACCTAAACTATTTAACTTTTCCTCAATTATTAGTCAGGCTCTTTTCTTTAACGTTACTCACACAGCTGTTTAAATCTAATACCAACAAAATATTGTGGGCCTACTATGTGCTAGTTGCCAAGTAATTAGCAGAGTTGGTCAAAATATGGTTCTTTTCTCCTAGAAATTTGTAACGTAGTAGAGGGAATTTGTAATTCTCAAATAACAACGTTGTAAAGTAGTCTGTAATAAATGTTCCATAATAAATGTGTGAATGAAGTATAAATTCAACCTGCCCATCCCATCTCTATCACTTTTGCAATGTTTACCCACCTTCAAAGCCCAAATAAAATACTACTTTCTACATGAGGTCTTTTTTCATGACCATAATTGAAAATGATCCTGTCCATTCCACTATCTGATAATATTAACTACCATTGAATAAATTGGCACTTTGGCATTGAATAAATTTGGCACTTTGTGCCAAATATTGTATTACATGCTTAAAAAATTATTCCTCAAATTTTTCATTAGAGAATGTATTGCTATCATTTCCCTTTTCTTGTCGAGAGAACAGGGGGTCGAAGAACTTCCTTCCTCCAAAGTAATGCAGTCAATAACTGATAGAATTTGAATTTTATCCTAGATTTGTTTGACTTCAATGTGCAAGCTTTTTCCAACATATTACCTCTTCACTCAGATTAACACTAATTTATATGCCATATTTTTTAGTGTCCCATTGAAACTTGTACATTATTTTATTTCCTCAATCTCCACTTGACACTAAAATTCTGTTAACATATTGGCTGCTTTAATTCAGCATCATAAACAGTTCTTTCTATATTTAACAAATGTTGTGACCCATTTTTCCCATAAAAGAATGCCTCCCCTTTAACCTCAAGAAGTTTTCAATATATATCATTTTATTTTATTATTAGGAAGTTATTAATAAATTTTCTAGTTTAAAATCTAATGAGGATCACATTTTCACTAGCTATACACATCACTTAATCTTGGCTAAAATATTTATTTCTTCATTTCTCTGTGTGTGTGTGTGTGTGTCTTTGTCTGTTTGTTAATTGCTTATTTTACTGTCTTTCCACCAGGCTGGGGATAAAGTGGTAGATAGAACTAAGTGGGATGAGATGAGAGCTCACAGGCAGGAATCTGTTCTAGTTTTCAGTATACCTGAAGAATATGACACTTAAGCTGAGATCTGTTGGGTAAGGAGTTAGCTAGACAAAATAGAGGAAGAGCATTTTAAATAATGGAAAAAGTATATGTAGAAGCTCAGGAGTTCAAAGAGCATGAATTACTGAAGAATAGAGTATATGTATTGGTAGGGAGTGGGACTTTCAGAGTATGTGAGAGGAAATGGAGGAAGAAAAGAGGAATGGGTACCTAGCTTTAGAAAAAGTCTGGAGTCTGTTTTAAAGTCAGTGGGCATTTTTTCTTGCTGATTTTCCTGAGTTCTATATAGATTCTAGTTATCAGCCCTTTGTCAGATGTATAGCATGTAAATATTTATTCCTGTTCTGTA
>NW_012148219.1:704078-704592 GCF_000956105.1 Propithecus coquereli | reverse complement strand
CTTTAAGTGTGTTTGGTAGAATTTACCACGTTAGTTATCTGGTTATCTGGTCCTGGGCTTTTCCTTGTTGGGAGGTTTTTGATTACTGATTTAATTACCTTACTCATTATTGGTCTGCTCATATTTCTGTTTCTTCATGATATTGTCTTGGTAAGTGATATGTTTCTAGAATTTATCCATTTCTCCTAGGTTATTGAATTTGTTGATGAATAAATGTTTATAGTATTTTTTATAATCTTTGTATTTCTCTGGTATCCGTTGTAATGTCTCCTCTTTCATTTCTAATTTCATTTATTTGAGTCTTCTTTCTCTTTTCTAAAAAAAAGTTGTCAATTTTGTTTATGTTTTCAAAAAATCAACTTAGTTTTGTTGATCAAATTTTCTATTGCTTTTCTAGTCTGTATTTCATTTATTTCAGCTCCAGTCTTTATTATTTCCTTCTTTTTTACCAACTTTGGACTTTGTTTGTTCTTTTTCTATTTCCTTGAAGTATATAGTTAAGTTGTTTATTTGA
>NW_012148219.1:701357-704028 GCF_000956105.1 Propithecus coquereli | reverse complement strand
ATTATAGCCTTGTAGTATAGCTTGAAGTCTGATAAAGTGATGCCTCCCAATTTATTCTTTTTGCTTAAGGTTGTTTTGGATGTACAGGGTCTTCTCTGGTTCCACACGGAGCATAGAATTATTTTGTCTAGATCTGTGAAAAATGATGATGGTATTTTAATAGAGATTGCATTGAATCCATAGCTCATTTTGGGTAGTACAGACATTTTAACAATGTTAATTCTGCCAATCTATAAGTGAGAATGGCTTTTATCAAAAAGTCCCCAAATAACAAATGTTGATGTGGATGTGGAGAGATAGGAACCTTCATATACTGCTGGTGGGATTGCAAATTAGTACAACCTCTGTAGAAAGTAATATGGAGATACCTCAAAGAACTAAAATTAGAACTACCATTGGATCCAGCAATTCCACTACTGAGCATCTACCCAAAGGAAAGACATTCTATAATAAAGACTTATGCACTCAGATGATTATAGCAGCAAAGATGTGTATAAAACTCAAGTGCCCATCGATACATGAGTGGATTAATAAAATTTGGTATATGTATACTATGAAGTACTACTCAGCTACAAGAAACAATGGTGAACTAGCATCTCCTGTATTATCCTGGATGGAGCTGGAGCTCATTCTTCTAAGTGAAATAACACAAGAATGGAAAAACAAGCACCACCTGTACTTACCATCTAATTGGTACTAATTCATCAACACTTACGTGTACATATCATTCATTGGGCGTTGAGCAGGTAGGAGGGGCGAGGAGGCAATTGGTATGTTCACACATAATGGGTGTTGTGTGCACTGTCTGGAGGATGGGCATGCTTGTAGCTCTGACTCTGGCGGTACAAAGGCAAGATATGCAACCTAAACATTTGTACCCCCGTAATATTCTGAGAAAAAAAAAATATGTATATGTAAAACAAAGTCGGTGGGCAACTGCTAGGAAACTGTAATGTGGAATGAGATACTCATATGTGGGTAGCTGAAAGATTATTTTGCCCTAGCCATACTTTGGAGGATGCATTGTGTTGGGAGAGGTGATAAAATTAGAAGCAGAGAGCCCAGTTAAGTGGATGGACAGAAAAATACTGGAGGTAAAACTAGCAAGACCTTGTGACTGGATGAATGCAGAGGTTCAGGAATGCAGCATACTAAAACCAGGGGATCAGCCACATGGAATCTGAAGCTACAATTTTTTGAAGGAAATATTGAAACATAATAAATGCAAAGATGATTATAATTATAGTTGTTATTTCCTAATGCTGTATAGTGGAAATGAAATATTTTATAAACAGTATTTAAGGATAATTTCTAGACAACCACATCAAACATTAAGGTAGCCTTCAGATATGATCAACATGTAAAGGCTGTTTGAGAGTTTTGAAGTGCCATAATTCGCTCCATGCCTGCTTTTATTTACAAGCAATATTTACTTAGGCAAAGATTCTCAGGAAAACAGCAGTCTTCCATTCCACACAGTGGGCTAGGCTAGTTCAAACCTAATTAACTGCTTATATTAATATTTACCTGAATAGAATGTGATGCAATATTTTTAAAAATACATATTTCATTGCTATTATGTGTTCTTGTTGCTGTAAGACATTAGTACTACCCATAATCCCTTTATCTTATTTTTCACTTCCTCATTGCTGCCAAACCTTGGATTTTACCAAATTGTTTCACTAACGGTTTCTTTTTCTCTCAGATTCTTCTGCCATCCTCATAGGTAAAATGTATAAGAGCAACACAAGAATAAATTACACATAATATAATCAAAACATGATTTCACAGTAATGCCATACATATTCACTAATGAATGGAAATCTTTTGTTTTGTATACACTAATTCCTAACAAATGAAAATAAAGACAGAAAAATCACCAATAAGAAAAAGGGGAGATAAATGAACTAATTTCAGTGAGTGGATGAATGACTAATTTAGGAATATTTTTATGTTATTTAATTGTAGTACACTATTGTGTTAACAATATTACTCAGTTATTTAAACTAAGTTGGGTTATTTGAAGTAATGCTTATTCCAGGGGACAATAGAAGGTAAACATCAGTAATATAGTAACATTAATTAGAATTTTTGCATCATCTTAGTGGGTTAATATTTTGATGTTTTATTTCCATTTTACCTAGCTCCAAGAGTATCTGGATGTTGTATTTTACAGAACACCTGTGTATTCTTTATATTTTCTAATTCTCCCAAAATATTTCTTAGAAATTCATTTTTATACCCCTTTTACATAAGAGAAAATTGAGACTTAGTGAGGTTGACTTTTCTGACAATATCAATGTGACAATATCACACTGATAAATATCAGATCTTGCACTCAAACTTGGACATTCTGACTCTAAATCTCATCCTTTTTCCTGTATCATGATCTTGCTTAAAAAATGTAATGAGATGAGCTGTAGTTGATCAATTTCACTAACATTCATTGAGTATTACTTATGTGCAGCACTGCACAAGGTGCTGAGGCTAACAGAAGAATCTCATCTCAGATATGAATAACTTCAATATATTATGGAATATGCTATCTAATATGTATTTTTGGAATTAGTATATCCTACCTTAAAATGTTGCTCTTTGTATTAAGTTTATAAAAGTAGAAGAAATGTCATTTACTGTGAAAAGTGGGCAGAATCAAATTCCAATCCAGATT
>NW_012148219.1:688202-689406 GCF_000956105.1 Propithecus coquereli | reverse complement strand
TTGCATTTTAAATGATTTAGTCTTTATAATTTTTTTTCCTTTAAGGTTTGATGTCAAATATTCCTGAGTCTTCTTTAGATCAACAGTGAAAATTAAGATGACTGCATATCTTAGTAACAAGGATTAAAATTTGATTTACACTGTAATTACTTTATCAAAGGATTACTGCAATCCATTGGGAAAATTGCTCCTGCCTCACTATCTGTGGAAGACACTTCACCTATGATATTCAAATTAAACAGATTTGCACATTTCTTAGGTCATTTGATCTCTCCAGATCCAGTATTTCCTTTGAAACCTAACTCCTTCATCAGCTCAACTCCCTTCCCCATTTCCTTGTTCTTCAGATTTTTAAAACATGTTCAACAAATTCTGTTGTGTCAAAACGATGCTTCCTAGCATTCTATGTTAATTGTAGCCATTAATCTATGGCACAAAGTATTCTCCAGTTATTTAAAAAAGATTATCTTGTACTCTGGTAAAATGGCAAAGCTTTCCAGAATCAGATGCACTTCATTATTTTTGTTTATTTTCTTACACATGTATGTCCAGGCTTACATTTTCATGTTCTTATCTCTATATATACGTTTATAACTTCTAACTTTTCTTCTACCACAAAAGCTTTTTCAGGGCTTTTAGGTTCAATTACCTTCTTCAAAACATTTTACCCTTTTTTGAAGACATTTTTTACTTAATAATGTGGGGGAGATAATAACCATAACATACAATATACTTAAATGGTACGAGCACAAACATGACACTGTTGAAAGAAAGGCTGATATATGATGACAAGTTAATTTTACATTTTCTTCCCAGAATCACAGGCAATTTAAATGGTTTCATTTCCACATACGTCTAGATTCATTGTCATGCTTTTTGATTGGGATGCAGTCTTTTGAGTACACGATTGCACTCAAATGAAGCGTATCTTCAGATAGAAAGACTTTAGTTATGGAGGATATGGCAAACCACGTTATTGTTGCAACTATTCACTCCCTCCCCAATAATGGAATTATACATCCACGCTCACTGCCAGGTATCTTTGCAATACCCTCCTACTATTGGGAAGACTGTCCCCCTTCCATCCCTTGGCTCTGGGTTTGAGTAGCAAACCCAACTTGTTTTGGCTAGATATTAGCAAATGTAATATAAACAGAGGTTTGAAAAGCAATTATGTGATTGGGCCTTCTTTCTTGTGCCTCTG
>NW_012148219.1:686479-688152 GCF_000956105.1 Propithecus coquereli | reverse complement strand
CATCTAATGCCTAAGTGACTGCGAGGAAAACTAAAGACTAACAAAATTTTCCATGGAAATATGGTTTTAAATTTGCATGGAATATATATTTTAGAAAAGTTTTGTGTTCCACTCTTTCTTGATTCTGATGAACTAAATTTCTCTGTTGTCTTTGCATTTTGATATAAATAATAGGAAGTTATTATGCTTATCATTTGACCTGAAAATAAATTATCAATGCATTTTATTTTTATTCTTATGGTAGATAAAAGGATATCATTTGTATTGATTACTCTTTTGCTCTATAATAGTGTTCAAATGCAACCATTTTATCATAATTATTTGAAGCTAGAAAAGTATAACTACAACAATATAAAAGCGTGTTTTTCAAATGAACAAAATTTATAAGATTATCAAAAGATTTAAGAATACCTGAAATTGACTTTAAATGGTTTATAGTGAGACAGGTATGGGTTTTAGGATTAGAAAATCCTGTGTTTGAATCATAAATCCCTTGCTTACAAACGACGTTCCTTTTTATAGGTAACACCTCTCATTTCATTTTCCTTCCACATAACATTGGGTGATAACAGCAACTCCAAGGCAAGACATGTCAGAGGGTGAGAGAGGCCAGAGTAACTTTGATTTTCTGAGGGTTCTAAGATATTATAAAGTGAACCAAAAAACCAATATATGATTACAAAAATTATAATGTATTTTAAATATTTATTTTAAACCATGGATATCGGGGACCTTTCTGTATAAGCATGAGTTCTTGGGGGCATAAATAAACTGCAAGAAATGACATATGAGAGGTATGTTTCTATTTATAATCTCATATGGAGGTGTGTTGAGACTCTTCATCAAAGCAAGTTCCTGGCTAAAGATGTGTCCTGGTTCCTGCTGGCCATTCCAGGAGCTTAAATGCCCAAGTGATAGTAGAGTATATGTGAAGACTAAATACATATTTTGAAAAGTGCCCAGGAAATGTTTACTATATCCTTTCTTTTCCTTTCCCTGCCTTTAAGGAAAAGCACATGTAACTTTTGGATAAAATGCATTATGAAATCATGGAATGCAATTTGGATTAGCCCTTGTCCTCTCTTTCAGAGCCTTCATTGTTCACATGTTAATATAATAACTCTTCTGTTGATGCTTAATTAAAGATCACATTAGCAGTTTATAAACTTTTTTGACAGTGATCTACACAAATACACACACACAAACAAACATACACAGAGGCATCTGTTATTACTTGGATCTAGCCCATTCTTGAAACATGCTTAAGATAAACATTTTTATATAGCAGGAACCTTAGTGTCAGATATATTAAAAAATTATAGCGATTTCTCAGTTCACAGAAAAATCCCCTCAAATTTTTCCAAATGTTATTAAAACAACTCATATATGTAAAAATCTGCTGAGTTTCTATACAATATAAAGCATTTAAAACATCAATTAAGTCATTATTTAACATTTAATGAAGTCATATGCAGGTATATTTTGGGGAAAAATCAATGATACTATATAGTAGTAGGTACAAATTACATTATCCTCTTTCACTGCAAGGGATATATAATGTGATGTAAATAAAAATTAATGAAATAATACTTTAAAGATTCATAGTGAAGACAAATCCATTTAGCAAAATAAGATTTTTAGAAGACTAATAAAATTATAGCTAATTAATTGAG
>NW_012148219.1:682136-683356 GCF_000956105.1 Propithecus coquereli | reverse complement strand
TTCTATTCTAATTTTCCCTCTTTTTTGGTTTCCATTTCATTATTTAAAAGTGAGAATTGTAATCAATTGAAAGAGAGTACATAACCTCTAAAGGATCTCCATACAACCCATCTTAATTTTTTTGTTTTTTTAGTTTTCCTGGACTCCTCCATATGCTCCATGATATCTCAAGTAGCATACTCAGTGTACAGACCCTGTTACTGTCAAGCAAACATACAAGATAGACAAGCTCAAACTCCAGGCCTGACTTATTTGGTATAGATACATGGAGCCACTTTCAGCTTTAGATGGTTTGTTATTTATATAATCAGTGAAAAGAAGATTAAGACAATGGAACCAGTTCCTTGTCACACACATTGAAGAGGATAATATTAAAACAACAGGAGCCACATGACTACAATGCAATTTGTGGGATACACTGCAGCTGAGGAATCAAATATAGACCGAACCTAAGTGTTTTATATTCTGACACTCTAAGGGGAGTGGAACAGAAAGCTTCATAACTCATCAAAACACAGAAATGGTGAGAAACAGTCCCATGAGAGCCTTCCAAGAGAGAAAGGGAGATAAGTAGGAGATAGCCTCATATTAGCTCTTTTTGGACATCCCATCCCCTCCCCTTGGAAGATTATCATAAGATGTTCTGCCAAGACTCAAATAAATTGTGATTCAAGCCTTTTTCTATAGGGATATGTACAAGATAACCAGGGCATCATTTGGAGGAGCTATTCTCCTACAGTTAGCACCTTCTCTGTGTTTGTTGCAGCAAATACTCAAAGTTCACAGACTTTATAGAAGTGTGATATGCCTCCAGTAGTCTATGCAAAAATAGTAATTGCTTTACTTATCTCAAATGGCTGAGCAAATACATCAGCATCTTTCTTATAAGAGCACTTAGTAACTATTTTCCCCCTCTGACATAATTATTTTCTCCCCTGTGGTCAGCATTATGCAGACACTAATGATTAAAGGGTTATTTAAAACTTTTTTGGTAGGAAGAGTAATTTTCTGCTTGCAGTTGGACCTAAATATGAACATATATTGCATAGTGCCATGAGATTTCTTGTGTAACAGTAATAATTTTCATCTAGAAGCAATTACTCAGAAATCTTAATATATAATCATTTTATGCCTCAAATCTTACAGTCTACAAAACAGCATATAACCTACAAAATGCTGTTATGATTTTAAAGATGCTTAATTCCTTTTCCTAGAAGTAA
>NW_012148219.1:677935-681628 GCF_000956105.1 Propithecus coquereli | reverse complement strand
AACACATGTCATAGCTTGTGATTATCTTTCAAATTTTTTTAGATAAATTTTTGTAAAACCATGGATAAGTAAAACTTCATGTTATTTTTTAAAATGTGTTCTGTCATGGAACAAATGCAGTGCAGACAGCTTGAAATATCAATGAAGTGTTTGGGAAGGATGTGGCTAATGAATCCACCATACGCTGAGGGTTTGAGAAGTTCCCTTCTGGTGATTTTAATCTTGAAATTGAGTCATGTGGGCAATCTGAGACCAAGGTGGATAATGATGAGCTGAAAGCTCTAGTGGAAGTGAATCCATTTTGACCTACGCAACAAGGTCTGATGTTACTATTTCAACAATATTGGACCATTTGAAATAAATCGGCAAGGTAAAGAAGCTGCATAGATGGGTTCTACATGAATTAGACGAGTGTCAGCAGAGAAATTGTCTCGAAGCTTGCCTTTCTTTGCTGTCATGATACAAAGATGAGCCATTTCTACACCGTATCATTACGTGTGATGAAAAATGGATTCTTTTTGGCAATCGCAAGTGTTCAGCACAATGGTTGGATAAAGATGAAGTGCCAAAACACAGTCCAAAACCAAATATTCATCACAAAAAGCTAATGGTGTCTGTTTGGTGGTCCAATTCTTGTATTATCCAGTACAGCCTCATGAAACCTGGTTAGTGGATTACAGCAGATGTCTATTGCAACCAGTTGGATGAAATGATAAGAATGCTTGCAATTAAGCAGCTGAGATTGGTCAGTAGAGACAGGCCAATCCTTCTGCATGATAACGCTAGACGACATGTTACTCAAACAACGCTGCTCAAACTACAGCAGCTGGACTTGGAAACTCTCTTTGATCCACCATATTCACCAGACCTTGCACCAACTGACTACTACTTCTTCCAGGCCTTGGACCACTCCTTGCAAGGAAAAATATTCAATTTTCAACAAGCTGTGGAAAACGCCTTTCGTGATTTCGTGCCACTCACTCTCCAGGCTGCTTCGCTGCTGGCATAAACAAGATTGCATTAAAATGGCAAAACTCTGTTGATAGTTAGGTGCAAACTGATAAATTGTTCAGCTTCTTGTTTGAGATATAATAAACTACACTTTTGATTCAAAAATCAGACATTTCATATTTAATGACCTAAAGTTTAGATTTTTTTTTTTTTTTTTTTTAGTCTTCCAAAGGCCTTCAGTCTAGGGGAATATGTGAACTGGAAATTGACAAGCCCTGCAAAGATTAAAGTCTAATTTCAAATTTACCCAGTTCAGGATTGGTTTAGGATGATCCACCTTATCTTAGTTTGATTATAAAAGCAGAGATTTATACAAAAACTTAGATGCAAATAGTTTATTTGGGACATTATTCTGGAAGCAGAGAAAGAGAGAATGGGGAGAAAATATCAGAGAAAGAGAGAAAAATAAATGATCTGATTACTACTAAAGGCAATTGGGTCTCAAACCAACAGTGACTCTTCTGAGGAACCATGCAGAAATTACTTTAGAATTATTCCCAGGTATTGTTTTTTGTGGCTGAATAGTACTCCATGGTATACATATGCCACATTTTATTAATCCACTCATGTATTGATGGGCACTTGGGTTGTTTCCACATGTTTGCAATTGTGAATTGTGCTGCTATAAACATTCTAGTGCAGATGTCTTTTTTATAAAATGTCTTTTTTTTCTCTGGGTAAATGCCCAGCAATGGGATTGCTGGATCCAATGGCAGTTCTACTTGTATCTCTTTGAGGTATCTCCATATTGCTTTCCACAGAGGTTGTACTAGTTTGTAGTCCTATCAGCAGTGTATGAGTATTCCTATCTCTCTGCATCCACGCCAACATTTATTGTTTTGAGACTTTTTGATAAAAGCCATTTTCATGTTAAAATGACATTAAGTGATATCTCATTGTGGTTTTGATTTGCATTTCCCTGATGATTAGAGATATTGAGCATTTTTTCATATATTTGCTGGCCATTAGTCTGTCTTATTTTGAAAAGTTTCTGTTCATGTCCTTTGCCCACTTTTTAATGGGGTCGTTTAATTTTTTCTTGCTGATTTTCCTGAGTTCTATATGATCTAGCACCTCTTGTATTATCCTGGATAGAGCTGGAGCCCATTCTACTAAGTGAAGTAATCACAGGAATGGAAAAATGAGCACTATATGCACTCACCATCAAATTGGTATTAATTGATCAACACTTATGTGAACATACAATAGTAACATTCACTGGGTGTAGGGGAGGTGGGAGGAGGAGGAGGATATGGCTATATTCATACCTAATGGGTATGGTATGCACTATCTGGGGGATAGACATGCTTGAAGCTCTGACTCAGGTGGGGCAAAGGCAATATATATAACCTAAACATTTGTATCCCCATGATATGCTGAAATAAAATGAAAAAGAATTATCCCCAACTGAAGGATGTGCAAGCTGAGGATTTATTTACTGACTCCTATCCATTGTTGGTTTAGTGTTGTTCCCCAAAGAATTTACCTCCCCTACAATTCAAGACTAGGCCTCAGCATTGTTCTGGAGCAGGTATCTAGGGTATTGGAGAAAGATTTTAGGCAAAGAGGCACCAAAGTGCTGATGTTCACACTTGACGTGAATGCTGGAATCATATATGTAATTGTACACCTCAGCTGTGCTGAAATCAAGTAGTCCAAGGGAATGTGGCACAAAGCACCTCAAATATCTGCCATGCTAAGTGCCTGCCAAAAGCAAAGATAAAACTTCTCTGGAAGAAGATAACATCATTGAGAATTTGAAATCATTTCTACAATTTTAATATCAGAATTTAGTCAAATATAACTTATTGTAAGGCAATAAAATTTGCATGAAAGTCAAGAGAAAAATAGGTAAAAAACAGATACAGAGAAGAATTAGATATTGGCTTTAGCCAACATGGAGTTAAAATAACTGTTTAGATGACAATATGCCAATTTAATCAGATGAAGGAAAACAAAAATATAAAAATTGTAGAAGTAAAAATTTAATAATTGAAATTTAGAAGTTAATGGATAGATTTAACAGAAGTTTAGACATAGCCAAAGAGTAAGTTAATGAACTGAAATGTACAAGAATATATTCAAACTAAAGCACTGACACTAAAAGATGTAAATACAGAAGTATAGAAGAGAAGTTAAGATATATAAGAAATACATAAAAAATGCTTGAATGTAGAGTGCCAGAATGAGAGAAGAGACAGAATGGAAGTAGATACAACATTTAAAGAGGGAATTAAAAAATGTTTCCAAACATTCGGGATCATTTGTTATCTTGATGAAAGATATCAAGCCATAGATTCAAAAAGCACTATTAACCAAACAGAAAGACAGTATATAGAAATAAAACCACAACCAGGCATATTGTGGTAAAATTTCTGAAAAACATATACAAAGAAACAATTTTAAAAGGAGCCAAAGAAAAAGATTGCTTTTAACACATTGACTGCCATGTGAGTTGTATTTAACTCAGGCTATTTCAAAATCCTCCAGTTGGTTTATGAAAATCTTACTTGTTAAAGTCCTTCTTGTTACAATTAATCTTGACAATTTAATTCTAAAAACATGGATTGCATTGCATATAACTCACAGACAGAAAACAATAAAAAATAACAAATTAGAAAGGATTGTTTTGCTTAATAAAACACCATGGCCCCAGGGGAAAAAAATTTTTTTTCTAGTGTG
>NW_012148219.1:667413-677500 GCF_000956105.1 Propithecus coquereli | reverse complement strand
TGAGTTTTAAAACTATGTACTTATATTAATTGGCTTTTAAATTCTTTATTAAACTAAAAAGAATAAGCAGCAGTTCTTACTTTGATTCCTTGAAAAGAGAATTCTTTAAAAATCTGGCTAAAATGAAAAGATATGAACATTTCTCATTTTATATTATTAATAATTATTCTACCATTACTATGCTAGAGAAAGATACTGTTTAAATAGAGTTTCAAAATTGTATTTCAAATAGTATTTTTATATGTGAGTTATTCATGACCAACCTTTTTAGAAGATGTAAAAAAAATTACAGCTAAACCATTATATTCTACCTATTAGAAAGCAGTTTGTTTCAAAGTAAATTTCATTTTCTTACTAGTTTAGAAAAATATGAATTATATTATTACATTTTCTGTACAATCAGAAGATAGTATATTTTTCCAACATTGGCATAATTATAAAATTACTATTAATAAAATGTTTCATCAAGTTTTTTATGAGCATATATAGTTTGAATGTTCTGAGAGAGACAAAGCAGTTAATTTTGCACAGAGCTTTTGCAAAATGCTTATACTATTTATCAAAATAGCAATTTATATCTAGTTGCTTTTTATAGAACACAGGTGAAAGTGAAAATATCCCCCAATATTAGCTCTAACTCTAATGATTTAAAATAGCTATCCTTGAAGAAATTTTACATGACAAGGTTAAAATTAGGTTAATGGTTGATGCAAATATGTTAAAAATAAAAGACGAGAAAAAATATGTTCCTTTTAATATACATATTCAACAGTTTTCACACTTTATAAAAAGAAGGCTGTTTCACAACTTTCCTGGAAATTGCACTGGAAACCACTGCGATTCTTTTGTTTTCTTTCTCCTCTGCATGAAATCGTATTCTGCATTCTGGGATACCCTACTGCCTTGAACCATAAACTTCCATTATAACCTTGTGATAGGTACTTAACATACTTTGACTCATTTATGTCAGAGAAAAAAATGGTATTGGGATCCTAATTTAGCTTTCTGCTTTGGGAAACTATATACTTTAAAATAATCTAGAACAGAGAATAGTCATTTTGGCAAAGTGCACTAGTGCTAATCTTGTTCTGGCAGGTCATCAATGAACAGGGTGTTTTCTAGCCGTACCTCAGTACAAAGTACTGCTAATGCCAAAATCAAAAAGCTCCCTTAACGTTCATACATAATTCAACACATGTCTTCTGATTTCTGATTGTGACTTCTGTAGCTAAAGAAAAGAATTTTGTTGAAACACAAAATACCTGTGAGGAGCCAAAATAAATAGCTCTGTATGGGAAAGGAAATATTTTTATATCCATCAGTTTACTGAATTGCTATTAGAAGCTCGAATAAAAAATTCTAACATAAAGGGTGATACAATAAAAATTAAGCCATTACATAACCAAATGTCCCCTTTCTTAGGTAATCATGATGAACAGATTTTTGTGTCTTTCCTGAACTGTTCTATGTGTTTACAAGTGTGTGTGTGTGTGTGTGTGTGTGTGTGTGTGTATGTATACACATATCTCTAAAGGAATATATTTTAAAGCAAAATATAGGTCTACTTTGAGATTTATTTATTTATTCATTTTAGAGACAAGTTCTCACTCTGTTGCCCAGGCTGAAGTTCAGTGTAGCTCACTGTAGCCTTGAATCCCCAGGCTCAAGCAATTCTCCCACCTCAGCCTCCTGAGTAGCTGGGGCTACAGGCATGTGCCAATACATCCAGCTAATCTTTTTTTTTTTCCCCAGAGATGGAGCCTCACTATGTTGCCCAAGCTGGTCTCGAACTCCTGGTTTAAAGTGATGTTCCCACTTTGGCCTCCAAAAGTGCTGGGATTATAACCATGAAGCACAGCACCTAACTGAGAATTATTTTTAAAATAATATGCTATATATAGGTATTAATTTAAATTGTACTAGTTGACATATTTCCTATGGATCCATTTAAACTATTTTACTATTAGCTAGTTTCTCCCTATAATCAATTTACTAAGAATAGTTTAGCATTAACTATAGTTTATTTTAATATTTTATCAGATTCCTACAGAGATCATATTATTCAAATAAAATATTCTTAACATGAGTCATAACGATAATGAATAAAGTTAATTGAGTTCTTACTAGGTACTATATACCCTCTTCTAAATGAATTGTATATATTAACTCATTTAATAATTACAAAAATTAGAAAAGTTATAACCTAATTTTATCCCATTTTATAAAGAAACGAAAATTGCAGAAAGATAAGTAATCTGTGAAAATTCACACAGCGTATTAGTAGCAAAGGCTGGGTTTGATTCCACATAGTATGACTCTAGAGTTCATGCTCTTCATATTCTGCTATATTGGCTATCAAGATTTAATAAAAACTATTTTTATGCTATTTGAAAACATTATCTTTAAATACGTCATATAGTTTCTAAAGAAAGTTCATTTTATGACATAATATTCCCTTTGCTTTTTGTGTGTGTTCCAACCACAAATGACAGAGAAGTCTCTTTTTTCCCCCCATTATAATATACTCTATCAATTACTCTCCACATTCTACATTGCAGTCATTCCTAACTCTTCCAATAGAGCTCTCAGAAATATAGTTTCTATGGATCCACCTTGACAGCTGCACAGTGCTGGATTCATCTTACATATCTGAGGTTATGGCATCAAGCTTCCTGCCTCATGCAGATCCTTATGGAAATTGACTTCCTGTCTCTCTTGGCATTGTGCGCCTCAGCTGTGTGACAGATAGTTATTGGGCTCTTCTTCATGGCTTCTCTCCTACCCTGCCTGTCACTTCCATCCAAACAAAAATCCTTTAGTAATACGTTAACTCTTCTTGGACTAAACTTTCTTTTAAAGGAGTAATCATGTTTTTATAAAAATGTCTTCGTAAATGTGGAAGTGTTGACCCACATTATCTTCCTCAATAACAACATTCTTCTAACCTTGTCTGAGTGCAGCTGTGCATGACTGAAATAATTCCATATACAGTTTTCATTTTTCCTTACATAGCAAAAGCTAAGCAGTGTTGCTGAAGGAAAAAATAACTAAGATTTTGAAAGTTTTGCAGGAAGATCTCAGCTTCTTCCTGAAATCAGTTCTTATCACTGTGACTAGACATTTCTTTTTAAGTCCTATATCTAAAATTGTGAAACCATTATATTATTTCTAATAAGGAATTTTAAGAATCATCTGAGAGCAAAAGAAAAAAATAGGGGTGCAGGGTAAGGGAGAATGTTTCTAAAATTTTTCTAAGAAAAATATTTGCCTAGATACCCAATTTAGTCTTTCTCACCCGACTGGGAAGTTGCTATATATTTCATTTTACTTTCAGATTTATATAAGAAACAATACTCATCCCTTGAGAACGATGAGCTCTGGAGTAGGCCTATATTGTGCTAATTTCCAGATTTTTCAAAGATTGCAAGCTGTGAGATAGTTTATAGATTTTTAACTGCTTAGCTGAATTAAGCCTTTTCCATTCTCAAAGAATTATATATGTATATTTATTTTTGAAATTTTTTTCTTCTTTAATTGGTTTATTTTATTATCATTTTGTTGTGGTCATTAGGGCTATTCACAAACATTCTTTTTCTCCTTCATTTTTTTGGCTGACAAATTGTGAACAGATGTGTTATGTATTTGTGACTTTTTTTAAATTTAATTTTATTTATTTATTTACTTATTTTTGAGACAGAGTCTTGCTCTGTTGCCCGCACTAGAGTGAGTGCCGTGGCATCAGCCTAGCTCACAGAAACCTCAAACTCCTGGGCTCAAGCGATCCTTCTGGCTCAGCCTCCCAAGTAGCTGGGACTACAGGCATGTGCCACCATGCCCGGCTAATTTTTTACATATATATTTTTAGTTGTCCAGATCATTTCTTTCTATTTTTTTAGTAGAGACGGGGTCTCGCTCTTGCTCAGGCTGGTCTCAAACTCCTGACCTTGAGTGATCCACCGGCCTTAGCCTCCCAGAGTGCTAGGATTACAGGCGTGAGCCACCGCGCCCGGCTAGATGTGTTATGTATTATATAAGTTCCAAGTGTTATCATGAAGGATGGAGACTCTACCAGCCTGGGTCCTTGAGTGACTTCAATGAACACCCACTCTGACGACCTGCAGTGGTCATGTATTGTGAAGGAGAAATAAACCTTTACTGTGTTGTGCGCTGAAATTTGAAGACTGTTACCACAGCATAATCTAGACAATCTTGCCTATCCTAATACACATTATTTCGCTATTCAGAATATATTCCTATGGACCTTGTCTTAGTCTGTTTAGGTTGTTACAACAGAGTGCCATAGACTGGGTGGTTTGTACACAACAGATACGTATTTCTCATGGTTCTAGAGGTGGGGAAGTTCAAAATCAAAGCACCAACAGATTCAGTGTCTGGTGAGGGCCTGCTTCCTAGACAGCAATCCTTTCACTGTAAGCTCACATGATGAAGCAGCGAGGGATCTCTCTGAGTTCTCTTTTATAAAGGCATTAATCCCATTTATGAGGTTTCTGTCCTAATGACCTGATTACCTCACAAAGGCCCCACCTCCTAATATCATAATACTATCACCTTTGGTGTTAGGGTTTCAACATACGGATATTGGGAGAGCAAAAACATTCAGATCAGGCAACACTGAATGATTTATAATTTGTTAAAATTTCTATCAATATATATTATTAGAGCACATTAATTTTGTTATTCCAATTGTTATATATTATTATATCAGTATATCATCAGTAAATTAGATCCCTATAATTCTCATACCTTCTTCTACTCCTAGGAGAAATCATACCAATACCTAATTCTTAATGCCACTACTTTCCTCTTTCAGATCACATTCAAGTCTTCTCTGACTTTATTGTGTTAGCTGTAGTGCTCTCATACAACCTTACGAATTAACATTGAAAGGAACCTCCATATGTTGAAGACTCTTAAAATAATAACCATCTTACATATATCGGTGGATCTGATACCCAGTTATATCACTGCCTGTGATACATGGATGTATCAGTCTTTTGAGAAGCTACTCTGATCTCACATCCTCGGAAAAAGAGTTTTTCCCTCTTAGTCTTTTTTGTGCTGTTATAACAGAATTCCTAAGACTATAATTTGTAAATAATATAACGTTTTTTTTTTTATAGTTCTGAAGGCTGTGAAGTCCAAGATCAAGGTACTGATATCTAGGAAGGAACAAAGGTATCACATGGCAGAAGGGCAGAGGGAGAGGGAGAGAGCTAGCACAAGAGAGCAGGAAGCCACTGCCACAATAATGAACACACTCCCTTGATAATGGCATTAGTCCATTCATGAAGGTAGAGCCCTCGTGACCAAAACACCTCTTAAAGGTCTCACCTTTTAATGCTGTTACAATGGCAATTAAATTTCAACATGAGTTTTGGAGGGGATAAACATTGAAGCCACATCACCCTCCCTCCAGGTATATGGAAGAAGACTTTCTATTTCATTTCAGTTGGCAACACTGGCTAGAAATTTAATATATTCTTTGGGGGTGGGTGTTAATCCACAAAGCCATATAGAGTTTTAATACCACTTAAAAATAATATCCAGAAGTAATCTAACTATAAGTCAGTTTTTAATTCAATAATAAAGCTTTAAATTAAGATAAAATTGGGGAACACAATTTTTATATCAATTGTCTTCTTCGTTAGAATCTATAATATTATAAATGGCATCCATTTCTCAAGAATTTTAACTCCTTTTTTGCAGTCCCTCTCTTGTGACTTAATATTGAGCATATTAAATACACATGTAGAAAATGTTTCCAACCCCCTAGTGTCTCTAGCTTTGACTTACTCTCCTCTATTGATCCTGCCCTCCACTCTATCTCAGCCACTCATTTCCATGGGAATACCCTGGAGATTGTCATTACTGTGACTGCAATCCCTCCAAATTTCAATGCACCATGTCTCACTTTAAATTCATTATTTTGAATACTTCATTGGGAAATGTTGCAATCATGAGCAAACTTTCATAGAAAACCACTACCACATCTAATCATCTACCAATATTAGCACATTTATACCAAACTTTCTGCTCATTACCATTTATGAATTTATTAGTGTTTCTATTTAAAGTCAGACTGCCTACTCAAGAACTAAATTCTATCTCCTGTCACCTATTCCACTTCATTTTTCTAGGAACCTCCTCTCTCCAACTTCATTCTTTTTTTTTTACTTGCTACTGAATCAGTATACAAATATTTTGTTATTTCTTCCATTAGAAAGCATTTCTTTTCCCATTAGCTCCCATGCCACGTTTTTCCTCTTTTGCAGGAAAACTCATCAAAACATTTTTCTATATTTGCTGTCTCTAATTTACTTATTCTCTTTAAACCGCTCCAATCAAGTTACTCCCAAACATTCCACTCTTTTCTAGTTGACTAATGACCATATTGAAAGTTCAGTAGTCTGTTCTCATTCTTCATTTTGTTTGGCCTATCATCAGCATTTAACACAATTTATTACTCTCTTCTCGTTATACTTTCTTCTGTTGGTTTGCCAACAGCACACTTTATTGATTTTCCTCTTATTCCACTAATCTCTTTCTCATCCCCTTTGCCATTTCTTACTCTGCTTCAACTCTTCATATTGCAGAGTTTAGTTCTAATTCTCTTCTCTCTTCTATCTGCACATATTGCACTGGATATCACAGTCAGTCCAATGGCTTCAAATACAATCTTTCATTCAGGTTTTTCTCTTCATTTTCTTTCTATTGTATTTGATGTATTCATTCTCCCCCCCCCTTTTAAAAAACATTAAATAGATTTAGGGCATTATGAGTGGGTTGTGGATTTTTTTTTTTTTTTTGTTATATGGCTGGGTTGCATAGTGGAGAAGTCTAGGCTTTTAATATATTCATCACCTAAATAGAGTACATTGTACCCAGTAGGTAATTTTTCATCCTGCACCTTCATCCTACCTTCCCCCTTCTGATTCTCCAGTGTCCATTAAGTCACTCTATATGACCATGTATACCCACTGCTTAGCTCCCACTTATAAGTGAGAACATGTGGTATTTGGTACTTTGTTTCTGGGTTACTTCACTTAGAATAATGGCCTCCAGTTCCATTCAAGTTGCTGCAAAAGATATTATTTCATTCTTTTGGATGGCTGAATAGTATTCTATGGTGTATATGCCACATTTTCTTTACCTACTCATTGGCTGGTGGACACTTAGTTTGGTTCCATGTCTTTGAAATTGTGAATTGTGCTGCGATAAACATGGGTGCAAGTGTCTTTTTTAACAATAGTTTCTTTTTCTTCAGATAGATCCTCAGGAGTAGAATTGCTGGACTGAATGGTAGGTCTACTTTTAGTTCTTTGAGAAATCTCCATATTGTTTTCCATAGAGGTTGTATTCTTGTACATTCCCAGCAACAGTGTATAAGCATTCCCTCTTCACTCCATCCCACCTGCACCAGGATCTCTTGCTTTTTGGCTTCATAGCGATGGTCATTCTAAAAGGGGTAAGGCGGTATCTCATTGTGGTTTAATTTGCCTGATAATTAGTGATGGTGAACAATTTTCATATGTTTTTCTGGAAATTTGTTTCTCTTCTTTTTAAAAATATCTGTTCATGTCTTTTGTTGACTTTTTAGTGGGGTTATTTGTATTTTACATGTTGACTTGTTTGAGTTCCTTATAGACTCTGGATATTAGGCATTTGTCAGATATATGGTTTGAGAATATTTTCTCCC
The DNA here is from genome assembly GCF_000956105.1 of Propithecus coquereli. Lineage (NCBI taxonomy): Eukaryota > Metazoa > Chordata > Mammalia > Primates > Indriidae > Propithecus > Propithecus coquereli. The sequence goes on along the minus strand of NW_012148219.1, from coordinate 669,783 downwards.
ATTCTGTATGTTGTCTACTTAGTCTGTTTATTATATCTTTTGCTGTGCAGAAGCTTTTTAGTTTAATTAAGTCCCATTTATTTATTTTTGTTGTTGCTGTATTTGCTTTTGGGGTCTTAGTCATGAATTCTTTTTTTTTTTTTTTTTCAGTCATCGAAATTTTATTTCCAATTGAAGGCAATGACAATCCGATAAGAATCAGAATATTCTCAGCTTAAATAAAACCTCCCTTTGGTAAGCATGAAGTATTTAAAATGATCTTTACGGAGTGCTTAGTAAGTTTGGTTATCATTAGATAAACGGCATTTGTGTACAATATATATATTTTTAAAGGGCCCAGGATACTAATTTTCTACTCTGGCGTATTAAATAGATGAGCATTCTTTAAGCTGTGCTTCAGGGAACACTAGTGTCCTGAGAACTGTTAAAAGGTGTTTTGGGAAAAAGGATTCCTTAGCCAAATTAGATTTTTTTTTTTTAAACTTTTTTTTTTTATTTCAGCAAATTATGGGTGTACATATGTTTAGGTTACGTGTGTTGCCCTTGGGCCCCCCCCCCGAAGTCCGTGTTTCAAATATGTCCATCCTTCGGGTAGTGAGCATTGCACTCCTTGTGTATACAAATACCCGTCCCCTCTTCTCTCCTCCCCCCTCCTCCCGCCGCCCTTCCCGTGGTACAGATGATTAGGTTAGGTGTGTTGCCCTTGGAATTCTTTACTAGGCCAATCTTGAGGATAGTTTTTTCTAGGTTTTATTCTAATATTTTTATGATTTCAGGTCTAAAATTTAAGTCTTTAATCCATCCTGAGTTAATTTTTGTGTATGGGGAGAGATAGGGATCGAGTTTCATTCTTCTGCACGAGGCTAACCACTTTCCCCAGCACCATTTATTGAATAGGGTGTCCTTTTCCCAGTACATGGTTTTGCCTGCTTTGTTAAAGATCATTTGGTTGTAGGCATTTGACTTTGATTCTGGGTTCTCTATTCTGTTCCTTTGGTTTATGTGTCTGCTTTTATATCAGTACCATGCTATTTTGATTACTATTGCATTGTAGTATAATTCAAAGTTGGGTAACATAATGTCTCCAGATATGCTCTTTTTGCTTATGATTGTTTTGGCTATTCAAGCTATTTTTTTGGTTCCATATGTATTTCAGGGTTGTTTTTTTCTAAATTTGTGAAAAATGATTGCATTGACTTTGTAGGATTGACTTTGTAGATTACTTTGGGCAATATGCAGATTTTAACAATATTGATTCTTCCAATCCATGAGCATGGGACACTTTTCCATTTGTGTGTCATATACAATTTTTTTCATCAGCATTTTATATTTCTCTTTGTAGAGGCCTTTCACCTTGGTTAAGTATATTCTGAGTTTTGTGTTGTTGTGGTTGTTTGTTTTTGCAGCTAGTGTAAACGGGATTGAGTTCTTGATTTGATTCATAGCTTGGTTGTTATTAATATATAGAAATGCTACTAATTTTTGTATGTTAGTTTTGTAACCTGAGGCTTTACTGCATTTATTTATCAATTCTAGGAGTCTTTTGGAAGAGTCTTTACTGTTTTTTAGATATATGATAATATCATTGACAAACAGGGATAGTTTGACCTGCTGTTTCCTGATTTGGATGCCCTTTATTTCTTTCTTCTTGCCTGATTTCTTTGGCTAGTACTTCCAGTATGATAGTGAATAGAAGTGATGAAAGTGGGCATCTTTGTTTAGTTTCAGTTTTTAGGGAGAATGCTTTAGACTTTACCCCATTCAGTATGATATTGGCTATGTATATTAGAAGTATTCCTTCTATTTTTATTTTTTAGAAGTTAACTAGAATTTTTAACAGGCATATTTATCTTCAAAAACTTTAATGTAATCAACATCATTATCCTCCTCCCAAACAAAAAAATGATTTTAGAGTGCTTTAATTCTGACATGTGATTCCAAACTTATTATGCTACTTTTTAATTTCATTTTAACTCTTAAAATTAGATATTATGATTATTAATTTTTGCAGAATGTCCAAATTGTATCTACCACTATGCTTTACAAATGCTGTTTTTTCAGACTGTTTTCTTTCTTTCTGAAATTTATCCTCTGCAAATTACTTAAGTGAAAGATTATTGGTGGTTATTTCTCTCAGTTTTGTTTGTTTGTTTGTCTGGAAATATCTTTTGTTTTTTATATTATGTTATCTTGAAAAATGTGACATTAATATCAGAAGTGATATTTAGATCAATTTAAGTCCTACAAAATGTCATGTACTCTACAGAGTACATGTGAGTAAAACAGACCTAGTTCCTGCTCTCATGAGGTTTAAAATAGCTTTATATTTACTATTTCAAATTAATTACTTTTATAATATGATATAATCTG
>NW_012148219.1:648017-666503 GCF_000956105.1 Propithecus coquereli | reverse complement strand
ATATATATATTCAGTTTTCTAGTAAATGTTTGTAACTCACCTAATTATAAGTATCATCAGACTTCTTCTACAATTACATATGGTTTTATTATCCTGATATTCTTCCATTTCTGGGGAAGTAGATTAGGTGCAAAGATGAGATCCTAAGATTTTTTAAATGGAAATAAAATAGCTACATTAAATGAGTTTTGTCTTTAAAAAGAAACACTATTGATAATATGAATATGTAAATGATGGTGTCATTTAAAATATTTTACAATGTTGATTTTTTTCCTTGGTGTGCAGAAACTTTTTAATTTAATTAAGTCCCATTTATTTATTTTTGTTTTTGCTGTGTTTGTCATTTGGGTCTTAGTCATAAATTCTTTGCCTAGGCTGGTGTATAGGAGAGTTTTTTTCTAAGTTTTCTTCTAGAATTTTTATGGTTTCAGGTCTTACATTTATGTCTTTAAATCATCTTGAATTAATTTTTGTATATAGTGAGAGATAGGAGTCGTGTTTCATTCTTCATGTGGCTATCCAATTTCCTCAGCACCATTTATTGAATAGGGCATCATTTCCCCATGTATGCTTTTGTCTAGTTATGAAATATCAGTTAGTTGTAGCTATATGGTTTTATTTCTGGGTTCTCCATTCTGTTCCATTTCACCCCCCACCCCAGCTCCTGAAACCACCAGCCTATTCTCTGCTTCTGAGTTTGAACACTTTAGATACATACTATAAGTGGAATTATGTAGAATTTATCCTTCTCTGGCTTATTCAACTTAGCATAATGTCCTCCAGGTTCATTCATATTGCTGTGTATGGTAAGATTTCCTTCTCTTTTAAGGCTGAAAAACATTCCATTGTGTGTGTGTGTGTGTGTGTGTGTGTGTGTGTGTGTGTGTGTATCACATTTTCTTTCCTCATTTGTGGATAAATGTTTGGGTTATCCTCAGATCTTGGTTATTGTGAATAATGCTATAATGAACATAGGAGTGCAGATATTTCTTTAAGATTCTTATTTCATTTCTTTCAGATATATACCTTTGTACTGTTTTCCATAGTGGTTGCATCATTTTACATTCCCATTAACAGTGTAGAGAAGGGTTCCAATTTCTTATTTTTATTCTGTTCTCAATCAACATTTTTTGTTGTTTATTTTTACTTTAACTCACATAGTTATGCACATGCAAGATATAAAAATTTTGTTAATGAGGTAATATCTGCCACAACTATTCAATTATATGATTGGATCTTCTGGATCATAAGGCCCAAGGGGCCAGAAAGTGGGCACCGCAACCTACACTTGCCACAGAGCCTGCTCCTTCAGGGCCCCTTCAAAGCCTATGCATTACCCAGCAAATGGGTCAGAGCAGCACCCTGAAATGTGGCCTATATTATCACCAAAATCTAAAGAGGTTCAACAGTTGTTGTGCCTCTGTTCATGGTCTATGTCTCTACCTTTATACTAGTACCATGCTGTTCTGGTTAACATAGCCTTGTAGTACAATTTGAAGTCAGGTAATGTGATGCCTTCAAATTTGTTCTTTTTATTTAAGATAGCTTTGGCTATTTGGGCTCTTTGTTGATTCCATATGAAGCTTAAGATTACTTTATCTAGATCTGTGAAAAATGACACTAATATTTTGATGGGAATTGCATTGAATCTATAAATCACTTTGGGCAGTATGGGCATTTTAACAATGTTGATTTTTCCAACCTGTGAGCATGAGATGTTTTTTCATTTGTTTGTGTCATCTATAATTTCTTTCACAGTGTTTTGTAGTTCTCCTTACAGTGATCTTTTACCTCCTTAGTGAAGTAGATTCCTGGATAACCTACAGAATGGGAGAAAATATTCACAAACTATATAACCTACAAAGGACTAATATGGAGAATATACAAAGAACTCAAACAAATCAGCAAGAAAGAAAAACAAATAACTCCATTAAAACATGGACAAAAGACATGAACAGAGGTTTTTTCAAAATAAGATAGACAAATAGCCAACAAACATATGAAAAGTTGCTCAACTTCGCTAATCATCAGGGAAAAGCAAATTAAAACTACAATGAGATATCACCTTACCCTGTCAGAATAGCCATTATTAAACGATAGATGTTGGCATGGCTGTGGTGAAAGGAGCACTTTATACATCGTTAGTGAGACAGTAAATTAGTATAACCCCTATGGAAAACAACATGGAGATTCCTTCAAAGATCTAAAAGTAAACCTACCATTAGATCCAGCAATCCCACTACTGGGTATCTACCCAAAGGGAAAGAAGTCATTATATCACAAAGACACCTGCACCTGAATGTTTATTGTAGCACAATTCACAATTGCAAGTATGTGGAATCAACCTAATTGCCCATCATTTGATGAGTGGATAAAGAAAATGTGGTGTGTGTATATATATATATATATATATATATATATATATATATATATACACATGTATACTTGGAGTACTACTTGGTCATAAAAGGGATGAAATATTATAGAATATCTTTTTTTTCCTTGGTATAGATGCCTAGTAGTGGGATTGCTGGATCAAATGATATTTCTATGCAATAGCCATTGTAACATCATAACGCAATTACTTTATTTTTTAAATTTAGTGTAGTGTGAGTGTACAGTGTTTATAAAGTCTACAGTAGAGTAGACTTTATAGTGATGTTCTAGGCCTTCAAATTCACTCAATTACTCACTCACTCACCCAGAGCAACTTCTTGTCCTGCAAGCTCCATTCATGACAAGTACCCTGTACAGGTGTGCCAATTTTTAAATATTTTACAGCATATTTTCACTGTATGTTTTCTCCGTTTAGATATGTTTAGATATACAAATACTTACCATTGTGCTACAATTGCCTATAGTAGTCAGTACAGTAACATGCTGTACATGTTTGTAGCCTAGGAATAATAGGCTATACCATATAGCCTAAGTGTGTAGTAACAATCTAGGTTTGTGTAAGGACACTCTACACTCTGTGATGTTCTCACAGTGAGAAAATCACCTAAAAGATGCATTTCTCAGAACGTATCCCTGTCGTTAAGTGATGGGTGACTGTAGATTTTTAGTTCATAGGGTCACTAAACAAATGGTTGAATATTAGTCAATTTTAAGTAAAAACTCATTCACAAGTCATTTCAGCAGTACTTGTTAATGAAGATGAAAAATTCTTTGTGTCAGAGATTTCAAATATTGACATTTTTTATGTTTTTCCCATGCTAGTGAACTTTTTGTTGTAATTTGCATTGTGAGCTTTGAGGTATGATATAACAGTTAAGAATTTAGGCTTTTTAGTTAAACTATGTAAATTCAAATGCTAATTGTACGTCAGTGTTAAAACTTGGCTAATGTTAAGTTTTGTAGCCTTTGGTAGGTTTCTTAAGTTCTCTGAACCGTAGTTTCCCTCGATGTGAAGTAGGGATAATAATGGCATTAGATCAAAAGTTGGTGTGAGGCTTAAATTAGATAGAACATGTTAAATACTAGCCACAGAGAAAGCCCTCAGTAAATATTAAGTATTAACATTCAGAAGATTACATGTCAGTATACTCAATTGCAAAATCATAACTCCTTTCAACCTTAAAACAGTAGATTTCTGTTATTGTAGGCCATATCTATATAAAGTGGAGATTTAATCAGTTATTTGGTTAACAGGGAAAGAACCACTACATAATCAAGATTTATGAACAAATCGTAAGAACTGGTTGTATATTAATGGCTCAATAAGTAAATACTTTTTAAATGCTATCTTAAAAGCATTTAATCATGCCACAGGTCTAGTTATATTGTGCTAAATTGTGCACGATTGTGTCTTAGCTCTCAGCTACCTCATCCTTTTTTTTCCAAATTACATTTTTCATTTCATGTGTTTCCCCAACACTAAGAATTTTGCAGTTTAAACAAATAATTTATGTAATTAACAACTTAATTTAGGCTGAAATATTTTCATCTGTGTTTGGCAAAAAGATATATTTTCCTTTTAAAAACACCTTTTTAATACTGTCAAAGTAAATATTTGTTAAATGTAGTAATACTATTGGAAGTATGGATTCACTTTCTCTTCCAACAGAAGAGAAAAAAGCAAAACAAAAAATGTTTTTTCCATTTGCAATTACAGATGATCTCACAGCAGAAAATAACTGGGTAATTGTTTTGTCAGTTTGGAGATCACACACAGAATTATAGTACTTGGTTCATTTCACTCTATGTCTTGAATTGATAGACTAAGCTATTTGAGGAAGATTTTGGTTTCAAAATACACTGCAAAATTCCATCAAAATCAATATTTTCAAAAAATCAATATCTCCAAAAATATGTGTATGATGAGTGGAATTCTGTGCCTTTAATGATAACCTCCACAGTTCTGAACTATTTCTCACTGTGAAAGACAAAGTAGTTATCATAAAATCAACTTGCATCAGGCTTTTCATTGTTTTCTTCAAATTGTAGATTGATTTCTCACATTTGGATTTCACTGACTGTTTGACCTGAAATTGGCTCATTGATTATGATATATCTTTTTGTGCTTCTTTTAGTAATTGTTTGCCAAAGAATGTGACTTAAAAGTTAAGTGCTAAATAATTTGTTTGGGATCAGAAGACATTGGTAATAAGCCCAAGAATCAAATACATATTAATAGTATATAATGAAATACTGATACTCTTCAAGAAATAAATAACACTGTGATTAGCAATATCCGTTAAAAGTCTTATAGTTAAAAAGGTCCTTGTTGTCACAGACATTCATGATTCTAATATTTTTTTAAAATTGTTATCCAAACTATGGAGAACATGAATGTGCTTATTAATGATGGAAAAAAACATCATAAATACTCTGTTGTTGGAAGATCAGCTTTAACTGACACAACAAAAGGAAGGCTTGTCACCTCTCCTCTCCAACTTTTCTGCCACTCCTAAATTTAAATCCAAAGCTCACAAACTTAAACGCCTGAAACAATTCTACTGTTATTACTATATATGGGTAAACGGAGAAGGATATTAGGCAGTAAATATGTTAATGAACACCATGCATAGTATCTGCCTACTTTCACTGCTTCATTGCTGTTTATAACAAACAACCTGAACAGATCACACCTTGGCTTAGAATAGTTTGCACAACTTAGTTTAGACCAGATCTTCTTTTTGACTAACACGTAGCATGTACAGTCTCTACCTTCCATCTTCAATAATGCCAGTATATTTCCAATAATGCCAGTACATCCTGCACACCTCCATATTGATCTCTTAAATAATTAAACTGATTACATTATTTTTCTTGTTTAAAATGTTCTTTGTCTCCCCTTTGTTACTTGATACAAACACATCACTTTCCAATGTAGTCTTCTACCTCTTGCTTCGCTTCAACAGCCTGTGCTTTGTCCATACTGAATGTCTCACTGACTTTTCCATGTCTGAAAATTTCTCAAGACCCACATCTATCTTGTAATAGTCTTCACTCCCCCAAATTTACATAGTTTGTGAGTCTTTTCTTTAAAATTAGCTATTTTTCATGCAGGATTTTTTCTCTCTATACCCATACCACTTCTCATATTGTACTGCAATTTGCAATGTATGTGTGTTTCTGCTAATTGACTTTCAGGGCAAAGAAAAATGCTTATTTATCTCTGCATCAAAACCTAATAATATCTAGTACTCAAGAGGCTTTCAACTATTGTGCATATGTGTGTCTTTTGTGTGTGTGTATGTTTAATTATAGAAATAAATGAATGAATAAGCTAACTATGTGGTAAAATTAAAATTATAATATGTGCATTTTAAAGCATGATAAATGTTTCCTACGATTTTTCAGATAGTGAAAAGTTTTTCAACAATTGTGAAAACATAGGTGAAAATAACAAATGCACTGGATATTTTCAAAAGAAATGCTTCCTCTAACTTTATACTTATTGAGATTATTCTGTATACAATCCATATATTTACCATTGTTTCTTAGCCTTGACATACGTGCCTTCAATATCTGTGGTTCTCTTATGATTCGCTGCCTTTCTGTAGAGCTTTCATCTGCTTTTCATTCAAACAACAGAGTAACTGTCTTTGAAATTTGAATGTTTTTAAAGCAACTGAGAGCATTTAGCTGTCTGCTTCTGAGATAACATATTTTCTATGACATCTTGCACTTGGGTCTCAATTAGTCCTCATAAGACAAAATGAAAAAATCATAGTATACTTCCATTTGGTGTGTGCACATCTGTGTGTGTGTGTATGTTTAAATAGCAGTGGCTGCAGCTAGTGATTTGAAAATTCATGAGGTGTTCTATTCTAGAACATATATTATTATTTGTGTCTCCAAAAAAAATCTCTATTTTTCTTTACTAGTATTAGAATATTGCTAGTGCCAGTGTTTGTGATGATTCTGTTCTATTCTATTAATATTATTTTAATTAGGCTTCCATTAAAATTGATTCAAAAACTATTCAAAAAGCATATAGTCATTGCCTACTTTTTTGAATAAAGGCAATTATAGGTATGTAGGGTGTAGTTAAAGACTTTATTTTTTATGGATTTTGGTGTGTGTTTCTGTTTTTTTTTTTTTTTATTTCAGCATATTATGGGGGTACAGATGTTTAGGTTACGTATGTTGCCCTTGCCCCCTCCCCCCAAGTCCGAGTCTCAACTATGTCCATTCTTCGGGTGGTGCGCATTGCACTCTTTGTGTATGCAAATACCCGTCCCCTCCTCCCTCCTCCCCCTCTGCCCTCTCCCTCTCCCTTCCCCCTCCCTGTTTTTTTTTAAAGCGTTACCTATACTTTTGTTAAACCACACTTTTTTACTAAGAAATATTTGTAAGTCTTATTCTTTAATTAGTTCAATATTTCTTTGTCCTCTTCCATTTTTTTTTTTTTTTTTTTTTTGGTATACTACAAAGTTCTAAAACTGTTCTCTTATTTCAGTGTTCATCTGAGAGTTCAGGTTATGAATTCAGGCTTTGATGTCAGATATAGTTTGACTAAGACTTCTGCCAATTATATCTATCTTGATTAAAGTACTTAACCTTTCTAAGCCACAGAGAAAATAGGAATACTACTAAGATCTGTATAATAGAGTTGGAAGGTTTAAATAGGATAATGCATGTAAAACAAGTTATAAATTTTCCAGAATATAATAAGCATTCGATAAATGTTAGGTGTTATGATGATGATGATGCTATTTCTTGGTGTCCACTTACACTGTAATCTTTTCAATCTAGCTTCCCTCTATGTTGTTTTACACTGTAACAATTGCTCTCTGTAATGATACCCATTCATTAATCCATTCAGTAAGATCTTCTGGAACATACCAGGCACTGTTCTAGTGGATGGAGATACAATAATGCATAAACAAAAATCCCAGTCCTTTTGAAGCCTATATTTGAATTTTTGGGGAGATAATACACAAAGAAATTTGTGAATTATGTTGTATGTTAGGCAATGATGAGTACCGTGGAGAAAAATAAAGCAAACGTGAAGTATAGATAACTGGGAAGCAATGGTGTTTCAAATAGAATGACCAGGGAAGCTCTTACTAAGAAGGTGATATCTGATTAAAGACAAGAAGAGGTGATAAGACTCTTATGCCAGTATCTTAGGAAAGAGATTTCAGGTATAGGACAAATGCTTACTAAGTGTGGCAATTAGAATAAAGACAGAGAATTGCAGGGGTTAGAGTGTGGCTAGAGATCAGTTCCACTATAATGATATAGGCCATTATCATATTTTGCTTTTCCTAAAGTGAGTGGAGGTCTTGAGCCTTTTGATAATCACATCCCTTCCAGTTTAGAATTGCCATATATATATCTATTCATAGTAACAATGGGGCAAATGTACAGCAGAAGGCACCCAAGTAGAATACCTGACTCACACACATATTACACCCTGTCCTCACTGTGTAAAAGCAGCTCTGCCTCCTGCTGATTGAAGTCATTACTCTTGTCAGGACACTGAACTCCTCTGCTTCCTGGCTGGTCCCTTGTGGGGTCTCCTAACCAGAGTGTTTTCCCTTTGGCATTGGAATCTACACCAATAAAGGGCCTAGAGTGATGGGACCAGGAAGTACAAGATCCTCCAGTGGTCATTTGGAAGGGTTGATACCTTCTCCCACCTTTTAATGGAAGGGCCTGTGTATCTTTCCTTCTGTGGATATAGCACTATACCATGATTGCTGATTTAAAGAATACACTATGTCCTGAAGGATAATGCATAGTCTTTTCAGAGTGCTTCCTTCAGTTATACCTTTAAAAGACATACACATATGCTTTAAAAGATAGCACTGTATGAGGCTAGGTGTTTCTGGATGGTGTGGTGTAAGATTTGACCCATGGATTCTATGGACATGAGCTCACTCTCATGCCTTCTTCACTGTAAAGTGAGTCCCTGTCCAGATGTTATGCTGTGTGGGAATCTATGCCCATGCATTAGGCACTTCATAAGCCCTTCTGTAGTGGTGCTGGATGATGCTCTGCAAAGAGGAAAAGAAAATCCACCCCATAAGAAGTATCTTTCTCTGTGAGAACAAACCACTGGCCCTTTCAGGACTGAAGGAGGCTGATCTGGAGCTCAGTATTGCTCTGTTGTTCACAAGTTGGACAATCAGAGGTGTGAGTAAGTAGATATACTTTAGTAAGTAGAGTACATAATCTTGGTATTCCTATGTACTCTTTGTGTCTGTCACTGTGGCCCAGTCTGGACTTGATCCCAGATGTGTTATTTCCATCTTGTGATGGACTGCTGATAGGCATGTCTAATAACTTTATAACCTGTCAGGTCTGAAAATAGCCAACTTATAATGAGTAGTTCTGGACATGTATTCACTTCCAGCCACGTCGTCAAAACATTTCGTTTCTATCAGTTCCCAATAACATGCCAAGAGTAGCTTCTCAATTTATCAAGACATATAATTATCTCCTTTAGATACTTGGCTTTACTCCAGAATTCCAGTGACCTGCATATGATTCTTATGAGCTTGCCATAAGCTCCACATTGCATGTTTCCCCATCACTGACATCTCTGATACCGTAATGCCTGCCAGAATACATAATGCAAGCTGCAACGCTAACTCCACCAAGACATGTACCTACTACAGCATTCTTTCCTGCTCCAGGCCCTACTCAATGTTGGCAGCTTTATTTTCACCCAGTATATGGGCCAGAGCAAAATTTCTAGCTGTGAATTATGTTGGCTCCAGAGCCTAAAGAAACCTACCAGACACTATGCCTCATTCTTTGCGGTAAGGAATGCAATGTCTTTTTTTCTGTGGGGAAACTCAGCATGCCTCTGACCACTAGACTTCTGAAAATTTCACTGAAGTGAAGCTTCCCTGAAACTTCCTAGGGTTTTTTTTTTATTTTCTTATACTCTGGAGTATGTGTGTCTTGCAACAGCTTCTATCATACTAGCCATCTCTTGCTCATCCTGTCCAATCAACATGATGTCCATCAATGTAATAGATGAGTGAGATATTTTGAAGAATGTTCAAGCGATATAGGTCTCTTCAATCTATATTATGACAGAGAGTGGGAGAGTTAACATAGCCCTGAGGCAAAAGCATAAATGAAAATTGTTTTCCCTTCTATATGAATGCCAACTATTTTTTATCCTTTTTCCTAATTGGAATGATAAGAACATGTTTACAAAGTTAATGGCCACAAATCATATACCCGAGGCTTTAAAAATTTGCTCTAGCAATGACACCATGTCCAGAACAGCAGCTGATATCAGTACTGTGACTTTATTAAATCTGATTTAGTCTACAGCCATTCTCTGAAACCATCTCGTTCCTTCAGGGGCCAGACTGGCGAATTAAATAGAGATATAAGATATAACATGGAGCATCACCCTTGCATCCTTAGTCTTTAACAGTAACACTAATCTCTGCCATAACTCCTGTGATATGATGTTGGTTTTTATTTACTATCTTGGTTTAAGGCGAATGAGTGGAAAATGGACAGTTTCAGAGGTTTTCATTTGGTCTTTCCTTATATAATAGCTCTTACTCTACAAACTAGAAAACCATATGGCCCAAGTATACCGAATACAAATATTCCCTCAGGGACTGGGGAAATGACCACTGAGTTGGGTTCTTGGTCCCAGTAGACACACTGTGAGTAGGAATTTAGCCATGAGTCTATTCTTTACTTGCTTATGATAGATTCCTACTCTGACAAGGGGGTTATGATAAAACTTTGGGCCTTCAGGTATCAATATAAGTTCAGAACTTTTATCTAATAGTCATCAAAAAGTTTGGATATTTCCTTTAACCAGGATACCTGAGCAAATGGTCATAGGTTGGTCCCTTTGAAGAGTTATCAATTTATATCTTTACCTTGGTATTACAGTTCATTCTTCCTAGAGACTTGAACATTTTTTCAGCCATTGGATTCCAGATCTGAAAACGGGTTCAGGTCTGAGAACTGAACAAGAGATGGTAATTTTTATTGTGACAACTGCTGCTTCTTTCAGCCTCCCCCTTGCTTTCCCATTCTTGCTCCATTTGCTTTTTTTTTTTTTTTTTTTCACCTTTTTGGGCTTCCATTTTCTATTTTGCTTCTAGGGACATCATAATCTGTTAATGCTCTTCACAACTTCTTGCAGGTCAAGTTCCCTCCTCTGCTCCTCTAACCTTAGTGGTAGTGTGTTATAGTAATTGCTGCCTCTTGGCTTCTCACCATTGAGGACTGCCTCTGACATCTATTATTCGAAGCCCCATCATCCTAAGAATGTGAAGCACAGCAGCTCTCTGACTTTCTCTCCTACCAGCTTCCCTAGACTGCAGAGGAGATCCACCAAGGAATTTGTTGGTGCCCCTCTCACTGGCAAATTCCTTAAGGACTTGGTGAATGGTATGTTATTTGGGCTTTCTTGTGGGTCTTCTGACCTTACATAATATATCCATTCCAACATGTCCACTTTTTTCAGCCTTTTAATTCCTTCCTTTACTGTCTTCCAGGGTAACTCAGGCATTTCTACTTCACTAAGAGTTGGCTATCATTTATCAACCCATCAAGCTTCTAACAGCCACTCCAGCAATAATTTTGGTCCATCCAATGGTATCCTTACTTGAGTATTAAATCCCATGTCCCAAGAAAATGCCCTACCTCCTCAAGGCAATGAATTCTTGCTTATTCAGGCTTAAATTATGGCACTAATGATCAAACACTCTTAAAATCCAGTCTCAGGAGAGCTCCCCTGGCTCCTGTTCATAAATGTCAACTAGTCCTTGCAATTCCTTCTTGTATGCAGTCTCTATTCTCCCTTAATAGACTCAGCACATATTCACCTGGGTTATGCTGAGATTTGACACTAGTCAACAACTTGGCAGCCAGGAGAGGAGGTAGAAGGTCACCGGATGCTTTGTGGGAGAGAGGCTCCTGCAGCATATTCCAGCACAGTGAAGTGATAGCTCTTACCAGGTAAAAATGGGTCCCTCCTTTGCTAGCCTAGAGAATTTGAGCAGGTCAGGAGTCTTTATCCTGACATACCCAAACCATATTTAGCATCTCCAGTTTTTTCTATCAGGGCACTGATCCTTGTATAACAAACACATTGATTTAGCATTCAAACACCTCTGAAGCTCTGTGACTTCAGCAATTAGATCTTCAGCTAGACAATCCACTGTGTCTGTTCTTCCACTGCAGGTCATAAGGACCTCTATCACACAGGTTCTGTCTCTCCCACTTAGCCATTAACTGGTTGTGAATAGTCCTCAATCTCTCATTAACTCTCTGCAGGGCATCAATACAATTTAGCAGTATCTAGGCAACTCCACTATCTTTGTAGGCCTTTCCCCCAATATTTTTCAAATGCCTACATAATTTAACCTGCCAAGGCACACCTCTTCATTGGGACTCTCTTTCTTTATTTTTTCCTTCTGTTTTCCCTTTACCCTTTTCCTTTCTCCTCTTCCCTTTTCCTTTCCTGTCTTTACAGGTAAAATTAGTAGCAGTTAGATCACCATTTTGTGCCAGGGACTATCCATTTCCCATTTATCAAGCAGCATGAAATGTTCTTCACCTGTTGAGTGGTGAGTCAGTCCCAATCCCCATTTTACTGCCTGTTTTCTCAGATCACCCTATTTCTTGTACCACTTATATTAGTCTAGGTTTAACAGGTGGTAGATTTTAAGATGGGCTTAGCCAAGGCTTTTATTATGGAAAATGCCTTTGTGAGGGAAATGGAGAGGAGCTGGGGAAAGCTGAGACATGAAAAGGAAGGTTGGAAGGAAGCATCACAGTTTGCCCTGCAATCTCAGAGGGCTCAGCAAGATCATCAGGGAGTCCCAGAACCAAAGCTGGCTGCTAGAAGAGTCTTACGTCCTTCAGGAACGAGCCCATTTCAGGATCCCTGTGTGCTCATTCATGAGCTAAGAGCAGCCAATGAACATGACCTTGGCGAAGACATGGTAGATTCAGAGTGCAGCAACTGATGCCTATGGCCAGTTAAGGTCCCTAGAGTTGGAGGTCTCTTAGGTGCATCCCCATGTCTGCCACATTAGGTGAATAAAAATTAGCACATTGGTCCCAGGGTTGGAGAGGGCCAGGTTATAAACTCAAATAACTAGAGGAGTGAGGCAGGTAATATCAATGAACAGAGGAGGAAGCCTGGCTAATGGAAAGAAGCACTGCTCAAGCTTGAAAATAACTTGGCCTCAGTATTAGAAAAACAAAAGGGTCGGTGCTATGAGGGAATGATTTTACATAAAAAATCAGAGTCTTGCATTGCCAGATCTTCTGATTTTTGTAAGAAGCCAGAAATGTAGATGTTTACATCATGTATAAATTTTAAATAATGAACTAATTTTTAAAAACTTATTGAACTAACACAATAGAATACATCAAGTCAATTTGGGCCTAAAGAATTGAGTTTGTGCCTCTCCATTGAACTATCTTAGTAGAAGATCCACTCTTCTCAGCTTCCTCTCTGCCTACATGTCACATGGAGAATGGTAGGACCCAGATAATTCACTCTGTACTTCTGAGTGTGAGATTTGACAACTCCATCGCCTATACTTTCTTTTCTGTGCCTCCTAGTAGTTGAATTCTTAGCATTGCTGCACAAAGGCAAAGGCTTAAGATAGCCAGTTGAGGAAAATTCTTTTTCCTTGTGCTATGCCAATGTCATGGTCATTGCTAAGGAAGCCTCAAACCCTTCTCTACTAGATGCCTTTGATACACTTGCCGATATCCTTACCAGACCTACTCTGCCACTGCCTATCCATCACCATTTCAACTCTAAAACTAATAGTGTCACTTTACTCTTTTCTTTAGACAGAACACCTTCCACACACAGGCACCTGTCACTTGCGGCTCTTCTTATTTTGTAGGGTGGCAAACTAAGAAAATAAAAGTTACTGGAATTATTTTTTTCTTGCTATAGAACCTAAGCATCAACATTTTTCTAAAACCAGGGTGGGCTGAGAGCTGAGGTTTGCTGAACTTTCCCAGTGAAAGGGTACATAGTTTTCATCTAAATCTGAAAGGAGTCCTTGACCCAGATAACATATATTCAAATTTGTGTTCTTTGTTGTTTTTTTTTTCTGATTCAGAACTTCTTCTATGAAGGGAGTATAGTTGGCTCCAAGCACCCTTAGAGCACTTTTCTATGCTATTTCAGAGCCGAGACTTTCCCATGCACTAATAATAGAAACTTAAGGAAGTACATTTTCTCTCCCACACACCCCTCCACACTGCGACCATTCCTCCCTTAGAATTAGTCTGGCTAAATATGTTATTACATCATCCTACCACTTTGCTAAAGTGTTCATCCTAGTAAAAAGCATTTCAAGAGATTGGGGCCCATTCATGGACATTATTTTCAACCTTTTGCATCCCCAATCTACACTACTTATTCATTCTTAATGCTAAAAGCAGTTTAAAGTAAGAAATAAGAAAAGTTATTTTTGCAGCATGTGTAGATATGGAAGACTTATTCATCCATTTCCTTTTAAAAACAATGCCATGAAGCCTACACTTACCATAAGAATGTTATTGAGGATGTCATTCAGTCCATTAAAGAGGGTCTTTTATGAAGGTCACAAGATAAATTTTGCTCTGGTCTCAGAACCAAGAAGAATTATTGCTCCCTTTGAGAAAGTAGTTGTTTTTATCATAAGATACCAAGAATTATGTAACTGAATAAACGCCATTCTTCTGGAAAGCTTGGAGTCAATCTATGAACCCTCCACAAAGGTTAAAGGTATTTATTTTGTGTTAAGCTCATACTGGCTCCATTTTACTTCCCCATCTTTATTTTCTCTTTACCTTTTTTTTGTTGTTGTTGTTCTTTTTAAGAAATTTAGTCTTACCTTGATATATGACCTCTGTGTTTTACTACATACCTTCTTAAAAGTCCTTTATGGACCAAAGCAACATATAAACAAATTATACAAAAAATCAGCACTCTTCCAAACAACAAGTTCTGAATTTCATGGAATGGCCACATCTGAGACTTAAATACTGTGTAAGATTTCATGGGCACTTTTAGTCTGTTCAACTCAAAGACGTATTACCACAGGTGGGATTAATTTTAGAGCTGCTTCCTGAGTGTATGGTGACATTTATTCAAAGCACATTGCAGAATGAATGTATGATTGTGTGTATCAGCTGAAAACTTGGTAAGTGTGGCTGCAGATGTTGATATTCCCAAATCCCTGTGTCTCAGCCTCATCAATATAGTCCTGTAATATGTGACTTTCTAAAAAAAAATAATAATTTGACCTTTTTCCAAATCTAGACATTTCTAAAGTAGACATTAATTTGCTGCTCTTCCATCCAGGTAGAGGTAAAGAGAAGAATGTCATGAGTAGGGAAAGGCTTCATTTTACTCTGAGGCTTACAACCTTTCTCAGATCAATAATTTCTCAAAAGAAAATCCAAAATCCTACTTTAGTTGATATTGTCTTTAAAATTTTTTTAGGTGCAAGATAATGATTATTGAATTCTTCATTCTATCTTCTGCACACTCTACGATACTTTATTTCAATAATGTAGAAATTTATTCTTGTTGTTTGTGTACTGTAATTTAAAATACTATTCACGTAACTTAAGTTTAGTCAGACTGCTAAAGGGTTAAACTGCCACGCGGAAATTCACTTTTTCAAAATGGTGAATATATCATCTCCATTGCCTAGAACCTCCAATAGCTTTCCACTGAACTTAGGATAAATTCAAACTCTGTATTATGACTTGTAATTCTCCCCCAGTGTGATGCCTGCTTATTCCTCTAACCTGACCTCTAGCCACTCTCTCCTGGATTATCAGGGTCCAATAATATGGTTCTTCTTTCCATTGTTCTAATAGTTAATATTGGTTCCCTCTTAGATATTTGCTCTTATTCCTCCCTTTCATGAAATACTGCCCCCGAGTCTTCCAATGACTAGTTTCTTCTCTTTATTCAAGTTTGGCTTAAATACACCTCTTAAGAGGCCTCTCCTGGATATTCAGTCTGTGCTAAACTACTTTCCTGTGCTCCTATCCAATCACTCCCCATCACAGCTGATTACACTAACTAGTTTGTGTATTTCTTACTTGACTTATTGACTGTTTCCTCTGATTGAATGTAAGCTCCTTGAAGGAACTAATTTGTCCTGCTAATTGCTTTCTGTCCTATTTCTATGACAGATCTGGCACGGTGTAGGCTCTTAATCAACACATTTTATTTTAATGAATGAAATAAAAAAAAAAGTGCACTGACTTATAGAAACAATGTCAGCTATTAACCTTAGTGGTGCTTTACCACGTTGGTGAGTGGCCATCCTGGGAAGGTCTTCTTCCTCTGCTCTCCAGCTGAGGCTGGCACGAGAAGCCCTGAGAGCATAAAAGCTTCTTTCCTCAGGAATGGTGTTTTCTTCCATGGAAAATGTGGGTCCTGGAAATGTCTCTATTAGCTTAAGAAGGCTCAAATATACAACACAATAGAGCATTCTGTAAGATTTATTTTTCCATTTGCCAAATCTCAATGGTTACACTTGAAAATCCTGTGTACTTTCTACTTGAGTCTCTTACTTAAAAATTATATAGATTTTGCTTGTCTGCATTATTTTAATGTTAATCTCAAAACCATCAAACCCTGAAAGTCAGGTTACATGATGTTATTATATAAACCAGAAAATTATTAGAACAAAATTGCCTTCCAAACTCAGTATTATTCAGTCTTTTTTCCTGTATTGCCACATATTTGATTGTTAAAACTACCTCATGATTTAATCTCATATTTTATTCAAAATATATGAAATACAATTTGTGAAAAACCATGATGAGAAAAATGATAATGTGAATTGAGTACATATCATGTGTCAGGCACTTTTCTAAGCACATGCATGCATTACCTGATTTAATCCTAAAATAAACTTCTGTGGCAGTATTGTTATAGGTTCATTTTACAAATGAGGGACTGATGCAAAGAGCTCAGAGACAGTGTGAAACAAGGATTTGGGTTCAGGTAATATGATAAATGGCCTTTGTGGCTTTTAGAAGGGGGAAAGAAGAGTGTTTTCTACCCTCTCTGCAGAGGAGCCCTGTGAACACTGCTGTACCTGGTGTTTGCCTGGATCGCTGTCTGGCCAGAGTATGACCTCTTCTGGTTTGGGGGTATTCTCTAAGATCTTCCTTTTCTTCACCTAAAATTCTCTTGCCCATACTGTCTTTGGATATGCCATTTAATCCTTCTCAAAACATTTCCATTTTGCTTGAATAATTGTTTCTTTTCGTCCAGTCTCTTATTGTTATATCTTCCCTTTATAATTAGACACTTTGCGTTGATATCTCCTTATGTGTTTTTTTTCAGGTTTTCCTAGAAGCAAATGCTAAAATGGGATGAGATATGCAGGAGATTTATTGATGGTAATGTCTGTGTTGGGACAAAGAGGAGAGAGCTAGAGGGAATGGGGAGAATCTGGAGATCATGTGCAGGTCTGATTCCAGTAAAGGAGAGCAGGAAGGAAAAAGGATTGGATAGGAAGAGTCTCAAGCTGTAAAGCAGTTCTAAAAGTTTTGGTGCAGTGAGGGATCAAGACACAGAAGCTGGGTCTGGCCATCAATTAGTTATGCTCTGTGTGGGTTATTATCAATGTCACCAAGATCCACTCATTGTGTAATGCACATCTCGATTTCTCCATGCACATCCCAGGAGCAGCTGCTCTGTGATTCTTGTGGGCCTTTCATCCCGAAGAGAAATATACCAGAGGGAAATTAGTAGTATGAACTACAGGCTATGTCCCTACTGTTGATCTAGAAGCAATAACTGGTCATCTTCTCCCTCTTCCACCATCCATTATTAATTTCCTTTACCCTCAGCTATCACCTGCTCAGGCCTTGGTGGCTTACTAGATTGTTTGACTCAACCTTTCATTTCTGAGGGCTCTGAACCCTAGATAATTATACCCTTCCCAGGATGGGGTTACTGCACATGTTCGTTCGCAGTTTCAGTGGGGCTAGGGAATACCAGAGACACCCAAATGGGTGATCTGGGTTCCATATGTATTCCTCCCTGTCTCCATTGTGTAACAGCATCCCTACCTCCTCCTGCTGAACACAGTAAATGATCTTTGCCGCAGCAATGACTTTTCTTATTTGCTTGTTCCTGGACCAAGAAATTCATAGTTCCTTGGTAGCAGGTATAAATTTAGTTCAATGAGACCCTTGCTGTGTCCTTTAGAATATGCCCCATTTGTGGACCAGAATAACCCCTACTACAAATTTCAGAGTTGATCTGGACAGGAATAAAAATTATTCTCCAATGAGTCATTGAGAGTAATGGTTAAGAGTGATAGTAAAATGGGCCACTCGTGTTTTTACCCCTTGGTTCCCATACCCATGCAATCTTCCTATTAGGGACAAAGCATTATATAGAGTTCTCTGATTTTATGCATATACTACATTATGAAGGATGGTCCCCCATTTTCTTCAAGTGTTGCCTCCAAGCTAGAGCTTCAGTCTTCCCATTGTTCTATGAGGCTGGTTATTTACGGATGATGAGGTATGTGGTGTTATGACTAGTAAATCCCATGGGCATGCTCCCACTTCCATAACTCTTTGCTGTGAAGCGTGGCTGCTGGTTGGATGCTGTGTTGTAGGGATTACATGTCTGTGGACCGGGCATTCTGGAGGCCTCAGGATTGTGGTCACTGAGTCTCAGCAAGCAGAAAAGACAAACCCATATCCTGAGTAGGTGTCTATCTCTATGAGGATGAACCACTGCCCCTCTCAGGATAGAAAGGACCCAATGCAGTTGATTTCCACCAAGTGGTCAGTTGGTCTCTTGAGAAATAGTGCCACATTGGGGGTGTCTGGAGATGTTGTAGACTAAATTTTTCCTTTCCAAAATTCATGTGTTGAAGCCCTAACACTCGATGTGACTGTATTTGGAGACAGCCTTTAAGGAGGTAATTAAGAAGTTCATGAGGGTGAGGCCCTAATATAAAAGTACCGCTGTCCTTATAAGCAGAGGAGGAGACACCAGAGTTCTCATTCATATTCCATCTTCCTCTCTCCCCACCCTCT
>NW_012148219.1:644050-645180 GCF_000956105.1 Propithecus coquereli | reverse complement strand
AGTTGTTCTGAGAATTTGAATATGTTTGAGGGAAGTTTGAATTTTAGGTTCTTTGTTATAAGGTTTAGTTCTATTGCTAAAGCAAATCCTATGATGGTTACTATCAAGGCTGTTAATTTTAGGTAAGTGGGCATTGTTATTTGTGGTAAATTTATGGGGGGAATATTATAGGATAAGAAGAACCCAGCGAAGATGCTACCAAATGCTAGGCATTTAATTGAATTGATTAATAGGGGGTTGTTTTCATTGATAGTAATTGTGGTTGTAAATTGGGGTTGATTTGTTAGTACGTAGAAAATAATTCGTGTGCTGTAGATGGCAGTTAAGGAAGTGGCAATTAGTGTGATTACTAGGGCTCAGGCGTTGGTGTTTGAGGTGTTTGCGGATTCAATGATTAGGTCTTTTGAATAGAAGCCTGTTAGAAAGGGCATGCCCGTTAGTGCAAGACTTCCAATGATAAGGGATGAGGACGTGAAGGGCATAGCTTTAAACAGGCCTCCTATTTTTCGGATATCTTGTTCGTCATTCAGGTTATGGATAATGGATCCAGAGCATATGAAGAGTATGGCTTTGAAGAATGCGTGGTTGCAGATATGGAGGAAGGCTAAATGGGGTTGGTTAATGCCGATAGTGACTATTATTAGGCCTAGTTGGCTGGAAGTGGAGAAGGCTACAATTTTCTTGATATCGTTTTGTGTGAGGGCGCATATTGCTGTGAATAGTGTGGTAATAGCACCAAGGCATAATGCTATGGTTTGGATGGTTTTGTTATTTTCTATTATAGGGTAAAATCGAATTAGGAGGAAGATTCCTGCTACGACTATTGTGCTGGAATGGAGTAGGGCTGATACTGGAGTTGGGCCCTCTATTGCTGACGGTAGTCATGGGTGTAATCCGAATTGGGCAGACTTTCCGGTGGCTGCTAGGAGTAAGCCGATCAGTGGGATGATATTAGGATCTTGGTTTAGCATAAATATTTGTTGAAACTCTCATGTGTTTGAATATAATAGAAATCATGCTATGGCTAGGATAAATCCAATGTCCCCAATACGATTGTACAGGATTGCTTGTAGGGCTGCTGTATTTGCATCGGTTCGTCCGTACCATCAGCCGATTAATAGGAATGATAT
>NW_012148219.1:642620-644000 GCF_000956105.1 Propithecus coquereli | reverse complement strand
AGGAAATCTTAAATTATAGTAACTGTAGGGATTGAGAAACACTAAAATAGGCGACAAGAATTTGCAGTCATTTCCATTGCGATAATCTAAAACAAAATGCTTATATTTTTAAGTGGGTTTAACAACTGTTTTTTCACAAACTTAGATATCAGGTATATCAAGAATAATTGGTTATATCTTCATGTAGTTGATATCTGTTCACTTGTGCGGCATCTATTGTCTATTCTGGTAACAACACCCTGTTTTTAGTGTGTGTGTGTGTATGTGTGTGTGTACCTTGGAAATCTCCTCCATTATCAGTTCATGTGGCTACAGTGGCATCCCCTTACTCCAAGGATGGGAACATAATCAAGCCCTGGTCTATGACAGTGGTCTTTCCATTGGCTATAGTAATCAATACAGCAATAAATAATGTTACCCAATAAAAGGAAACAACTGGTAGCACAAAGTGTTTTACTGCAACTAGGGAAAGAGGTATGCTCTTTTTATTGAGATTGCTGAGCTGGTTGAACTTAAGTCTAGAGCTACTTGTGGTCAGTATTTCTTCAGCGGTGTTTTTTGAAAATTAATCTAATGCAGAAAAACTGTTGCCAAGGCAAACATCAGAGAATAATTGTAGTCAATATCCACCAATAGATGCTAAAATCACTGGGTGAAACTTTGAAGAGAAAAATAATATTAGCATAGCCTCAAAGTGTCTCCCCCAGGTTATTTGTCAATTACAAAGGAAAAAATGTTAACTTTACAATGGAGAACACTGGTAGAAAAACCTCAACCAAGTGATAAAGATTAACATCACCAGAAATAAGACATATTGGCATTGTGTTCCCTCAATATTATGTCCTTAGAAGGGAATAAAAATCATTACATCTGTTATTCCTGCCAAAAGTACAAAACTTCAGTATAACTATGAAGAAACTTCAAACTCAAATAGAGACAACATCTACAAAATAAAAAATCAGTAGTTATCAAAACCATCAAGATAATGAAAGACAAGGAAAGACTATGAAATTGTTGCAAATAGAAAGTGACTGAAGAGACAAAATAACTAAATGTAAAGTGGCAGCCTGACTGCATCTTAGAAAAGAAAAAAACTGGAGAAAAACAAAACCCTGGGGAAATTCTAATAAAATCTATAGTTTATTTAGTAGTATCATATCGATGTTAATTTCCTAGTTTAGAAAATTTTAGAAAAGAAAAAAACTGGAGAAAAACAAAACCCTGGGGAAATTCTAATAAAATCAATAGTTTATTTAGTAGTATCATATCGATGTTAATTTCCTAGTTTAGAAAATTTTATTTTGGCTATCAATTGTTAACATTAGGGAAAACAGATTAAAGGATATATGTGAACTGTTTGTAATATTTCCCCAACATTTT
>NW_012148219.1:641502-642570 GCF_000956105.1 Propithecus coquereli | reverse complement strand
AAAAAAAATATGAAATCCTAAACACTTCTGGTCTCAAGCATTTCAGATATGGCATATTCAACCTATATGTCAATATACCAGACATTTCTTTTTCTAGGTAGAGTTTCTTGCTCCTTTGAAATTACCAAAGATAGGTATAAACCTCCAATGCCATGACCTGTGGAAACCTAAGTCCTTTCTCCAAATGTTGCAGGAATTTACTGGGGCATCTGTGGTTGTAATTACTCTATACTTTCGGACTCATGCTTTTGTACATGCTGTGTTTCACTTTATACAGCTCAGAAGTAAAACGTATCCCCATTCACAAGATTTAGGGGGAAATATCCTATAAGAAAACACTCCCAACCGAGGTAGTTCCATGGAAGATTGATTGGTAAGGATATTATAATGAGGTGTTGGAGCTGGGAGAGGTGACGCTGTACGTTGAAACAAATAACTAGAAAGGAAATGATTTCTACCGGATGCCTCTTACACGCATTCCTGTTGCACACCACGGCTCTGATTCTTCTGACTCTCATTATTCTTTCTTTGTGTCCATATACTTCTCTCTCAAGAGCAGAACAAATTCCTGTCCTTGTCTCTCTGAGAAAAGTTTAGTCACAATTCTTTGTACCTTGATTTTTCCTGATTCCAATGTCCATAAGACTCAACTTCTCCAGGAAGTAGCTTAGCAGAATAATTACCCCAAGACATTTTCTTTTGTAAGATAAATACTTATTCTGTCTTGTCCGTGTGACTTCTGTGAAGGAAATCGTCTTCTGTGAATGAAGCAGAAGCGCAATCGCTGAATTTAACATCCTCACATTAGAAATGCAGGGGTGTCTTGAGGTTGGTAGGTTGACCTGGCTCCTCACAGAGTGATGGTCACATCAGTTGCCAAGTTCACCTTGTGATACAGCTACCTCTGCAAAAGCAGAGAGGCATTTTCATAGGCAAATAATTAAAGAGCCCTTTCCCCTGGTTTCAAAGGGCCAGACTTACTACTTACAACTTTATATGGAAAGTGAGTCTTCTCCTTTGATTTAAGAAGTGATAAATACATTCCTGTTGATTGCAGTATTAGCAAAA
>NW_012148219.1:629246-630476 GCF_000956105.1 Propithecus coquereli | reverse complement strand
GATATTGTGAAATGTATATTTAGGATAATAAGGGTGCTTAAGATAAATATGGAGAGTATTATGCCCTCTAGACATAGAAGTGAGGATATTAGGTGGGAGCGAAACACCAATGTACCTAAAAGGGCGGTGGCAAAGGCCAGAATAATATTGATGAAGATTGAGGGCATGTTAGTAGTTATGAGCGGGTCATACTCTAATGAGTCGAAATCATTTATTTTAGTTTAAACTAACTACCATATTATTCTTCTCATTCTAACCCTTTCTGAGATCATTCGTAGGCTAGGCCTGCGGCCAGAATAGAAATTAGTAGAAGGGCTACTGTTAGTGTAAGATTTAGGTTGATTGTTTGAGATGCTCAAGGGAGTGGTAGGAGAAGACCAATTTCTAGGTCGAATAGGAGGAATGTAATAGTTACCAGGAAAAATTTTATTGAGAATGGTAAGCGGGCAGATTCTATTGGGTCAAAACCGCATTCATAGGAGCTATATTTTTCTGTGTAGACGTTTAGTTGTGGAAGTCAAAATGCGATTACCACAAGTAGTAGGGCTAGGGCAATATCAGTTATTAAGGTCAGAGAGAGATTGATTTGATTCTATTAGAAATAAAAGTTTGCAACATACATTTTTATTAATATTTTCCAACATTTGTTTTCTTAATAAGTTAGCAGCATCCTGTTCACTATGATACCTTTCCCAAAATGTCCTATGGAAAATGAACATCACATATGACGAGAACCAAGGATAACTCCCTTGGGCAGATTAAACATTTCTCCATGTGCCAGGGCCTGTGATTACTTTGATTACTTCTTCCTGCTTACGTAACTATTCATGACATTTCTCTCATGATGGATCTTTCTTTTGTCCTTGTGTTGTGAATGTAGAGGCTTTCTTTTTCTTCTTCTTCCTTTTTTTATTTTTTTGTTTTGCTTAAATGTGTTGTCAACTCCCTCCAGCCACCTTAAATGCCAATCCCTTTTTATCTTGGTCTCCTTCAAAATTTGTCACTTGCACACATATTGGATTTATAATTAATCTGAGCTGATTGCACATTTCTTCACTGCCTAATATGTGTCTATTATTATCCATTTTTTTTTTCTTTCTTCAAGTCAGTAGCAGCTATACTGTGCTGTCATTTCCTTGGCTTGGAATCAATTCTCTTTTCCTGCCAAGTTCCATAGATCCTATAAAGTGTTTCTGTTGCAGTAGTAATTCCGTTACCTAATATAAATGA
>NW_012148219.1:628497-629196 GCF_000956105.1 Propithecus coquereli | reverse complement strand
TCTTGATTTAGTATAAATATTTGTTGAAATTCTCATGTGTTTGAATATAATAGAAATCATGCTATGGCTAGGATAAATCCAATGTCCCCAATACGGTTGTACAGGATTGCTTGTAAGGCTGCTGTATTTGCATCGGTTCGTCCGTATCACCAGCCAATTAATAGAAATGATATAATACCGACCCCTTCTCAGCCGATAAATAGTTGGAATAGGTTGTTAGCCGTTACTAGGATTACTATAGTGATAAGAAATATAAGGAGGTATTTGAAGAATTGGTCTATGTTGGGGTCGGTGCTTATGTATCATATTGAGAATTCTATAATAGATCAGGTGACGAATAGTGCTACTGGTACAAATAGAATAGAGAAGTGGTCTAGTTTGAAGCTAAGGGACAATTTTAGGGTTTGAATTGTCATTCAGTGCCAGTTGGAGATGATTATTTCTTGTCCTGAAAATATGAATAGTGTAGTTGGAATAAGGCTGGTAATGAAAGCACATGCAATAGAAGATTTCACGTGAGGTGCGAAGGGGGTGTTTTTGTAATTAGTTAAATTTATAGTGATTGGTAGGGCTAGGATTGTTAGTGTAATTAGGGTGAGGGGGGAGAATAAATTTATTACTTTTATTTGGAGTTGCACCAATTTTTTGGTTCCTAAGAACAACGGATAACTCTTATCCTTTAAAAGTTGAGGAAGCCAT
>NW_012148219.1:626502-628447 GCF_000956105.1 Propithecus coquereli | reverse complement strand
ATGTTCCTTTAGGAATTCACAATTTAATTGAGATGGAGAATAACAGTGTCATTGTCTGCATTCCAATGAGAGTTTTGAAGTAAAGGGACCATGTCTTATCCTCTCAACTGTCCCAGCTCCATGCACAGTCTGAAACAGAGGTTCCAGTTTTCTCCCACTAACATACAAATGACAGATGGCATTCACATTCACAACATATGCTCATAGGTCTATGTGATATTATGAGCTATTCCATGACCAAATGATATTATAACTTTCACCCTTTTTCTTTCATATTAAAATCCAATGATACTATTGAATCTGCTTTTATTTGTTTACGTATTTAAAAATCTTTTTCTAGGTATAATGGATACACAATAAACTACACACATTTAAAGTGTAGAATTTAATAAATGTTGGCTTATGTATAATATACACATACAAAATTATCACCACAATCAAGATAATTAATACATCTATCATTTCCTCCTGCTTTTTTGTAAACCCTGTCATCTGCTCCTCCATCATCTTTCTCC
Organism: Propithecus coquereli; assembly: GCF_000956105.1. Lineage (NCBI taxonomy): Eukaryota > Metazoa > Chordata > Mammalia > Primates > Indriidae > Propithecus > Propithecus coquereli. The sequence goes on along the minus strand of NW_012148219.1, from coordinate 627,932 downwards.
ATCCATAAGCAACTACTGATCTTATTTCTGTCACTAGAGATTATTTTGTGGTTTCTAGAATTTTAAACAAATTAAATCAAGGTACAAGAAGATACTATTGGAAAGGGAAGTCTGGCTTTTTGAACTGCATAATTATTTTGATTTTCATTTACCTTTGGGCAAATACCAAGGAGTGCAATTCCTGGATTACATGGTAAGACTACGTTTTGTAGAGAAACCACCAAACTCTCTTTCATGAGTATAAATGGTTCATTACATTAAAAAAAAAAAATAGACTTTATTTTTTAGAGCAGTTTTAGGCTCACAGCAGTATTGAGCAGAAGATACAATGATTTTTTGTATCCCTTTTGTCCCCACACATATGTACCCTTTCCTGTTATCAATATCCCCCGCCAGAGTGATGCACCTATTATGACCAGTGAACCTACATTGACACGTTATTATCACCTGAATTCATAGTCTACACTAGAGTTTACCTTTGGTGTTTTATGGTATCATTGGATGTTGTTGTATGGTATCAATAGTATCATTGGATTTTAATATGACATAAAAGGGATAAAAGTTACCATTTGGTCATAGAACAGCTCACAGTATCATTAGACCTATGAGCATATGTTGTGAATGTTAATGCCATCTGTCATTTGTGTGTTAGTGGGAAAAAATAGGAAACTCTGTTTCATTCTATGAATTTGGACAAATTGCAATAACAAGTATTCATCATTATGATACAGAGTAGTTTCACTGGCCTAAAAATCCTCTCTTCTCTGTCTATTCATCCAACCCTTCCCACTAACCCCTAGCAACCAATGTTCTTTTTTAAGGTCTCCATGGATTTCCTTTTCTAGAATATCACCTAGGTGGAATCATATAGTATGTAGCCTTTTCATATTCAATTCTTTCATTTACTTATATGCATTTAAGTTTACATCATGTCTTTTCATGATCTGGTAACTCATTTCTTTGGAGCACTAAATAATATGCCATTATCTGGATATAGCAGTTTACTTATCCATTTGCCTACTAAAGAATATTTTGATTGCTTCTATGTGTTGGCAAATATGAATAAAGTTGCTATAAACATTCTTGTGCAGGTTTTTGTGTGGATAAATTTTCAATTCCTTTGGTAAAATACAAAGGCATGCCATTGCTAGATCATATAGTAAAACTACGTTTAGTTCTGTAGGGAAATCACCAAACTATCTTCCAAAGTGGCTGTACCATTTTGCATTCCACCAGCAGTGAATGAGAGTTCCTATTGCTTACATCTTTGACAGCATTTGGTGTTGTCAATGTTTGGATTTGGGCCACTCTAATAGGTATATTGTGGTATTTCATTATTGTTTTTATTTACATTTTTCTGATGATGTGTGATGTAGAGCATCATTTCATATGCTTATTTGCCATGACATGTCTTCATCAGTGAGGTGTCT
>NW_012148219.1:620358-622232 GCF_000956105.1 Propithecus coquereli | reverse complement strand
TATTATTATTAGCACATATGAGCCATTATAGTATTGCTATTATTATTATTACTATACATTCACTGTTTATCAGGGATCCGAATTACATGCAAATCCCACCCTAAAGACATTCTTGGAAATGTATTTCATCTATAACATGGGGACTGCCTGTACTCTTATTTTATAAGAAAATGGCATTTCTTATTGTAAGCAAACAAATAAAAGAATGTCTTAATTTAAACCACATTAATCTCTCCCTCCCTCTCTCACTCTTTCTCTGTCCCTAAATATGGTAATTTCATAATGGTTCAAAATGGTATATGATTATTATTATTCTGGCAATAAATGATTAAATTTTATTGAGTGATTATAATTTTTCTATCACCAATCTAATTATTTCATTTAATCCTTAAAGCAAACTGTTGAGCAAAATAATTATATTTACTTTACCAAAAAGAATATCAAGATAGAGAATTTAAGTAATGTAAACAAAAATACACAGCGAGTGTCTTAATCAGTTCAGGCTGATATAACAAATTACCATAGACTCAAACAACAGAAATTTATTTCTCATAGTTCTGGAGGCTGGAAAGTCCAAGATCAAGGCACCAGCATATTCAGCAAACTGTGCACACCACATGTGTTTGGTTTGCAGGTGCCCAACTTCTCTTGTAGTCTCACATGGGGAAGAGCAGAAAGAGGAAGCAAACTCTGTGTCTTTTCTCATAAAGGCACCACCCTCATGACCTAATTACCTCCCAAGGTCCCCACCTTCCGATACCATAAGATTATGGGTTAGAATTTCAACATACAAATTTTAGGGCGACACAAGCATTCAGTGCATAGCAGCCATAATTGGCAGAGCTTGGAAGTAATCATACAAGATATGAATGCCTAAAATTACTGTTCCTGAGCCTACCTTCCTCTTTAATTAATTTAGCAAACATTTGTTAATTATCTAATTCATTCTACATATCTACTCAAGTCACAAGTTCATGGATGGAAATGTTTATAGTGGAATTGCTCTAGTGGAAAGAGCAAATGAAAAATGTTTGAAAACCAAAGGGGATTTAGGTTTGTTCCAGCCACAGAGAAAAATCTCTGGATTTTTTTTTTTTTTTTTTTTAATCGGTGATGAGAAGACATTGCAGAACTTGAGCAAGGAAGTGTCATGGTCTGATCATGTTTTTTAGGAATGGTTCAGAATACCATGTAAAATGGATTCCAGAGGGGAGCAAGAGTAGAGGCATGAAAAACTATTAAAAGGCTATTGTAATAGGGCTCTTTAGAGATCATGGTGGCTGCATCTGGGTGGTAAAGGTGGAGGTGGACAGAAGTGGTAAAATTTGTGATATATTTTAAGCAGAGTTTGGTAAAAACCTTCTAATGGATTGAATTTAGGAAGAGCTGTTCCCACAGGGAGGCCAGTCAATTTCTACCCACAGTTTCTTCCATCCAGGAGGCTGAGGATAAGGGGAAGAGGGCAGGAGAGGAGGAAGGCTATCATCATAATTACATGATCTTTTTTCTTTAATCCAGTGTGCCTGTAACAATGGTTTATGTATAATGAACAGTGAAAGTAGATATTCCTCAAGTAAATATCAAATGAAATGATTAATGTTCTTTGTTGTTATAGTCAGTCTCAATCAAAATGATATAAATCTAAATAACATGATATTGTCTTCTGCAAAGTGGCATTCAGGATCAAATGAAGGCATAAAATCTTGATATTAGTATAGGAAGAATTAAATACTAATTTATAATATAATTTTAATGGATTTTAAAAATGAATTCCAGAACAATTAAGGATATGATGTGTTTTATCTCCTTTAAGATTACTGTATTCTATTTATTAGGTTGTTAGTGTCTGATCTTTCTGTTTTTTGGATATGAGC
>NW_012148219.1:617748-620308 GCF_000956105.1 Propithecus coquereli | reverse complement strand
TGGAATATGTAATATGAGATAACACCTTTATATTTTATAATTAAAGCTAATTTGATCTAAATGTTTTCTAATACCTATATCAGACCTGAATATTAAGGTAATGGTAAGTTGGATTTGGTGTGAGAAAGGAAAGAAAAGTAGTTTTGAAATATAACACGTTGAAAATAAGAGGAGACAAACACAATAGGTTATTATGTAGAAAAATGTTGGAGAGATCTTATGACAAACACTAGAAGTCCAAAAACATCTATCCTTTATCTCTGTTGTCCCCAACCCTGGGCCACATCCCAGTACTACTCCATGTTAGGAACTGGGCATCACTGCCTGAGCCCCACCTCTACTTCCCACCCACCCGGCCCTCCTCATCCGTCTGTGGAAAATTTCCATGAAATTTAGGAACAGGGACACACAGCAGGAGGTGAGTGGTGCTGAGCAAGCAAAACTCCATCTGTATTTATAGCTGCTCCCTATAGCTCGCATCATTGTCTGAGCTCCACTTCCCCCCCCCCCACAACCTCCCACTCGCCCCCCACTGTCCATGGAAAAATTATCTTCCATGAAACCAGTCCCTGGTGCCTAAAAGTTTAGGGACTGCTGCTTTATCTCATTCTCTAATATTAGAGCTTCCATGTTTTAGCTGAACATATGGTTATCATATATGGGCTACATTCCCAGCTTTCCTTGAAGTTGGTGTAGCTGTGTGACTAAGTCCTGGCCTATAATGCATAATTAGAAATAAAGAGTGCCATTTGTCATCACATCCATGAAAAGAAATGTACTTATACACCCCTTGCCTTTTTCTTATTCCCTGCTTGTGGACTTGTACTGAAACAGCACCCTTAAACCCAAGGATGGAAGCCACGTGTTTAGGACTGAGGAATTGCCTTCTAATCCCAGGCTTCTTACTTCTAGAGAGATATGGATTTATGAGAGAGATAATAAACACATATTTTCTTTAAGTTTTTGTATTTTTGGATTTCTTTGTTAGTTTAGCTTGTGCTCTAACTAATAAAGTCAGGATTATTAAGGAAGAGAAGACATCACAAATCTCTAAAGAAGTATGGAAGATAAGTGTAAATGTTTCATATATTTTAATTTTTTCTGAGTTTGATATTGTATGGACAACTTTTTACTATACAAATTTGGACCATTTCCTGAGAACAAACTGCATATATTTTGATATTACAGGGGTATTCAAAGGAGTCATCCACCAAATGACTTTCTATCTGTGAACTGCATAAAGTTGGATCTACCTGATGTGCCTTAGGATAGTACTTAACATGGTAACCCATCCAAAATAGATACATTAATTCCAAAAGCTTTGGGAAGTTAATTAAGTCTTTACTTACTTGTATAGAAACAGGGTCAAAGTAGTCACTATACTAAACACCAGAAAAAGAAATTTCTAATAACTTTCTCACCCAACTATTCCATCAAGCATCACTTTTATGAGCACACTCAGGCAACAGACCACTTCTTTCTTTTCTTGTCTATTGCCTTCGAAAGCTTTCATTTCTTACCTGAGTTAATCTGTGACCCTTAAAATTTATATCTTACTGCTTTCTCTCAATTACTTGGTTTCTACAGGTCTATCCATCGTCCTAATCAGCACAACAAAAGCCTAAGTTTAAGTTTTGGAGTTTACAAAATAGGCAAATAAAAGGAAATTCCAGATGAAGAGACTACTATGTGAAAGGTACAGAAGTGAGAAATGTCATAAAACATTTGGGGTAATTCCATGTTTGTGCCTTGAACTGGAAAGAGGAATATAGAGATGAGAGAATGGCAGGAGATGAAGGTAGAAAAAAGGTATGGTAAAATTATTCAGGACTCTAGATGGAGAAATAAATGAAGGAAGGAATCACTTAACATGGAGTTTCGCAGTATTTAATATATTAAGGAGAATACTGAAAGATTATTAGCAAGGAGGGTAAGAAATCATATTTTCATATTATAAAAATAATTCAGATTAATGTGTACAGTTTGGATAGAAAAAGTGAAGGCTGGAGTTTAGAAGAATAATTGGGATCCATTTGCAATAACTAAGGGGGAGAGAGTAAAGGTTTTAAGTAACTAAGCAGCTGAGAAAGAGAAGGATATGGGATATATTTAAGAAATACATAATGTGAAGATAAAATTAATAGAGTTTGATGATCAGTTAGACAAGCAGAATGAGGGAGAGAGAAAATAGAGAATGATATTTTTCTTTGTAACATGGATGAATGAAATTGTGGATATAAAAGAAAAGATGATTTGGTAAAGCTGACAGATTTTTTAAAATTGTAATTTCAATTTGGGTATAGGCAGTCCTAAGGTTACAGATGACCTGACTTGTGACCTTCCATACTTATGAATGGGCTGCCAAGGCTCCCCATAAGGATAAGGATAATTTATAATTAGATAATTAAATTAATAATTCGGGAACTACTTTCTTTAGCATATGTAAACAAACCTGCATGGCATACGCAGTTCATTGGTGCAGCATCTTTACACTAGCAGCTGGTCTCGTCATTTGTAGGGTTGCTTATGCACAGTATCACCTTCATCTTAACTTTTTCAT
>NW_012148219.1:616333-617698 GCF_000956105.1 Propithecus coquereli | reverse complement strand
TTTTCTTTTCTTGTCTTATTGCATTAGCTAGGACTTACAGTACAATGTTGAAAACAGTGGCAAGAGGGAATATCCTTGTCTTGTTCCTGATCTTAGTGGGAAAGCTTTGAGTTTCTTAACATTAGATATGATGTAGGTCTTTTGTTGATATTCTTTATCAAGTTGACAAATAAAAATTGTGTATATTTATGTTGTACAAGGTGATATTTTGATATATATATACATTGTGAAGTAATTAAATCAAGCTAATTAATATAGCCATCTCCTCACCTAGTTATCAGTTTTTTGTGACAAGAATATTTAAGATCTACTCTCTTAGCAAACTTCAAGTTTACAATACATCATTATTAACTATGAGCACTATGATGTATAATAGATCTCCAGAATTTATTCATCCTGTTTCACTGAAATTTTATACACTTTTACTGACATCTCTGTATTCCACTCTAATCCTCAGCTCTTGACAACCACCATTCTGCTCTCTGATTTTATGAGTTTAAGTTATTTAGACTTCACAAACTTGTGAAATCATTTATCTTTCTGTGCCAAGCTTATTTCACTTAGAATAATGTCCTCCATCCACGTGTCACAACCGACAGGATTTCCTTCTTTTCAAGGTTGAATGGTATTCCATCGTGTGTGTGTGTGTGTGTGTGTGTGTGTGTGTGTGTGTATACATACACATCACATTTTCTTCATCCATTCATCCATCGATGGACACTTAGGTTGAATCTATATATTGCCTATTGTGAACAATGCTGCAATTAACATGGGAGTGCAGATAACTATTTGACATACTCATTTCATTTCTTTTGAATATATACCCAGAAGTGGAATAGCTAGATCATATGGCCATTGAATTTTTAATTGATTGAGGATCATACTGTTTTCCATAATGGCTGTACTAATCCACATCTCTGCCAACAGTGTACAAGGGTTCCTTTTCCTCCATATCCTTGCCACCACTTGTTATCTTTTCTATATATGATATCAGGAATTCTAACGGGTGTGGAATGATATTTCATTGTGATTTTAATTTGCATTTCTCTGATAATTAGTGATGTTGAGCATTATTTCATATACCTATTGGCCATCTGTATGTCTTCTTTTGAGAAATGTCTATTCAGGTCCTTTGCCCATTTTTAAATCAGGTTTTATTTGTTTTCTAACTATTGAATTGCTTGAATTCCTTATATATTTTGAGTATCAACCATTTATCAGATATATGATTTTCATATATTTTCTCCCATTCCGTAGGTTGTCTCTTCACTCTTGATTGTTTCCTTTGCTGTGCAGAAGCTTTTCCGTTTGATGCAATCCCATTTGTCTATTTTTGCTTTTGTTATCTGTTCTTTTGAGGTCACA
>NW_012148219.1:602603-609755 GCF_000956105.1 Propithecus coquereli | reverse complement strand
TGAGCACACATGTGCATAGAGGGAAGTAAAACTCAATGGAAATCAAGCGGGGGCAGGAGGAGGAGAGAAGACAGGATGGGCAAAAAACTACCTAATGGGTACAATGAACACTATCAGGGTGACAGGCACACTTATAACTTGCTTTCTAATTGGGTTGTCAATATTATTTCTCTAAATTTAATTTATTTTTTAGTTCCTTGGTGTTGAATTCAAACTAAATATTTTGAAAATCCTTACTTCTTAAATAATAAATTCAATAATCAAATAACAAAATAATGAACCAAATGAAGATTTTTCTTTGTTTTACACAAGATCCAGCCAAAGCTGCAAAAATTTGAGCACAAAGTAAATAAAGTAGTATGGGATTATAATCCAAAGTATAAAATAAATATACATGAATCCATATTGACATAAACGAAGGACTAATAAATTTGTAAATGGAGAAGGAAAGATGTATTTCACACACAGAAGAATTCCAAGTTGATTATATGAATACTTTAGTCTAAAAGTGGGGAAACATAACTCCTTACTCCTTAAATATAAGCCGCACATAGAGATTTAATTCCAAAAAGTAAGAAGTGAAAAAAGGGGGAAAAGACTAAATTTATGGTGGAAAAACCAAACAAACATGACCTCAGCCATGTGATCAAGGTTAATATAAACAGTCATGAATCAAGTTGATAGTATGTATTCTTGATATGATGTAATGAAAATGCCACTTTATCGCTGTGATAATCCTCCTCAAAACCACATTTAACACTCGTATAATCATGAAAAAACATCAAATTCTGATAGAACAGCTTCTTACAATATACCTGACCAACACTGTTCAAAACCGTTGAGGTTGTCAAAAATCAGGAATGTCCGAGAAACTGTCACAGCCAATAGTAGCTTCAAAAGACAAGACAATTAAAACTATTGTGATATCCTGTATGGAATTCTGGAACAGAAAATCTAAGGAGAGCTGAATGAGCTATGGACTTTGGTTAATAATGATATATCATTTTTTAACTATTAGTTATAAAAAAAATGGAGCATACTAATATAAGATGTTCATAATAAGGAAACCTGTGTCAGGGGGATGTAGGGGCAGAACATACAGGAACTCTCTGTGCTATCTGTTCAATTTCTCTATAATCTAAAATTAGCCTAAAGAATAAAGCCTATTAATAATGGTAACTTAAAACAGCAAAAGAGAAAGGCAGGGAGTGAGCCGAAGCAATAGTAGCATGAGAATGATTGATTCAATGTCCTGTAACTGGTATTAGGATGTTGATGTCCATGTGCAAGGACCCAAGAGATGCCTCTAGGAGCTAGAAGCTGCCCCCATCTGACAGTCAGCAAGGAAACGAAAACTTCAGCCTTACAGTCATGTAGAACAGAATCTGCCAACATCTGAATGAAAAAGGAAATGGATTCACTGCTAGAGTCTGCAGCAGAGCAAAGAATGCAGTTCTGCTGGCACCTTGATTTTAGTCCAATAATACCTCTATCAGACTTCTGCCCTATAAGACTGTAAGACAATAAGTTTGTGTTATATTAATCTACAAGTTTGTGGTAATTTGTTACAGCAGTAGTGGTTCCAAATGAACAGAATTGTAGTCATGAGTTTTCTAAATTGGTTCTTTAATCTAATTAGGCTTAAAACAATTGATGATCCAGCTTTCAGTGTTAAAGAGGACACCAGCATTCCATGGCATATTGTGGTAAAAGAGATATGCAATATGTTGCTATCCCTAATAAAATACTTACAGAAGGTGAGGTTCTGCATTACCAACTATTTTTTTACTACCTTAGAACATTTTAGTCAAATAAATTCTGCCTATGGACATTAGTTTTAGCCCATATCCATGAGTTCTAGCCTGCCATTTCTGATAGCCTGGACAATGGCTTTTGGACTAGCTTAGCTAACTTCTTCAATTGTGTAAACCAATCATTTGCAATACATCTATCTCTTGAACCCTGATTGAAGCAATAATGATTAGGATTTTTTTTCCATTGGGTATTTACTTAAGAAATGTAATAAAAATTTTAGAAATGAATTTAACAACCTGTACTGTATCTATTTTTATTGAAAATTTATAGGTTTCAACATTTTTCCTAATTATTTGCAGGTTAAGTTAGATTAGAATTGGTTCACCTAAGAATGAGCATAATTTGGGATGGAAGGTAAGGTAGTTGACTAGAGACATCAGTCACTAGATTGTCTCAGAAAGAAGAAAAAGTATTAGGTGAAGAAAACATAGCACAGGTGTAACTATGTGGGAGGAGTGCCAGAATGTACCAGAGATTCCATGGGAAGAGGCTGCAGAACAAAACAAGAAGGAGCAAGATTTCAGCAAAGACTGACCCGTGAGGACTTTGAGGTTCTACTGACATTGAGCATTTTTTTCATATGTTTATTGTCCATTTGTCTATCTTTTTTTTAGAAGCTTCTGTTGATGTCTTTTGCCCTCTTTTAATGGGGTTGTTTGACTTTTTCTTGCTGATTGTATCCAGTTCTTTGTAGATTCTCATTAAAACATCCAAAAACAATAGATGCTGGCATGGATGCAGAGAGAGAGGGATGCTTATATATTGTTTGTGGGACTGTAAGTCAGTATAACCTCTACGGAAAACAGTGTGGAGATTCCCCAAAGAACTAAAAGTTAATCTACCATTTGATCCAGCAATCTCACTACTGGGTATTTACCCAAAGGAAGCCATTATATCAAAAAGACACCTGTATTTGAATGTTTACTGCAGCACAATTAACAATTTCAAGGATGTGGAATTAACCCAAATGCCCATCAATTTATGAGTGGATTAATAAACTGTGGTATATGTATACCATGGAATACTACTCAACCATGAAGAAGGATGACTTAATGCCTTTTATAGCAGTCTTGAAGGAACTGGAAACCATTCTAAGTGAAGTATCAAAAGAATGGAAAAACACACACCACATGTATTCACTATTAATTTGGAAATAGTTGGTGAGCACACATGTGCATAGAGGGAAGTAAAACTCAATGGAAATCAAGCGGGGGCAGGAGGAGGAGAGAAGACAGGATGGGCAAAAAACTACCTAATGGGTACAATGAACACTATCAGGGTGACAGGCACACTTATAACTATGACTCAAGCATTATAAAAGTGATCCATGTAACCAGAAAGGTTTGTATTCCCGTAATGCTGTGAAATAAAAAAAAGAACATATCAGTTGTTTTCAGTCAGTTTTCAGCCATTATAAATAAAACTGATGTGAATATTTAAAAAAATAGATAAATTTTTGGGAACTCACAACCTCCCAAGTTTGAATCAGCAAGAAATAGAAATCCTGAACAGAACAACAATGAGTAGTGAGATTGAAACAGTAATGCCAAGTCACCCTCCCAAAAAGCCAGGGACCAAATGGATTCATAGCTGAATTCTATCAGACATACAAAGAAGAACTGGTACCTATCCCAATGATACTGTTTCTTAATATTGAGAAGGAGGGAATCCTCCCTAACTCATTCTACAAAGCCAGTATCACCCTGACACCAAAGCCAGGAAAAGACACAACAAAAAAGAAAAGTACAACCCCTCATGAACATAAATATAAAAATCATCCACAAAATGCTAGCAAACTGAATCCAACAGTGCATCAGAAAGATAATACACCACAATCAAGTGGGTTTCACCCAGGGATGTAAGGATGATTCAATGTATGCAAATGGATATATGTGATTTATCACATAAACTGAATTAAAACCAAAAACCATATGATAATCTTAACAAATGCAGAAAAAGCATTCAATATCCTTGCACCCCTGTATGATAAAAACCCTCAACAAACTAGGTATAGAAGGAACATACCAAAAAATCATAAAAGCCATATATTACAAACCCACAGCCAATATCATACTGAATGGGGGAAAGTTGAAAGCATTTCCCCTAAGAACTGAACAAGACAAGGATGCTCACTGTCACCACTTCTATTCAATATAATATGAAAAGTCCTAGTCAAAGCAATCAGGCAAGAGAAATTAATAAAGGGCATCCAAATTAGGAAAGAAGTGGTCAAATTATTCCTGTTTGCCAATGGTATGATCTTATATCTAGGAAACTGTAAACATTCTTCCAACAGATACCTAGAATTGATGAATGAATTCAGTAAGGTCTCAGGTTACAAAATTAATGTACATAATAGCACTTTTATACACTACCAGTCAAGTTGGGAGTCAAATCAAGAACTCAATACCATTTACAATAGCTGTAAAGAAAAAATACCTAGGAATACACTTAACTAAGGAGGTGAAAGATTTCTATAAGGAGAACTACAAAATAATGCTTAAAGAAATCACAAATGAAACAAACAAATGCTCATTGATTGGAAGAGTCAATATCTTAAAATATCTATACTGCCTGAAGTGATTTACATATTCAATGCAATTACCATCAAAATATCAATGTCATTTTTACAAAAATTAGAAAAAAGAATCCTAAATTTCATATGGAATCAAAAAGAGCACAAATATCCTAACCAATCTTAAGGAAAAAGAACAAATCTGGAGGCATCATGTTGACTGACTTCAAATTACACTACAAGGATATAACAACAAAAATAGCATAAAAACAGACACCTAGATCAATGGAAAAGAAGAGAGAACAGAAGAAAAAATCCATACACCTACAGCCAACAGATCTTTGACAAAACAGACAGATACATACACAGGGGCATGAACAGAAGTTTTTCAAAAGAAGATAGAGAAATGGCCTACAAACATATGAAAAAATGCTCAGCATCACTAAACACCAGGGAAATGCAAATTAAATTCACAATGCGATACCACCTCATCTTTATCTGAATGGCCATTATTAAAAAGTCAAAATCAATAGATATTGGTGTGGATGCAGTCAAAAGGAAACACTTATACACTGTTGATGGGAATATAAGTTAGTACAACCTCTATGGAAAACAGTATGGAAATTCCTCAAAGAAGTAAAAGTAGACCTACCATTTGATTCAACAATCCCACTACTGGGTATCTACCCAAAGGAAAAGAAGTCATTATATTAAAAAGACGCCTGTACCTGAATGTTTATTGTAGCATAATTTACAATTGCAAAGATATGGAATCAAGCTAAGTGTGCGTCATCTGGTGAATGGATAAAGAAAATAGGCCATAAATATACCATGGAATACTATCATCCATAAAAAGGAATGAAATAATGTCTTTTTCAGCAACTTGGATGGAATTGGAGACCATAATTGTAAGTGAAATATCTTAGGAATGTAAAAACAAATACCACATGTTCTCACTTATAAGTGGAAGCTAAACAGTGGGTATACATGGTTATCCAAAGTGGTATAATGGACACTGGAAGCTAAGAAGAGGGGAGGATGGGAGGGGAGAGAGGGATCAAAATTACCTATTTCGTACAATGTACACTATTCAGGTGACAGATACACTGAAGGCCTTGATTTTACCACTGTATAATTCATCTGTGTAATATTTGTACCCCCTAAATCTATTGGAATAAATTTTCAAAAATAAAAGATTCATCATAAAAAAGTTTAAGTATAATTTAACTAAAGTAAGAAATGTAAATTGAAGGTAACGTGCAGCACAGACCATATTTGGCAGTGGAGGAAATAATAATGTTATTTAGCCTAACAATGATTTTCTTTAGAAGTCAATTTAAAATCTAATGGATATTCTGCTGGAATGATAAATAAGATATTTTGTCTTATGATTACAAACTATTGCCTAATTACATATATTGTGGTTACTCCCTTCCTAATAACATACATGCATGGACACACACACAAACACGTATACCACACACATGTAAATGAAAATAATCATGGTTAAAACTGAAACCTCAATCTTTAGGAATTATATAAATCTCTTTTCTGATAGTATTAATAGACCCAGGACTCTGTATGTTTCCCAAAGTCTGGGAATCTTCCAGTTGGTCTTTGATGGCAAATTTAAACCTTAAGGTATTAATAGCAAGGGGAGCTGTGGTAGCTTTTGACATTGATGGTTTTCAGCAGCCTATGTATTTCTTGAAGTTGGAATTTCCTGTTTTGCAGTTCACTTTTTACCATGAAGCCTGGGGAGGTCATTTCATCCTTTGACTTTTATAAGGGCTAGCCAAATAGGCTTATGAACTTGCCAGGTTACCACACTTTATGAAGGCTTTATTTACAGGCTTGTGGCAATTTTTATTTAGGTGAGTGACTTTTATGCAGGAAAGTGGCTATTTTTATTTGCGCAGAACTATAACAGCCACCTTAGAAAATGCAGGTGGACGGTACTGCCCTTACCAATCTGGCGCCACGGAAGCCAGGAATCAATTATAGAGAAGAAGAGAGTATATCAGTTTTATATTTCCGTGTAACCCATTTCCACAACCTTAGTAGCTTAAAACAATATAAATTTACTGTCTTACAGTTTCCATGGGTCAATAGTCTTGGCATGGATTGGCTGGATTTTCTGCTCAGTTTTCACAAAGCTGAAATCAAAGTGTTAGCAATAAAAGTGTTAGCTGGGGCTGCATTCTAAATGAAATGAACCTCTTCCAATTCATTTAGTTTGTTGGCAGAATTCATTTCTTTTTAGCTTTACAACTCAGGAAAGATTCAATTTTCTTCTAGACTAGCAGGAGAACATGTCTCTCAGACTTTACCTTATTTGTTTTTAAATAAATTTTATTATGAATATTTGAAATTAACAACATGATATTATACAACACATATAGGTAGTAAGATGGTTACTGCAGTGAAATACATTATCATATCTATCATCTCAAATAGCTACATCTTAATGACAAGAGCAGCTAAAAATCTATTTATTTAACAAAAATCCCTAATGCAATACAATTTTATTAATTTTAGTCTTCATATTGTAAGTAAGATCTCTAGAATTTTTCATCCTGCATATCTTCTATTTTGTATCCTTTGATCTACATCTCCCCATCTCCTTCTCCATGCCCTGCCCATGGTAATCCCTACTTCATTCTCTGTCTCTCTATCTTTGTGTATTTGAGCTCTTTTTTTTTTAAATTTTTTTTTTATTTCAGCATATTATGGGGGTACAGATGTTTAGGTTACGTGTGTTGCCCTTGGTTCCCTCCCCCCAAGTCCGTGTTTCAAATATGTCCATCCTTCGGGTAGTGCGC
>NW_012148219.1:590057-591743 GCF_000956105.1 Propithecus coquereli | reverse complement strand
ATTTGGGTGAGGCAAAGACATAAAGTGTAACTATAATGTTTGTACCCTCACAAAACTCTGGAATAATAAATAATAAAAAAAAAACTGGTAAAAAAAAACTTGTTTATCGAACATTCATAACAGCATTATTCATAATAGTCCAAGAGTGGAAATAACCCAAATGCCTGTCAAATGATGACTGAATAAATAAAATTTAGCATATCCATACAATGGAATATTACTTGGAAATAAAAAGAAATGAAGTATTGATTCTTGCTATTACACAGATGACCCCTGAAAACATTATGCTAAGTTAAAGAGGCCAGTCATAAAAGAACACATATTAGGTGATTCCATCTATAGTAAATGGCCAGAATAATAAAATGTAATGAGACGGAAAGTATTTTATTAGTTGCCTAGTACCAGAGTAAAATGGGGGCAAATAGAGATTGACTGTTAATAACAAGAGGGTTCTTTTAGAGGAATTAAAAACTTGATTGTTGTAATGCTTGTACAACTCAGTGAATAGAAAAATGTTGCATTGTACACCTTAAATGGATGAATTTTATGGTATGTGAATTATATCTTAACAAAATTATTTGAAACAAATAAAAACAGCAACAAAAAGGGAAGACCTGGGACTTTTAAAAGCTAAGCAAGACAATGTATTGAGGTATATATGATAAAAGTTGGTCCATTTTAGGCTTCCAGGATTACAAGGTACAGAAAAAACCAAAGCAGTTTTACCTTAGAAATATGTTGAGGGTGATTCTCCAGTTGAAATAAATGAGAGAACTAGGGGAAATCTTTCCTATGCCAGAGATTTAAAAAAATTTCTAAGCTTACCCTTACTAAATGACTAAACTAAAGCAAGGACTAAAATGCTTGCTCACAAGAAAGTGTGAAAGCTCAGAGCTCCAAAGATAAATAAAATGAGAAAGGATTAAATTAAATTTAGAGGCTAAGCAGAGAGGGAGTAAAATAGCATATGGTGACTGGAGCTGCTAACAGTGTAAATTTCTAGACTTTGCAAGAAGGCAGCAATAGCTCACACAGCAGCATGAGACAACAGTGAATAGGTGTATTTCCCCCCAAAATGAAAAGCACTTACTGAAAAATATTAAACCCTCCATGAGAACTTTCTCCCAATTATATTTCACTTAAGTGTTTAAATATATACTGTCATTGAATCCCTGACAAACCACTATGGCTAAACTAAAGATTTTCCCCAATTCTTCTTCCTTTAAATACCATTGGATTTCTGCTATGGCCTATGGTAGAGATTTTTAACTCTTCCTAGACATTAAAATACCCTGGGCCAAAATGCCCCTAAACAGGTGAATGTATAAACAAACTGTGGTTCCTCCATACATTGGAATATTATTTAGTAGTAAAAAGAAATGAGCTCTCAAGATATGAAAATACATGAAGGAACCTGAAATGCATAATGCTAAGTGAAAGAAGCCAATCTGAAAAGAATACACACGGTATGATTCCATCTAGGGAATTCATCTGGAAAAGACAAAACTATGAAACACACACACACACACACACACACACACACACACACACACACACAATCAGTGGTTTCCAGGGGTTCTAGTGGAGGGGAAAAATACATGAAGGAACCTGAAATGCATAATGCTAAGTGAAAGAAGCCAATCTGAAAAGAATACACACGGTATGATTCCATCTAGGGAATTCATC
>NW_012148219.1:574773-589842 GCF_000956105.1 Propithecus coquereli | reverse complement strand
GTATAAGTCTCTTACATCTTTCGTTAAATATATTCCTAGATATTTAATTTTCTTTGAGGCTATTGTAAAAGGAATTGCGTTTTTGATTTGATCTTCTGCTTGACTGTTGTTGGCATATATGAATGCCTCAGATTTGTGTTTATTGATTTTGTAGCCTTTTTAAACAAATATTCAAAATGTAAGTGAGATCATGCAATATTTTTCTTTCTGGACCTGGCTTATTTCACTTAGTGTAATATCCTCCAGTTCCACCAATGTTGTGGAAAATAATAGGATTTCCTTCTTTTTTAAGGATGAATAATATCGCACTTGGTGTGTGTGTGTGTGTGTGTGTGTGTGTGTGTGTGTGTGAGTGTATCATGTTTTCTTTATTCATTCATCCATCAATGGGCATTTAGGTTATCTAGGCTATTGTGAATAATGCTGTAATGAACATGGGAGTATAGGTATCTTTTCAAGGTAGTAATTTCATCTCTTTGGGGATATACCTAGAAAGAAGAGGAGATTGCTGGGTCATATAGTAGTTCTATTTTTAATTTATTTAGGAATATTCATACTGTTGTACATAATGACTGTACTTCACCTTATTTTATTGTATTTTTTATGTATTTATTTACTTAACTGTGGTAAGAACATTTAACATGAAATCTACACACGCAACAAATGTTTAAGTGTACATACAATATTATTAATTATGGGTACAATGTTTAACAGCAGATTTCCAGAACTTATTCATCTTTCATATCTTAAACTATATATTCATTGAATGGAAATTCCCTATTTCCTCCTTTGTTATCCCCGGGAAATTACCATTCTACTCTCTGTCTCTGTGAGTTTGATTATGTTAAGTACTTCATATAAGTGGAAACATGCAGTATTTTTCATTCTGTGACTGATTTATTTCACTTAGCATGTTCTCCAAGTTCATTCATGTTGTCACGTGGTGTTGGGAAAACTGGATATCCACATGCAAAAGAATGAAATTGGACCTTTACCTTATACTATACCCCAAAATGAATTCAAAGTGTGTTAAAGACTTAAATGTAAGACTTGAAACTGTAAAACTCCTTAAATAAAATATAGGGTAAAATTTCATGACATTGATCTTGGCAATGATTTCTTGGATATGAACCCCAAAGCACAACCAACGAAAGTAAAATTAGATAAGTAGAAACACATCAGACTAAAAACCTTCTGTACAATAAAGGAAACAATCAATAGAGTAAAAAGGGAACCTATGGAATGGGTAAAATATTTTCAAACCACATGTCTGGAAAGTGGTTAATTTCCAAAATAGATAAGAAACTCCTATAACACAATTTCAAGAACAAAACAACCAACCAAATGAAAAAACAAAAAAACACCCAACTTAATTAAAAAAAAATGAACAAAGGACTTGAATAGACAGTTTTTCAAAGAAGACATACAAATGGCAAACAGCTATATGACAAGATGCTCAACATAACTAATTATCAGGAACATACAAATAAAACCACAATGAAATATGACTTTACTTGTTAGAGTGGTTATTAGCAAAAAAATAAAAGGTAACAAGTGTTGGGGAGGATATGGAGAAATTGGAAGCCTTATATACAAAGTATATAAGAATGAACACTTTCTCCCCAAGGTCAGGAACCAAAGATGTCCAACCTCATCACTGTGATTTAACACTGTACTAGAGGTCCCAGCCCAGACAATTAGGCAAGAAAAAGGATTAAAAGGCATCTAACTTGGAAAGGAAGAAGTAAAACTGTCTCTATTTGCAAATTACATGATCCTGTATGCAGAAAATCCTAAGGATTACACTAAAAATCTATTAAAACTAATAAACCAGTTGAGCAAAGTTGCAAGATACAAGATCAATTTATAAAATTCAATTATTTATGTAAGTTAGGAATGAGAATATGCATATGAAATTAAAAGAAACATTTCCAATCATAATAGCATAAAAATAACAAAATAATTAAGTATAAATTTAACAAAAAGGAGTATAAGACTTGTACCTTAAAAATTCCAAAATATTGCTGAAAGATATTTAAAAACAAGTAAATAGAAAGACATCTCATTTTCATGATTGGAAAACCATATTGTTGAGATGACAATACTTTCTATATTGATCTAAAGATTCAGTGCAATCCCTATCAAAATCCTTGCTGACTTTTTGGAAGAAATTGACAAGTTGAAGTTAAAATTCATGAGGAAATGCAAAGGACCCAGAATAGCCAAATGCAGCTCATACCACATTTGAATCATTCCTGATTTCAACCCTTACTGCAAATCTACAGTAATCAAGACTGTGTGGTACTGGAATAATTACAAACATATGGTCAATTTATTTTTGACAAATGTACCAAGAAAATTTAATGGTGAAAAAATAGTCATTTCAACAAACACTGCTGGGGAAACTGAATGACCACATGCAAACGAATAAAGTTGGAACCTTACCTCAAATCATATGCAAATCATAAAACAAATAAATAAAAACAAGGAAACAAATAAAAAATCAAAAAAAACCCCACAAAAATCCAAAATGGACCATAGACCTAACTGTAAAGGCTAAAACTCTAATATTCCTGGAAGAAAATACAGAAGTAAATCTTAATGGTCATGGGTTAGGAACTAGTTTCTTAGGTACTACATCAAAAGCACAAAAGAAAGGAAAAAAGAAATAAACTGGACTACAACATTTAAAAACTTTTGTGCTGCAAATTATATCATTAAGACAACAAAAACACAGAATGAGAGAGAAAATATTTGTAAATCATATATCTGAAAAAGAACTTGTATCCAGATATTGAAATGTCTTACCATTAAATAATAAAAAGATAAAACAATAATAACTCAATTTAAAAATGGTCAAAGGATTTGGATGGGCATTTTCTCTAAGATATACATGTGACCAATAAGGACATGAAAAGTTGCTCAACATTATTTGTGAAAATCAAAATCACGATGAGATGTCAGTATGCACTTACTTTGATGGCTGTAATAAAAAAGGCAGAGAATAATAAATTTAGCAAAAATATGGAGAAATTTGAACTCTCATACATTGCTGATAGGAATATAAAATGATGCATCACTTTGGAAAACAGCTTGGCAGTTCCTCAAAAGTTAAACATAGTGTTGCCATATGACCCACAAACCTGGATTTGGGTGAGGCAAAGACATAAAGTGTAACTATAATGTTTGTACCCTCACAAAACTCTGGAATAATAAATAATAAAAAAAAAACTGGTAAAAAAAAACTTGTTTATCGAACATTCATAACAGCATTATTCATAATAGTCCAAGAGTGGAAATAACCCAAATGCCTGTCAAATGATGACTGAATAAATAAAATTTAGCATATCCATACAATGGAATATTACTTGGAAATAAAAAGAAATGAAGTATTGATTCTTGCTATTACACAGATGACCCCTGAAAACATTATGCTAAGTTAAAGAGGCCAGTCATAAAAGAACACATATTAGGTGATTCCATCTATAGTAAATGGCCAGAATAATAAAATGTAATGAGACGGAAAGTATTTTATTAGTTGCCTAGTACCAGAGTAAAATGGGGGCAAATAGAGATTGACTGTTAATAACAAGAGGGTTCTTTTAGAGGAATTAAAAACTTGATTGTTGTAATGCTTGTACAACTCAGTGAATAGAAAAATGTTGAATTGTACACCTTAAATGGATGAATTTTATGGTATGTGAATTATATCTTAACAAAATTATTTGAAACAAATAAAAACAGCAACAAAAAGGGAAGACCTGGGACTTTTAAAAGCTAAGCAAGACAATGTATTGAGGTATATATGATAAAAGTTGGTCCATTTTAGGCTTCCAGGATTACAAGGTACAGAAAAAACCAAAGCAGTTTTACCTTAGAAATATGTTGAGGGTGATTCTCCAGTTGAAATAAATGAGAGAACTAGGGGAAATCTTTCCTATGCCAGAGATTTAAAAAAATTTCTAAGCTTACCCTTACTAAATGACTAAACTAAAGCAAGGACTAAAATGCTTGCTCACAAGAAAGTGTGAAAGCTCAGAACTCCAAAGATAAATAAAATGAGAAAGGATTAAATTAAATTTAGAGGCTAAGCAGAGAGGGAGTAAAATAGCATATGGTGACTGGAGCTGCTAACAGTGTAAATTTCTAGACTTTGCAAGAAGGCAGCAATAGCTCACACAGCAGCATGAGACAACAGTGAATAGGTGTATTTCCCCCCAAAATGAAAAGCACTTACTGAAAAATATTAAACCCTCCATGAGAACTTTCTCCCAATTATATTTCACTTAAGTGTTTAAATATATACTGTCATTGAATCCCTGACAAACCACTATGGCTAAACTAAAGATTTTCCCCAATTCTTCTTCCTTTAAATACCATTGGATTTCTGCTATGGCCTATGGTAGAGATTTTTAACTCTTCCTAGACATTAAAATACCCTGGGCCAAAATGCCCCTAAACAGGTGAATGTATAAACAAACTGTGGTTCCTCCATACATTGGAATATTATTTAGTAGTAAAAAGAAATGAGCTCTCAAGATATGAAAATACATGAAGGAACCTGAAATGCATAATGCTAAGTGAAAGAAGCCAATCTGAAAAGAATACACACGGTATGATTCCATCTAGGGAATTCATCTGGAAAAGACAAAACTATGAAACACACACACACACACACACACACACACACACACACACACACAATCAGTGGTTTCCAGGGGTTCTAGTGGAGGGGAAAAAGGATGAATACTTGGAGCATAGAGGATTTTTAGATCAGTGAAACTCTTCTGTATAATGCTATAATAGTGGATACATGTCATTATATATTTAATGACCCATAAAATGGGTCATTAAAACCCATAGAATGTACAATACAAAGAGTGAACTCTAATGTAAACTATGGATTATACTTAATGATTATGTATATCGTATTATGAAAATCGTGTCATCAGTGTAGCAAATGTACCACACTAATGTACGATGTTAATAATAGGGAGAAATGTTGCATGCGGACGGAGAGTGATGAGAAAGTACATGGTAACTCCCAGTACTTTCCAGTCAATTGTTCTGTAAACTTAAAACATTCAAAAACAAATTCTATATAAAAACAAAACAATACTCTTAGGAGCTTTTAAAAATGCATCTGCACAAATTCCTCATTCAGAGATGCTAATTTAATTATTCTGGTATGAGATATCATATTTTTTAAAAAGTACACATGATAATTATAATATATATCCGGGAATGAGAAGTACTGGTTAATGCCAACACTAAGCATGTTATTGTAACAAAATTTTATCAGGAGATGTCTAGATATTGGTGTTTGGCTGATTATCTAAATTTGTCAGGAATGGTCCAGTGCTTTGATAATATAATATGTCCTGTTAATTCTTTGATTTTTTTTCCATTAAAGCCTTTGGCTAAGTTCAACTTTATTTGTGCTATGGGATTTATCACTTTTACAACAGATTAAAACTGATACTATAGCTGCAAGTATCAAGATTTCTTGCATGTGGTGGCTCACACCTGTAATCCCAACACTGTGGGGAGGCTGAGGTGCAATGATCGCTTGAGGCCAGGAGTTTGAGCATAGTCTGAGCAACATAGCGAGATCCCGTCTCTACAAAAATTTTTTTAAAAATCGTCTGGGTGTGGTGGTGCACCACTATAATCTACCACTGTAGTCATAGTTACTCAGGAGGCTCAGGCAGGAAGACCATAGCTCACTTGATCCTAGCCCAAGAGTTCTAGGTTACAGTGAGCTATGATTATGCAACTGCACTCCAGTGCCCGGCTGACAGAGTGAAATCATCTCTCTTAAAAAAAATAAACAATTCTTGCACAGATTCAATGAAATAAGAAATTGGGAGAAACTTTAAATTTGTTAAGCTTTAAATTTTTATTTTTATTTTAAATGTAAAATTTCTTTGATCATTTTTATTACATCTTCTTATAAAATTCATAAAGAAGGGGATTCATATTAAGAGCATATCTTAGATGTTATTTTATCACTGGTATATCTTAAAGTATTTAATCTTATTGTAGAAACTTTGATGTGCTATAATGAATATAGGTTGACATAATTTTAGCTGGGAAATAGTAAAGGGTATAATTTGGATTGAGGAAACCTTGGAATTAATTTGTTTCTTTTGATGGGTTGTAGAGCCTTCTGTGGGGTATACCTAACCAATCACGGGATCACAGGTAGTCCAAAAGAAGATGTTGATATTTTGGTTGGGCCCTCTTGAGTATGGAAGCAGGACAGTCCTGACAAAAGTGCTGATATGCTTATCTGAGAGGGACAATCATAGCGCAGGGTGACCATAAATCAAATGATCAAGTCCAGTAGTAAGAGTGCAAATGGCTTGGAAGGTTGATGATGGCCACTCCTTTCTCTAGCAAGTCTTCCCTAGGGAGGAGAGTCTCATGAATGACTACACATTAGAAGTACTTTGGTTACTACAGCCTTGTAGTATAGCTTGAAGTTTGGTAAATTGATACCTCCCATTTTGTTTTTATTGCCTAGAATTGCTTTTGCTATACGGGGTCTTCTCTGGTTCCATACAAAGCGTAAAATTAATTTTTCTATATCTGTGAAAAATGATGTTGGTATTTTAATAGGGATTGCATTGAATCTGTATATCACTTTGGGTAGTATAGACATTTTAACAATGTTGATTCTGCCGACCCACGAGCATGGTATGGTTTTCCACCTGTTTACATCCTCTGCTATTTCCTTCCTCAATGTTTCATAGTTCTCCCTATAGAGGTCTTTTACCTCCTTAGTTAAATATATTCCTAGGTACTTTATTTTCTTTGTTGCTATTGTGAAGGGAATTGAGTCTTTGATTTGGTTCTCGATTTGACTGCTATTGGAGTATATGAATGCCTCTGATTTGTGTGTATTGATTTTGTATCCTGAGACTTTACTGAATTGGCACAAGAACAGAGTCATTGACCAGTGGAACACAACTGAGTACCCAGACATAAAACTATCCTCATATAGCCATCTAATCTTTGACAAAGCAGACAAAAACATACACTGGGGGAAAAAACCCTTATTCAATAAATGGTGCTGGGAAAACTGGATAGCCACATGTAGAAGACTGAATCAGGATCCACATCTTTCACCTCTCACAAAAATCAACTCATGCTGGGTAACAGATTTAAACCTAAGGTGTGAAACTGTTAGAATTCTACAAGAAGACATTGGAAATACTCTTCTAGATATTGGCCTAAGCACAGAATTTATGAAGAAGACCCCAAAGGCAATCACAGCAACAACAAAAATAAATAAATGGGACCTGATCGACTTAAAAAGCTTATTCACAGCCAAAGAAACTGTCACAAGAGCAAACAGACAACTTACAGAATGGGAGAAAATTTTCGCATGCTACAAATTCGATAAAGGTCTGATAACTAGAATTTATTTAGAACTCAGGAAAATCAGCAAGAAAAAATCAAACAACCCTATCAAAATGTGGGCAAAGGATATGAACAGAAACTTTTCAAAAGAAGACAGAATAATGGCCAAAAAACATATGAAAAAATGCTCAACATCTCTAATTATCAGGGAAATGCAAATCAAAACCACAATGAGATATCACTTATCTCCAGTGAGACTGGCCTGTATCAAAAAGTCCCAAAACAATAAATGTTGGCATGAATGTGGTGAGATAGGAACACTAATACACTGCTGGTGGGACTGCAAACTAGTGCAACCTGTGTGGAAAGCGATATGGAGATACCTTAAAGAGATACAAGTAGAGCTACCATTTGATCCAGCAATCCCATTACTGGGCATCTACCCAAAAGAACAAAGGCCCTTTTTTAAAAAGACACCTGCACTTGAATGTTTATAGCAGCACAATTCACAATTGCAAAGATGTGGAAACAACCCAAGTGCCCATCAATACATGAGTGGATTAATAAACTGTAGTATATGTATACCATGGAGTACTATTCAGCTACAGGAAACAATGGTGATATAACGCCTCTTGTATTCTCCTGGGTAGAGCTGGAACCCATTCTACTAAGTTAAGTATCTCAAGAATGGAAAAATAAGCATCACATGTACTCACCAGCAAATTGGTTTCACTGATCATCACCTAAGTGCACATATAACATTTATTGGGTATCAGGCCGGTGGGAGGGGTAGGGGAGGGGGGAGGAGGGGACGGCTATATACATACATAATGAGTGCAATGCACACCATCTGGGGGATGGACACGCTTGAAGCTCTGACTTGGGTGGGGAGGCAAGGGCAATATATGTAACCTAAACATCTGTACCCCCATAATATGCTGAAATAAAAAAAAAAATCCATGAGGGTAGGGATCATGTCTGTTTTGTTTCCTATTGTAAAACCAGCGCTGGTCACATGTAGAAACTCAATTAAATCGATTTATTAATTAATTCAAAAAAAAGAAGTACTTTGGGAATTTTGAGAAGTCCCAATGTCCAGGTGACACCCCAACTGAGTAAATAAGAATGTCTGGGATGAGACCTAGCATCACAAAGGAGGCATGACTTATTGTTTGCTGATTTGGATGAAGGCACTGCATGTGTGTAGGTCACTCATTCCTTTCTGCTCTCACTTTGAAATTTACCTAATTGCAGAGAGATACATTATCTTTGCCTTTATGCTGTGATTTTTATGGGGACAGGCCCTCATGGGTGAGAACTGCAGTATCCCTTCTGGGTTTGTGACTGGGTAGTTGAATCTGACAAAGTTAAGGTGAGTGGTGAGTTACTAGCATCTTGCCCTTCTCCAACTTAGCTTTCATCACAAATTAAAGCTGACAATTTGATCTCTTTCATGCTTCCAAACGTGTCTCTCAACTAGTTCCAAAATAAGGACCTAATTTACTAGCCATGTACAATCCTTAACAGATATTATGTCTGTGAAGTACTTACAAAACAGATAAATCTCAAGGAAGCCAGGTGTTGGAAATATAGCTGAATTCATGTATATTGGAAGGTTAACAAGCAGCCTCTGTACTGTTCTCTTATCTTCGCTCTTTCATACACTCTAGTCCTCTTTCTCTCTAGCTCTTTCTCTAGGGTTGTATGTTGTACATTAAGCTTCATTCTCTTTTCCTTTACATAGCCCTGTCTTGAGTCTGTTGATGATTCATGGTGACTCTAGGTTTCTATGACACTGGTTCTAAGAGCAATTGAGCAATACCTTATAAGTCTAAGAATCAACGCCAACAAGCTTAGTCCCTCAATCTCAACACATACATTTCCAAGAGAGAAAAATAAGATTATCTTATCCTGAAATATATGTGCTCACTTCTATTTTCATCAACTGTGCTTGCAGGGAAGTCACAAGTTGCACAGAAGGCTGACCACCCCCTCGTCAGAGTCTGGGTCTGAGGATGCTTCTCAGAGAGGTGTTCGCTGGAAGGGCATCCCACAATATATGTACTAAATCACCAGGTTTCTTCTGTTTTCACATATATTCCATGTCGCCTATGTAACCATGAACAATCCCTTGAAATCTTTTATCCCTTAATTGTAAAATCACCAAAACTACCATTGTGAGAATATATGAAGTAATTATATGCACCATTTTGAGAATTTTGGAAAAAGTTGAATTCATGATATTTTTAGGTAGTTCAAATGTATTTATTAAAATTCAGGTGAAAGAAAAGGAGTCTACATTTCAAAAGTTGTTGCTATTTTTTTAAACATAAAATGATTATTAGAGTTTATACTACCTTGGGAAATAGAATAATTATATTCATTTTCTTTCTATAATGTTTCTGTTTTAGACACTAATTCTGGGTCTACAACATTTGTTTTTTTAAAAAACCTCTTCAAAGTATTTTAACCCTACTCTTGAATATTTAATTTTGTTTAAAAACAGCCTCAACTGAATTTTACCTCTCTAGTGAACTATCTAAAAATTGATTTTTGCTTTTCAAGAAAAGTGTTGAAAATGTAACTTGTTAAGGAAATATTCTGTTTCATTTTGTTTTTTGCTTCATGTTCTGTTGTATTTTAGTTGTTTAGATTCCTTTCATTTATTTTTACTTTAATGTTGCAGGATTTAGAAATTTCCCAGGCAGACAGAAGTGCTCATTTTTGTTTCCCCTTCTATTAATCAATTATTCGTTGTAGGTAGCACTATTTTTAAGATGAAATAACAGGAATCAGAGTTTTAGAAGACCTGTATTTGATTGCATCTCTCTAACTAATGAATTGTATCACCTTGGGCTGGTGACAATATTTCTGAACTTTGGTTTTCTTATCAGTGAAAGAAGGAAAATAGAATATTTTTTTAAAAATTCCCCTTCTAGCTCTGACGCATTATTCTGTGATTGGCTTTGTGGCATGATTCTTGGTTCATGGTCATTATGGTAAACTATTACATCACCACAGAATTATATTTAAAAATTTCTACAAAACACTATCAGATGGTCGCTTCTTGCACCACAACAACAAGGAATCCTGAAAAGGTGCTGATATAACTTGATTTATTCACATACATAGCATTTTATTCTGTCCAAATGGTCACTCAGTTTGCCTGAAGAATGAGGGTGCCATGACAATAAAGGGGGGGAGTGATGTCTACCCAGAAATAAAAGATATGAGATTTGAATCTTGCACAAACAGTAGGGCCTTTTCTGAGGAACCTGAAAATAATTCCCACAAAATTTATGAAAGCTTCATGCTTGAAGACCATTCCAGGTTTTGTTTCTTGATCTTGTTATCTCTTACACTTGCTTCGAGTGGTGGGGATATGGTAGAAGGAGGGCACACAAGACATAGGCCTGGGGTCAAACTGACAGGGTGTCATTCCACGTATGATCTATTGGTCAAAGTAAGCCGCAAGACCAAGCCTTGTGAGGAAATAGGCTCCATCTCTTGATAGGAGGAGCTGCAAAGTATTGAGGTCATTTTTGAAATTTATCACATCCTCACTTGACAAATAATATACACATTACAGAGTTTTCATGAATATTGAATAAAATTCAGTGTTTTTTTCAGTACCTGGTATAGAGTAGGCACTCAATAGGTGATATCTCTTTATCACCTACATAGTTATTGTTACAAAATCATACCTCGGTTTAGGTCACCACGTTGACTAAATCTTGTTACTTCTATTCCTATTTTTGAAAATGTATTCCTTCTTCTCTACTTCTGCTGCTACTGCTTTAATTGTGACCCTCACACACTTCATGCCATGATTATTGAAATCGACTCCCGATTGGTTTCCTTGATTCATAAGCAATTGACTGTCTTTCTTTATTGAGAAACTATAAACTTCATGAGGGCAGGGACCCTGATTTTATTATTTTTTGTTGCGTCTTCATTTCCTGCACATTTCTTAAAGTAGAAGCTCCATAAGTATTTGCTCAATGTATAAATAGATTAAACGCTGCATATAAAGAAAATTTTAGAAAATGCAAATCTTTATACTCTACTTCCTTACATTCCTCCAGTGGCTTCCCATAGTGTGAAAATTAAATGTAAGCTTCTTAGTTTAACCTACAAGGCTCTCCATGATCTGACCCCTGCCTCTGTAATTTCCTCTCTCGCTCTTCCTGTACATGTACCCTATTTTCCAGTAGTTTCCTGAATCTATTATGTCTTACTTGAAAGTGTCTTCTTCCCTACAATGGCCTGAGCTCCCTTCTTCATCTGGCCTAACTCCTATATGTTTTAAGACTTCGGTCAACAATTTTCTCCTCTGGGATTATTATTATTATTCCTGGATTTGGCTTGATGTTATTCATCTTGTCTCTGCACTCTGTACATAACTTTGTCACAACAATTTTCAGCCTTACACATCAGGTGCTACATGTTTGATCTCCACCTGACCAGCAAGCACCTGGCACATAGTAGATGCTTATTAATTATGTGAATGAATGGAGGCAGGATAGCAGGAGTGGAGAAAGGTAGCTTTAAAATTCATTGTCTGGAGTTTGATGGAGTACCCCACTTAAGCCTAAGGACATTTATTTCTTCCATTATTAAAGGCTCATTAGAGTGTTCTTACACTAAATGGTCTAAATTGCATTTCTTTGTTCTTAAAATAATTCTCAGTAGTGAGCTTGGTGTTGCTCTATTCCCAAATGACTATTGTACTAACCTTTATTTGCACTGAAGCTTGACTTCATTTCTCTTTGATTGCTTTTGTTGATTGAGCAGGTGGCTTATATTTTATTTTGGAACAATCTTGAAAGACTCAGACTAGTCCTAGTAAAAGCTATGTTTTTAAAATGCTAAACTATTCATTTGGTGGTGACTAAATTATTTTGGCATCTTGAGCACAGAACTGGTCTTAGCTCCTTCCACAATAATAATGATATTGTGCTAGTATAATTGCCTTCAGGAAAGAAGAGAAATCCAGCATCGATTTGACAAGAGTAATGTTTAAGTGGATCCTGCTGCATCTGCTTTTGAGTAGAAAAAGAAAAGTGATAGTGATACAAAGCACCGTGTGAATCCTGTGTATGCCATTGATGCATAAGTTAAAGTAGCTCCAGGTAACTTTTTTAGTTACTCTTCTTTGATTTACTATCTTTCTTAAAATAGAACACAAATGCATTCTAAACAATTTTAGGTCACCTAATGCTTTGCTGTATTTCCCAACTATAGCCCAATTCTCTAAATTCTTAACTATTTAGAGAAAAAGTAACCAAAAGGCACATAATTTAGTAAAGGAAAATACATCAGAAAGACCATCACCAGCTACAATCTATGAATAACCACAATTTCCTGTTTGTTAAGAATAAACTGGAGTAACCCTTCCATAAATATATCAGATAATTTTGGAGAATGAATAGACTTCTTTTTGGGAAAAAATGAATCCTTTATTTTTCATTGAAATACTGCCTAAGGTTGGGCATGTACTTTCATTATGTATCAAGTAATTCCTCTCCTGACTGCACTAAATAATAACTAACACTCTTAAAATGCAATTTAGGGTGAATTGGGGTTTGCTTAATGAAAGTCAACATCCTTTTTATACAGGGGAGAAAACTGAGGCCCAGAGAAGGCAGGTTACTAGGACAAGGTTATACAGCTATCCAATACAAAAACTAAACCAGGGACTAAGACTTCAGTTTCTTCCCTTTATGCTCTTTCTCCTGCATTTCTATAATTTTCATACTATTTGTTCTTTTGGTGTTATCCTTCTGAATGAATGCTTATTTGTAATAAATTGTTTTAAATGTAGTTATACAGGTCCCATTTATTTATTTTTGTTGCTGCATCTGCACCCGAATGTTTATAGCAGCACAATTCACTATTGCAAGGATGTGGAAACAACCCAAGTGTCCGTTAAGTCAAGAGTGGATTATTAAAATTTGGTATATATATATGTATACAATGGAATATTACTCAATTATAAGAAATGACGGTGATCTAGTACCTCTTATATTTTCCTGGCTAGAGCTTGAGCCCATCCTCTGAAGTGAGGTCTCACAAGAATGGAAGAATAGGCACCACATGTACTCACCATCAAATTGGCACTAACTGATCAACACTATGGTGCTCACATGGTAGTAATATTCTCCAGGGATTAGGGGTTTGTGGGGGGTAAACTCACAACTGATGGATGCAGTGAGCGTTGTAGAAGTGAAGGGCATGCCTCTAATCCTCACTTGGGTGAGGCAAAGTCATAAATAAAATGTAACCAAAATGTTTGTACCCTCATAATATCCTGAAATAATAATAATAATAAAAGGTAGTTATACAAAACAACAGGTTCTCAAATAACATTGATTCACTGAATTTTTTTTTTTTATAACATTGATGAGAAAAAAAATGATGGCGGGGGAGCCACTGTCTGTGTGGAGTTTGCATGTTCTCCCCAGGTCTGTGTGGGCATCCTCCAGTTACTCCTGTTTCTTCCCATATTCTAAAGATGTGCACATTTGGTTAATTGGTGTGTCTAAACTGTCCCAGTCTGAGTGAGTGTGAGTGTGTGTGTGTGTGTGTGTGTGTGTGTGTGTGTGTGTGTGTGTGTGCGCCCTGCAATGGAACGGCATCCTGTCCAGGGTGGGTTCCTGCCTTGTGCCCTGAGCTTCGGGGATAGGCTCTGTGACTAGAAATATGCTGTAGGAATCTAACTCTTGTTTACATCAATTAACCTATGGAAAAATTGGTTTTGTTATATGACCTTTCACTTAAAGTTGTGGTTTCCAAGAATCTATTGGCAATGTTAAGTGAGGACTTACTGTACATTTAAAAAGGATTGAGATTTTTCAGCTTAATGAAATTCGTTTTAAGAAGAATTTGTTTACAGATGGCAAGACAATTATTATTTTGTTCTAATTTCATAATGCTCTCTTTTTTCTATAGTATTTTGCATAAACAAAAAAGAAATTCATATTTAATGAATATTGCTATGAAGATTGCAAGTCTTATCTAGGTTATTTTGGGATACACGCTATAGGCAAGATATATGTAGAGGTAAAATGTATTATCTATATTTAATCTGTACTGAATTTTAATTTTTAATTGATGCCCTAGGAATTGCTTATGGGTATTCTAAAACATTCTTTTGGACCTGCCTACATCTTACTATGTTACACTCAATCTTTAATATAAATCTATGTACAGAAATACAGATATATTTATGAGTAGTCCAACTTTGTATTTCAGGCTAGATTAATACTTGTGCACTCAAGATACAAATAAGATCTAGATAGTATTGAAGAAATGGCTAGTTTCATTTTTTTATTTAAACTAAATCCTTCATACACATGTCCAGGTGCTGTAATGTATATGAATTCCATGTAGTTCACTCTGTTGGTAAACATACATAAAGAATTTGCAAAGTTTTATCTAGAAACAACTTATGATCTGTATGAAAAATAATACAAGTATTCCTGTCTGTATATGCCAAATAAAAATGACATATATGTATTTAAGATATTTCAGATCTTGTTCATTTAATATTGCCTAATTTCCTTCACTTTATAACATGTATCTAACTCTTCTAAGATCTTACTGTCAAAGAGTAGTTTCTCAATTTCAAAGCATTTCACAGCTCTTACTAATTAGACTTTTGTAACAACACTATGAGGAACAGATATCATAATTTTTATTAAG
>NW_012148219.1:544643-572866 GCF_000956105.1 Propithecus coquereli | reverse complement strand
AAAGTGTAGAATTATTTTTTCCAGATCTGTGAAGAATGATAATGGATCACGCAGAGGAAAGAATCTCAGAGCTTGAAGACAATGTCTTCGCACTGAACAAATCAGTCGAAGAGAATTTTTTTTGAAGGAGGATAAGAGTGTTTTGTGAGGTTAATATTAGACTGACTTTGGGAGAAGAGGAGAGAGGTGACCAAGAAAAGAATCGTGAACAAATGGGAAGAAAAAACATTATGGAAGAAACCCACTTGAAAAAAAAATCCCTTTATCAGTTGAACATGCCTTTGGTTGCAAGTCACAGAAATTCAGCTCAACCTGGCTCAAGCAAGAATTCTTATTATAAATCATCCTACAGCAGATCTAGTTGCAGGCCGGCTAAACCCAGGGCTTTGACACTTCTGATGTCATCAAGATTTTTTTCTCTCTCTATCTCTCAGCTCTCTTTTCTGTAGTATTTTACAAGCCTACAACTTAGGAGTGAGATATGTAAGAGAGGTATAGGTTTAGGAGTCATCATCAGATAACTGTTAATTGTATATCTTAGGAAAGGGTGGAATCACCCAAGGAGGGTCCAAGAGTGAGAAGAGAAGAGGACCTTGAGGAGAATCTTGACAAACACTAGCAGTTAAGGTAAAGGAAGAAGAGCCCAAAAGAGATTGAGAAGGAGCCACCTGAAAATGAAGAATACCAGAAACACAGAGCACATGAGAAAGGTTGAGTGTACCAAAGATATACATTTGTCTGGCAATCTGATTTATAACAAATGCCTCTCTGTTCTCAGGAATGGCCATCTGGATCATAGGACCCCTGGCCATAGCCACATGTTTCAGGTGGGTCCAATTAAGCCAAGCTGCCCCCCTTCCATCAGATTCTCATTTCTAAGAAATTGTAATTTAGATCAGAGAGACACAGAAACCATATCTAGCAGTCAAAGAAAACAAATAAAATATGCTAAAGAAAAAATAGAGCCATGGACAAGTCAGGAAGTAGAGAAGTTTAAATATTCTCAGCAACAGAAGGAAGGGAAAGACAGTATCTGTGGGGGAGTGAGAAGGAGAGGGACTGGGAATGATTTTGCTTTGTTTTGTTTTGTTTTTAAGGTCTCAAAGATTTGAGTATTTGCTTCCTCATTGTCATCAAATGAGCTTGCTTTCTAATTCACACAGAAAATAGAACTCATTAGAGAGAAAATTTCTCAATTCCTTGCCACCAAAGCTACAAATTATCAGCATGTATGTTCATTCCTTTTCCTTCTCTGCATTGTGCCACAATGGAAAAAGATGCCTCTCTGGTAAAATACTCCATTGTGATGTTATAAATAGGATGCAAAAATTAAGTAATCTAATATGTGGGGTCACTTTATTGCAATATTAATGAAATGAGGTCTGATCCTGCATAGGTACCCATCCTGAATTCCATGGGTCTGTCTGCAAGATTTGATTCCAGCTCGTTCTGGCTGCATTTTGATATCAACTAATAGCGGCTCTCCATTCTGGTGTAAACATGTGTAGAGATGATTCCAGGACTTAATTCTGGCTGTGACTTCCAGGACAGCATTTGTAATTCCAAGACTATTCCTGGTTATTTTGCCTTTCTGATATTGGGACTGGAAATTATCCATAAAACAAAAATCTCTTCCAGTGCCTGCAGTTTTCCTGCCTGACTCCAACTCCCTTCTATATACTCCATCCTCCCAGAAAATAAAAGCTTTAATCTGTTCCAGTTTGAGAATGGGAGCTAAAACAGAGGCCAGGGGCCTATTGCCCTGTATGTTACACTGTATGCCAAGTTTCTCCTATCATCTCAAACATGTTCTCTCAGCAATGCCTAGCATATTGCTGAGTACATAGTAGGATCTCAATACAATTTTATAGACTCTGTAAATGGATAGATAAATAAATGAACAGATGGATAATTTGTACAAGTTGGAAGAGGCCAGGATCCAGAGTACAAGAGGAAGGATAAATTTTAGTAAGGAGGAATTTATTTTTCTATCGATACTTCTCTATTATTCAGGGAAGGGAACAATATGGATTAACATGGATTGGAGTATACCTCACATGCTACCATGAAAAGAGAAAATCAGATAATAGATATTTAATATTATTTTTTAAAAGCAGATTTAATTTTTATGGCAGTTTTAGGTACACAGCAATATCGAACATAAGATACAGAGATTTCCCACATACCCCGCCCCCACACGTGCATCGTCTCCATTATCAGCATCCTCCGCCAGTGTGATCTCTTTGTTACAATTGATCAACTTACATTGTTGATGTTCCTTTGAATTTTCAGAATGGTGTCCTGTGTGAATAAAGAATTATAATAATTGAAAATATGTTTAAGTGTTTACTTCCAATTTTCATTTCCATGTGAATTAATTGAAGTAGTTTGATACAATTTTCTTATTTTGGAACAACCAGCATTATTAAAGTAAGTTATCATGGATTGAACAGCTGCAAGTTTTAAACTAAACATGACTATTAAAGCAATGTGTCTTGGGCTTAGAAACACAGTGCTATATTTACAGTGTTATTATTAAAAAATGTGGCTCTGTTTGATTTTGAAAACATTTGGTTTTTCATTTTGTTGTTTTTGGTTTGTTTGTTGTTTTAGAGAAACCGTGTATATACATGCTTTTAAAATGTCAGTCTTTGACTTTCTGCATCTTTCTTTTTTTTTTTTTTATTTCAGCATGTTATGGGGGTACAGATGATTAGGTTACGTATGATGCCCTTACCCTCCCTCCCCCCCAAGTCCGAGCTTCAAGTGTGTCCATTCCCCCGGAGGTGCGCATCGCACTCATTGTGCATATGCCCGTCCCCTCCTCCCCCCTCCCCCTGCCCAACATCCAATACATGTTATTCTTATATATGCACTTAAATGTTGATCAGCTAATACCAGTTTGATGGTGAGTACATGTGGTGCTTGTTT
The DNA here is from genome assembly GCF_000956105.1 of Propithecus coquereli. Lineage (NCBI taxonomy): Eukaryota > Metazoa > Chordata > Mammalia > Primates > Indriidae > Propithecus > Propithecus coquereli. Next base: position 569,935 of record NW_012148219.1, on the reverse strand, counting down.
TTCCATTCTTGGGATACCTCGCTTAGTAGAATGTGTTCCGGCACTTTCCAGGAGTATATAAGAGGTGCTATATCACCATTGTTTCTTAAAGCTGAATAGTACTCCATGGTATACATATACCACAGTTTATTAATCCACTCGTGTGAGAGACCAGTTCTTTCTTTCTTAAAACATGCAGAGAACAATCCATATTCCCCAATTCTTTTGGAAACCCAGAGCAACCATCTGGAATGGGCTTTTATTATATTGCATGTCTCATAGGTCACCTTGGCCCTAAATTGTTTTATGCTGTCTGGTTTTCTTCCCTATTATTTAAAAAACACCCTGGCATTCTGTTACTGTTTCATAGAGCCTTTATGATGAGTGAAAAAATATTCATACCTCCTTGAAATTTCTTTTCAGATTACAAAGGGTTGGAGATACTTTAATGTATGGGCAAGTTGAATAAAATAAGTATAGCTTTGTTACTTTAATGGTACTAGACCTCCATACTTCAAGCCCAAGCCAACATTATCCTAGGTAACATAGTTTTTGTAGGGCATCTGTCAGGGGTAGTTTATATTCATCTTTCATAAAGAAAAAAGATGGAGATAAGGAAAGAAGCTTGCAATAAAAAATATTAATAGTATTTCACATGATTTTGTGTTTCTTTATTGTTCTAAAATTGAGTTATTGTCCTAAAATTAATGACATTTACCAATATTTCTGGTTCTCCTGTTTCTTGACACAGTTTAGGGTTGCATCTCTCAGCCTTTTTGAAGATAGGCATGGCCATGTACACTCTTTGTCAAATAAAATGTGAGCAGAAATGATATGTGTCACCTGAGAGTGAAAGCCTTTGAGGGCTGACACAACTTCTCATGTTTTTTTATTCTTGTTGTGGCAAACCATACCATTTCAGGAGGTGGAATCTCCAACTGCCTACAACCCTAAAAGAGAATAAAGTAGAGAAAAATGCCCTGTTGACCCAAGATGGATGTGTAACATGAGTGAAAAATAAACTTTTGCTTTAAATTACCCTGATTTGGGCTTCATTAAAAAAAAAAAAACTCTCTCATTTTTACAAATAGAGGAATTGGTAAGCAGAAGCAGGGGGCTTCTATACAAACCAAAAAAGTAATATATGACATTCACTTAGGAGCTGGTGGATGGATAGAAGGCAATACACATTATGTGTATAACAGTCCATGCTATGCTGCAGCAAAGTATTTGGCAAATTTGTCTCCTGAGGTAACAAGAGGCTCTTCACGTACACGATGACCTCTTAGCTTTAGGGGAAGAAGTTGGAAAACAGATTGCTAATGTGTATATTGTTTGTTGTTGATTGCATTTGTTCAGGAATTACAGAAAGCAATGAAATCGAAAAAGAACTTGCTAGGTTTGGAAGCAAGAATTAACAGGACTAGATATTCCAGAAACTCAGGGCCGTGAAATGTTGGCAGAGACAACTAATTTTAGAACCTAAACAGTGGAGATAACATTGAGAAACGCTGAGTAATAAAGACTAATTAAGACTCAGTCTTACCACTATTCATCTATTAGAATGGCTAAAATCCAAAACACTGACAACACCAAATGCTGGTGAGGTTGTGGAGCAATAGGAGCTCTTATTCATTGCTGGTGGAAATGCAAAATGTACAGCCACTTTGGAATACAGTTTGGCAGTTTTTTACAAAGCTAAATATAGTCTTACCATATGATTCAGCAATCCTGCTTCTATGTATTTCCTCAAATGAGTTGAAAATTTACGTCCACATGGAAAACTGCACATGAATGTTTATGGCAATTTTATTCATAATTGCCAAAAATTAGAAGCAATGAAGATATCTTTCACTAGATAACTGGATAAACAAACTGTGGTACATCCATAGTATGCAATATTATTCGGTTATGAAAATAAATGAATTATCAAGCCATGAAAAGACATGGGGAAACCCTTAAATGCATTAATATCTTGCTAAGTGAAAGAAGCCAAGCTAAAATGGCTAAAATATAGTATATTTCAGTTATTTGATATACTGGAAAATGCAAACTATACAGACAGGAAAAAGATCAGTGGTGGCCAGGATTCAGCAAACACACACACACCTGAAAACATCTAGATACTAAGATTTCGAACCAGTATAAGCAATAAATTCAGTTTTGACTGGAATTTTATGTTGCTATTTGAGTAGTCTTACAGAAGGCTGAGGCTCAACAATTGGCTTCTTCCTTATTCTCAGCAAGGTCAAGGAAAACTAGTTGAAATAAGAATGAGAATCTAAAACTGTTGTACAAATAATTTGCATAATTATGATTACTAATTCCATATAAACCTCGAGGATCTTTAGGTAAATATTTCCCTTTTTATTACTGTATTATTTTTGAAAACAAATATTTACCCTTTGGGGTGTTTGTGCGAGTATGTGAGTATATGTACTGGGAGGTGTATATTTATGCATATTTGGTCCAGAGTGCACAATTGTAAAAACAAAGAGAAGTCTGTGCAAATCACACTGGAGGGAGAACTGGAAGAAAACCAGGCTTTGATTGCCTAAGTACAAATAGACTTTGTACTATGGTGGAAAAAACCTGGGTTTTTAAGTCAGGTAGACTTAGGTCTAATTCAGGTTTTGCTACTACGGGCCCCTGAAGAAATTTTGTTAATTCCTGTGAGTCTTGATTTACTCAACTGCAAAGTGGGATTAATAATTTATAATTTATAGGATTACTGTGATGGTTAAATGAGGTGATGTAGGCAAAAGTCTTGGTTTATAGAAAAACTCAATAAATATTAACTAGTTTGATTCTACTATTTAGCAACCATTGAAATTGCTGGAATAAACAATGATGCAAGTAAGAAAGTAGATTGAGAGAAACACTACTTTGCTCAGGGTACCATACAGATATTTGTCCAAATTCCATATGAATTCTTAGGTATAAATAAATATCATTTTCTTTATATTTAGTCATCATTGGTAAATATTTACTAAACAGCTATTTGATGTTGAATACTAGACCATGGCATATGCATTCCACACTTAAACAATTCTTTTCTTTAAGATGTTTAGAAGGGAATTAGAGTGATTATTCATATATCTAACAAATATATGATATATAACAAACAGTGCCAAAAAAAGAATGCTAACTGGCAAGTGAAGCCAGATTGCTATGATGTGGGAATGTTGGCAAAATCCAAGTGGAAGATGAAGAACTTGATCTGGGTTTTAAAAGAGGAAAATCGCTTAGATAAATGAGAATGTGGAATCAGGACACAGCAGAGGAGCAGTTGACTGATATTTGTTGAGTGACTGCCATGTTTCAGGCACTATCTGCAAATATCAACATATATAAATAAGGCCTGATATGGTGTTTGTATCCAAACAGATGGATGGGTGGATTGTATTGCTTTATCAAAAATAGAATCTGGAAATTTTTCATTTTAACAAGTTTAATTATTTTTGTTTAGATTATGAGGATTTTCTTTTTGCTCCGGATATCATATATTGTATAACATTTACAATACAATTTTATCCCTGTATACTGTACAATGTTGAGGAACACCAGTTTGTACAGGAATCATTAATAATGAGCAATTTCTGTTTTTCCTGTCATATATCTATTAGAATATTACCAAGGTTAGGAAAAGCATTCTTACAGTGCTTAACACACTATATGTGACTTTCATTTCTGTATTCTTTAATGAGACATCTTCAAAAAGTGAATATATACAGATTGAGAAAATAGTTTTTGACATTCTACATCATGAGTGAGTTATTTTGTCAATTTTATGTACATAGTTTGCTTCTACACGGTTGTTTAACACTGTCTGTCAACACCATCATAAAAAAATACTGTTGGAATCTCCTTCATTCTCTTGAAAGAAGTTTTTTGCAACAGTCAAATTAATTTTCTGCAAGATGCTATGTGACATATTCATCGTCTTTCACATAAGGCTGACACGAAATTTTCTTAGATCATCAGTGGATCTTCCTCTAATTAGCTTAGCATATTATTTTTTATGTGAGGTTATTATTTGGTTTTTTAAGTTTGTAGTTAAAAAATGTATCTGTTTATTATTAGATTTTCCTAACAGTTGGCCAACAGTCTGATGTCATATGTATTAAAATTTTAAACTAGTCACAATATTTACTGTCCGTTGGTATTTTATGTGAAAATTATAAAACATTTCCACTGCATATATTTATAATATAGGAACATATAAAGAAGAAAATGAGTTACTCATAATTATGTGACTCAGGGATAACTACCATTAATTTTTAGATGCATTTTGAGAAAGAGAAAGAGAGAGAAAAATAGATATATAGATGCAAAAATTATACTAAGAAGTTTAATTTTCTTAGCGAAGTTACATTGAGAAACTCATACTGGGGTAGACATTAAAAGTTTAGCCTTGCAGCAGGATATACCATTGTCAACTGAAAGAGGACATAACGGGCACTTAGAAGAATCCAAATTGAAAAAAAAATTATTTAAATCTGTTAGTTTATCTCTAATATGGGAATAATAACAAAAAAACCCCTATCATAGAGTTTTTTTATATATATATTGGGAAAAGAGATTTTTTTTAGGGTTTCTTATCTTTTTTTTTTTAATTTCAGAATATTATGAGGGTACAAATGTTTAAGTTACATACATTGCCTTTGCCCTACCTGAGTCAGAGCTTCAAGCGTGTCCATCCCCCAGACAGTGCACACCACACCCATTAGGTGTGAATATACCCATCCCCTCCCCACCCCACCTGCCTGGCACGCAATGAATGTTATTACTATACATCCACATAAGTGTTGATCAATTAGTACCAATTTGACGGTGAGTACATGTGGTGCTTGTTTTTCCATTCTTGTAATATTTCCCTTAATAGAATGGGCTTCATCTCCATCCAGGATAATATAAGAGGTGCTAGTTCACCATTGTTTTTTTATGGCTGAGTAGTAGTTCATGGTATACATATACCATATCTTATTAATCCACTCATGTATTGATGAGCACTTGGATTGTTTCCACATCTTTGCAATTGTGAATTGTACCCAGGCACAGGGACAACTAGGACTGATTGGCTTTGGCTGTGGGCCAGGTTGGTGGGGAGGGAACGGGGATTTCCTGGACCACACTGGGGGACTGATCCATTTAACTCAGATTGTGCTTTTGGCGTTATATCCAAAAATCTTGCTGGGAGGCAAGATGGCAGATGAGAAACCTTCCGCAGAGTTATGAGTGTAAAATGAGACAGTGTAATCAAATCACTTGGAAAACTATCAGACATTTTAGAGTATACCCTAACTTATTATTGATTATAGTTAGACAAATGATAAGTACTTTATAAATACTAATCTCTATTCTTTTTGTACTATAATGATTTTGATAAAGTATTACTTATAATTTTTTATCTCTATATCTCAATCTATTTTAATGTGTAATAGTTTCACTAAGTTTTTCCCCTAAGATGGCCCATAAAATGGTTAAATTTTCCAGATACTGAAGGACCAGTTCTTCTTTTGAACACATTCATTGGATAACTCAACTCCCTAGATAGACTGAACACACTAAGCCTTTGATACTATTTTGTAACTGTGATTATTGTTTAGATAATGTCCAGAAAAAATCTATAATCAAGGAAGAAAATGATAAGGGACTCTCACATCCTCCCCCAATAAACTTTTGGTCATTTTAGTCAAAATTTTGGTTTATTGATCAAAAATATTTAATGAACACCTACTGTGATCCAGGAACTGTTCTGCAGGCTGCTTAGCAGTAAGGAAAGCAAACAAAATCCCTATTTTCATAGACGCTGCATTGCATAAGGCCTTACAGGCCATTCTAAGAACTTTGGCTTCTCCTCAGAAGGAGAGATGGTGTGTGGAAGCAGAATTGACAGCGTGCCCTGCTTCCATAATGAATAAATGTGCACATCATGTATCTCTGTTATAAAGAAAATAAACTTTTTGCACTCTGCGATAAACAGACAAACAATGAAACAAAAATTGGGTCACGCTTTCTGGATCTAATCCTCCAAATAAATGAACTATTGTGTTTTTCCCATAAGTTACAAACTCCTTAGCAAAAACAATTTAATCCCTGACTTGCATTGCTAATGTATGAACATATGTGATCATTTTGTTATATAATCCCCACATGCTTAAAAACTGTTTTACTACCTTGAACAGATTAATATAAACTTGGTAAACTTAGTTAACTTTCATTTTTCATTAAATATTTTTTTTTTTTTTTATTTCAGCAAATTATGGGTGTACATACGTTTAGGTTACGTGTGTTGCCCTTGGTTCCCCCCCCCACCGAAGTCCGTGTTTCAAATATGTCCATCCTTCAGGTAGTGCGCATTGCACTCCTTGTGTATACAAATACCCGTCCCCTCCTCCCTCCTCCCCCCTCCTCTTTATTTTTTGTTTGTTTTTTTCTATTTAATTAAAATTGGATGATGAAGAGAAAGAAAAATTGATGTAACAATGCCCTTGAGTAAGTGGGAAAGTATTAGGATATGTGCTGGTACATAAGAACAATCAGCTCTTGGAGGAAAAGCCCTGATTTGTAGCACTTGCCAATTTTTGTGGTGTAAATAATCCCTCCAAATTGGTATTTTTTTGTTCAATTTAACAGTGATCACAGCTAGGAGATGTAAATGCATCTACATAAAAGTTGTCATTTACCCAGAATTAATTCTTTCCCAGCATTTTTTAGGAACATGTAAACATGTCTATCATCAAATTCCTGGAACAATACCCATTGAAGTAATACGCATGCTCTGATTTTTTTTTAAGTTACAGTAACTCTCTTCTTCCTCCATTCTAGTATGAATAATAGCAATATAACAACAAAGCCATTTTATTCATAAAAAAGGCACTAAGAGAATTGAATGAAATAGTGTCATTAAATTCAGAGTCATTTCCACTGTAGCAGACCAGAATCTAAATTGATTGAAACAAAACATCACAAGCTAATTTGGGAAATCTTGTCTATAAGATATTGGTCATTTTTAATGTGGTCAAAAATTCATTCAATAGTCTTCCCTAAGATTAAAATGAACATCATCCTTTATGTTTTAGAAAACAATAGTACAATTATAATAAATTTAGATGCTGATCAAAACAATTTCTGATTTCTATTTTTGTAAATAGAGATTTTGACTATTGGTGGTGGTAACCAACTCTATATTGCCTTGCATTCATTTACTTATATTAATTTATTGAACACATTATATTCTTGATGCTTATGTGTCCTTGAGATAAAATTGTAAACCACGGCCGGGCGCGGTGGCTCACACCTGTAATGCTAGCACTCTGGGAGGCTGAGGCGGGTGGATCGCTCAAGGTCAGGAGGTCGAGACCAGCCCGAACAAGAGCGAGAACCCGTCTCTACTAAAAATAGAAAGAAATTATTTGGACAACTAAAAATCTATATAGAAAAAAATTAGCCAGGCATGGTGGCGCATGTCTGTAGTCCCAGCTACTCGGGAGGCTGAGGCAGGAGGATTGCTTGAGCCCAGGAGTTTGAGGTTGCTGTGAGCTAGGCTGACGCCGTGGCACTCTACTCCGGGCAACAGAGTGAGACTCTGTCTCGGAAAAAAAAAAAAAAAAAAAACCCAGTTCATCTTTTTTGTCAAATCCTTGGATCATCTGGAAAAACAAAAGCAATCTGAGGTTGTTGGTTAGAAAACATATTTATTGTTAGAAGGAATTTGGCCTATTTGAATTCCTAACTCTTTCTGGAAGTCTTTCTATTTCTACATCCTTTGATCAAAATTGGTCAACCTGGTAATTGGACTGATGCATTCCACGGAGTAAATTCTGATGGGTATTAAAAACAACTTTGAGCTGTCTTCTCTCCATATCCTATTTCTTTCTTTAGTTCTAAACTTCACTTTTCATTATAAACTCCTTTTGTAAAGAGATTACTCATGTGTATTTTATGATCGGCTTTGACCAATCCTTTGAGTAAATTTTTATATAAAGGGAATTCCATGAGCATAAGAACATTGTACTAGATTTATATTTCTATTCCTCTTACCTTACAAAATCTAGAATATGAAATCTATCTTCAGTGTTTATCTGACCTTAGTTATTTAAACATTTCAAAATCAGTTTTTAGGAGCATAGGTAAGATGAATTCCAGCTATTAAAATTTTAAGCAGGATTTTGCCCCATCCTAGACTTAGCAAACATGAAAAATAATAATAACATATAATTTATCGATATCTTTAAAAAATTATAAGATGCTCAATTTTTAATTAAATTTAAAACACTTTCTTAAATAGGCTCAGCTGAAATACAAACTGATTAGAAGCATTGACAAATGTCAATGAATATATAAAAGTGGTATTAGGATAAGGAACATTTCAGAGGCTTTATTTTACATGAAAAATGTTCAAAAAGAAGTGAAGATATTTAGCCTAGAGAAGAAATAATTAAAAATAGACATAATAGCTATCTTCAAAGATTTGAGAACTTTCATATGAAAAAGAAATTAGTATGGATTATGAGAAGACAAATTTTAAATTACTTTATGGAAGAACCTTTTTAATAACCAGTCATTCAACATTGGAATCAGCTACCTCAAAATGAACAGTTTACGTGACGGCTGGATATTGAAGGCTTGATATAAAAAAGATTAGATGAGGTCTAGAATTAGAGTGTAGCAAGTACAGCAAGTGTTCACAGATTTTGCTCTACCAGAAAAAAAAAATAGAAATGATGAAGAAAGATAATGTGGAGCAAAAGAAATTTGTTTTTTAATATCCAAGAAAACAGCATGATTATATGTTAAGAAAGAAGATAATCTAGGAGAAAAGGGAAATAAATGTAAGAGAGAGAGTGTGTTTGAGAGAGAAAGAGAGAGAGAGACTATGAAAAAGCAGATGGATGCAGGTCACAGGTGGCAGATAAATCTTTAACAGAAGTGCAAGCAGTTCATTTTTTGTAATAGAAGGTAGGGCAGAGAATATGAGTTAGTGCAGTAGATGGGGGCAGGCATACCACGGTGAGAGAAGAAAGGTTTCTAATGGTACCTGTATATGTCTATCTACTTCCTCTTCCCTGGAAATTCTGAAAAAGTCTGATTTTTGAACTTTCTTTATTTTATGAGAAAGGAATAAAAAAAGGCCAGAAAGGATGTCAATATTTACAGAATGTGTATTATTTTCCAGGAACTCATAAGAAACTTTACTTATGTTATCACGTTTTATCCTCATAAAACCTCTGAAATAAAGGACATATTGTATTGCTTGTATACTAAACTAAGAATCGTAGAGATTAAACTCTTTGCCTAAAATAATGCACTGACAGAAGTGACAAAGTAAGGATTTAAAATGAAGGTCTGGCTGACTTTAGATTCAGTGTTCTTTCCACAACTCATCACTGCCTGAATAATTGAAAACCACAAGCGAGTAACATCATTCAAATTCATTTTAATAAAAACCTAATACCAATATGTTTTAAAAATTTTTTCCTAGAGTATAAGTTTTATGATAATGGCTTGAAGAAATTATTATAAGTTCTCCTTATTTTTAGTTTTCAAGAATTTTAGACCACATCGGCATCATTCTGGTAGTACTTAACAGAAAATTCCTAAGAGAAGGAATATAGAAGTTAATGCACAGTCCCCAATCTTTTTGGCACCAGGACTGTTTTCATGGAAGACAATATTTCCACGGACCGGGGAGGAGAGGGGTGGGTTTGGGGATGATTCAAGCCCATTACATTTATAGTGCATTTTATTTTAATTATTATTACATTGTAATAATACAATTATAACATTGTAATGTATAATTACATTGTAATATTGTAATAATAATGAAATAATTATACAACTCACCATAGGTTGGGGACCCCTGAGTTAATGTGTATTTTTATAGTTCAAAATTTGTCTTAATTTACTAACTCCATCATTTTGTTATGTAATTTTGATGCCTAGTATTTAATAGTTATTTATGATCTTTGAAATTGCCAATACATGTTTAATGTCAAATACTCAACACTAACTCCACAAAGTTTTTTTTTTAAATTAATATGGATACATAATAGTTGTATGTCTTTATAGGATATACGTGAAGTTTTGATACAAAGTTTTGAATTTCAGGTAAAATATCTTGCATTCTAAAACAGTGAAGTGTGAAGCTATTCCATCCTGAGCTTTTTTTTAGTGGGAATATTTTTATTATTAATTCAATCTCTTTACTGCTTATTTATGTGTACAAAATTTCTATTTCTTCATGATTCAATATTTTAAAGCTAATTCATTTTGTTAATTACAAGAGTTAAGATTGTTGTAATATCCATACTACCCAAAGTAGTCCACAGATTCAATGCAATCCCTGTCAAAATTCCAATGTCATTTTTCACAAAAACAGAAAAAAACTCTAAAATTCATATGGAACTAAAAAGCTCTCCAAACAGCCAAGGCAATCAAGCAAAAAGAATAAAACTGTAGGCATTACACTACCTGACTTTAAACTATATTACAAAGGTACAGTAATTAAAACAGCATAGTATTGGCATATAAATAGACACATAGGCCAATTAACAGAATAGACAGTCTAGAAAAAAATCCAGTCATTTGAAGCCAACTTATTTTTGACAAAGATACCATGAACACACAATGGGGAAAGGTCAGTCTCTTAAATAAATGGTGTTGGAGCAATTGATTATCCACATGAAAAAGGGTAAAATTGGAGCCTTATCTCATACCATATACAAAATATTGGCAAGGATATGGAGAAAAGTGAGCCCTTGTATGTTGCTGGTGCGGATGTAAAGTAGTACAGCCATTATGGCAAACAGTATGAAGCATCCTCAAAAAATTAAAAATAGAGCTATTATATGATCTAGAAATTCCACTTCTGGGTATATATCCAAAGGAAAGGTAATCCCTGTGTGGAAGAGATGTTTGCATTCCCATGTTTACTGCAACATTATTCACAGTAGCCAGTGGAATCAACCTAAATGACCAGCAACTGATAAATAAGAAAAATGTTGTATGTATACACAATGGAATACTATGTAGCCTTACAAATGAGGGAAATCCTCTCATTTGTGACAACATAGATGAATCTGGAGGACATTGCACTAAATGAAATAAACCAGGCACAGAAAGACAAATATTGCATGTTCTCACTTATATATGGAATCTAAAACAATCAAACTCATAGAAGCAGAAAGCAAAATGGTGGTTATCGGAGGCCAGGGGTTAGAGGAAGACAGTGATCAAAGGGCATAATGTTTCAGTTAGACAGGAAGAAAAAATGACTAGCATTTGAGGTGACAGATATGTTAATAAAATTGATTCAATCATTCCACCTTGTAGACATATATTATAGCATCACTTTGTACCTTATAAATATATACAATTATAATTTATCAATATCCAATGCAAAATTTAAAAAGTACTTCACATCCTTCTTACCTCCACCCCCATTTTTTTTTTTAAGTCAAGGAAAATAGATTGAAACAAGTACAGAAAAATATTGGTTATTGTTGAAGCTGAGTGATTGAGGTCATGGAATTTATTTTACCCTGCTATTGTGTATGTTTGGAAATCTTATTAATACAAATTTATAAAAAGACAATGAAGATACTGGTGAAGCTATATTTCACAATCTTTGAAGAGAAAAGATTAAAACAGGTCTTATTTAAAAATGCAATGTAAATTCACCCAATTGTCCAAGACAGGAACTTGAACTCAATTCATATGTAACATTGACGTGCCAGTTAGGAAACATATGGCATACTTAAAACAGTTATGTGATGAAAGTTTAATGACTGGACTATTTACAGATGTGAGTGAAGGGTGAAGAAAACCAAAGGATGGTAAAGCCTAAGGGGCTTGTGGGGCCCATTATCACCCCACCTGAAGGGACAAGGGCAGGAAATGGAACAGTGTTACTGGAACCTATGACAGCTAGAGCCCTGGGAATGGGCCACTAGCGAGGAGCCAGGGCTGTGGAGACAATGCACATGCAGTAGAGACATCATCTTTTATCACCCACTGGGGTCCTCCATTAATGTGGCCCACCTGGAAGTTAGAGTCGAAAGAGTCTGCAGTCTACAGGCTCCAGTCTGCAGGAGCACAAAGCTGAACAGAGGCAGGTAGAGAACAAAGAGAAATCGGGGGTGAAGAGGTGTGCAATGGAGAAAATTATTAACCTAAATGTTTATTCCACTAAAACATCTGGTTCTGATTTAGAAAATATTCAGGTAATATAATTGGAAATTTTATAAGTTTCCAAAGGGGTTCGTAGTATGGACACATCTGTAAAATTTCTGTTTCATAACTTAGAAATTGTCCATTGTCTCAAGTGAAATTACTCATGTTATAACAATATTCAATCACAATCACTATCTTTGGGTTTTAGAACATACTAACATATGTCTTTATGTTATGCTTTCACCTTCCTTTTGAAAATTTTAATAGCATTTTTACATCCATTTTTCATAGTTATAGTCACTTGAAAGACAAACTGCCTGAAGTTAAAATCATTTTTAATTCAGTGGATAATTTATAGAATTCTATGATTAAGGTATCCATAAAAAATGCAGGAATTTAAAGAAAAGAGAGGGCTGGAAACTGTATTTGGAAATATATATGAACCAAGATCATACTTGTTCTTTTAATTTCAAAACTATAGTGAGATGGTGAGAGACCAATGAATTTGGTCAGGAACTTGTTGAGCATCACGGTCTCATTAAATTTTGTGTCTACACTGCCTACCTGAGCGAATAAAAGCTACATTACAAGTGAAGATTGAACCTCTGTCCAAATCAACTATTGTTGATTTGTATAGTATAGTTTGTATAGTTATATTTGTATAGTATTTACTGTGTTAACGAGAAATTGCACCAGACCAGTTAAACAGGCAAGAAAGACTTTACACAAGACTTTACAATAGGGGAGAGAGACTATAGCAATACAGGAGAAAGACTGAACTGAACTCCACTTAAACAAAAGGTAGAAGAGTGGAAAAGTACCAAAGGACTTGGGAGACAGTGGGGTTGGTCAATGTGAGGAGGCCATCTGTGTTAACTAATTAACACTTAGTTAGGCTCCTGCCCTCCCAGGGAGACTGAGAAATAGGGGCCCTATCTTTCTTGTTGATTACCTTTCAAAAGGATGACTCCCAGGTGCTTGAGAAAGCCATTCCTGGATTATAAGAGATTTACATCTCAAAGGGACAGATAAGTACAAGTTTTCTAAATCAAATATTGTAAGAAGGGAGGTCAGAGGCCTATAGCCAGGAAGAAAACTGTCTAAAGTTTAGTGGAATTTGAGGGGAATGTTAAGGAAAGACCATTTTATCAACTATATATCAGTATTCTAAGTATTGTGTCTGAAATGAAGATTTTATAGGACAATGCTATACTTTTTAATGGATGTTCTTAAGATGTTTAGGGTCAAGTTACATATTATTTCAAAGTTAACTTTCTGTTTAATCTCTAGAGAATTTCGTCCATTTTATATTTTTTTCACTTCAAAAAATTATGCTTCCATACAACCAAGGCTTCCATATAACTAGAAAAATGCTTTGAGGGCTCTATCTCGGGGTGAATAGGCAGCCAATCTGTTGTCACAGATAATGATGTACGATGAGCAGCCTAAATGTTGAAAAAAGTAATACACTTGTCTTTGGACTAGAAAGGCACTCTGTATATCAGGGATTGTTTGTGGGAGGGTTGGTATAGCCATAAATTAGTGTAAACTAAGGCATAAGCAACCACTGCATGACAAAAACTTCTTTCAGGCAATTCAGTAAAGAAAATCTACCAGCAGATTTTTCTCTTTCTTCATTTCTGATTGATATTCAATTTACATTCCAAAAGACTCTATTCTTTTTTTTTTTTTTTTTTTGGCTTAAAACTTTATTCCTGCTGCTTCTTGAACTGACTAGTTTTTCATGCTGGGTGGGATACATGGGGGAATTTCTTGGTAGAATACTTAAAGGAGAATTAGGTCTGTAAAATCCCTTGGAAAAGATAAGCAGAGAAAAATGAGTGATATTTTTGAACAACGAAAGGACAAAATCTAAAATTATCTTTTCTTGGATATGACCAAAATACTGGAAGTGAAGACATTTAGCATAAATATGCTTTTATAAAACAAAAAAATATGGCAATTTAGATACAGAAAGACTGTCTGCAAATGTCTGAGAAAAAAAAAGAAGAAAATGAACAAAAGATTATGATGAAAAGCTGTGGAAATGGAGGAAAAGCTATTTTCTGAAAATACTGAAAACATATTTACTGAAAATCCACATGTCATGGCTAGCCTTAAAATTTCACTTGATAAAATTAAAGAACAAAATCTGACCTAAAATACACATCTCAATGAGGAGAAATGGGACATTAATACTAGAACTAGTCTATAGGTATAGCTTCACATTATTTAGGGTTTTTTGTAGCAATTCATGCTTAAGATAATTAGAACATTATTTATAGTTTATTCTAATATGAGGTCACAAATTTAAAACAGTGTGTGTGCACACGTGCATGGTCATATACATATGAACCCTTTCAAGCTCATTCGTCTCTATCTGCTACTAAATTTGAAGCTATTTAAAGCCAATGTCTTCAAAGCTTGATCCTATTTCACTCCTCTCTTCTCACTCCATCCACGCTCCCAACCCAATTACACCTATGATTGTGGTCTATTTATTACACAAAGGAACATTACTAGATGACCCACAATTTTATATATATGATCCAGGCCTGTTCTCTAAGCACCAAAGCAAATATTCACAGTTTACCTGGTTTCTTCTCCTGAGTGTCTGGAAAGCACCTCAACATATCAGAAGCTGAATTAAAGGCAAACACGACCCTTTGTGAGTGCCACCTATCTTGTGACAGGCAGCCTCCATATCCAGTGCTTTACCAAAATATTCCTGTCACTTCTTGCTATAGCTAGAGTGATCTTTCTGGAATGCAGATCTAATAATCACATCGACCTCCTCTTTCAACTTTTCAATGGTTTCCCTTTGCCTTTGGAATAAGACAGAATTCCTTCATAAGACCTGCAAGGCCCTGCCTTGTCTGGCCCCCCCTTATTCTATCTCAACAGTTGTATTGGCTTTCTTTACTCCTTCACTGCCTCACTGACATACTATCGATCATGTTCCCACCTAGAGATTTATGATTGCTAGTCTTTCAGCTTAAAATATTTTTCTCCCTAGATTGTCATATAGCCTCCTCCTTCAGTTCTTTTCTCAAATATCACTGCTTCAGTGAGACCTTTCCTGATCACTCTATTTAAAACTATAGTCCACCTTCTGTATTCCCTAGTCTCTCCTCTATTCTTTTGGTTTCTTAGTTTTTCTCTATAACCCTTAACATCTTCTTGCATACTATGTATCTTACTTATTTTGTTCATTTTCTTCACTGCCCTGTTACAATGTAAACTTCCCACCTGCAGGAATTTTTCCCTGTTTACCAGTAATACTGCAGAGCCTAAACAAGTACCGGGAACATAGTGCTAGATATTCTTCCCTTGGTGTACCAGCTCTGCTCCCAGCTCTCCCTGCCTGCCCTGTGCTATGG
Organism: Propithecus coquereli; assembly: GCF_000956105.1. NCBI lineage: Eukaryota > Metazoa > Chordata > Mammalia > Primates > Indriidae > Propithecus > Propithecus coquereli. Next base: position 554,399 of record NW_012148219.1, on the reverse strand, counting down.
CAGCTTGTGCAGATGGCGCGTCTGAACTCTCCTGCACTCTGGCTTTCCACGGTCTGAAGTTTGCCAGTGGGAGGCGCTTTCAGAGGATCAAGAAGAGAGGATGTTTAAGTCGGATATTGTTTCCCTTAGTACACCTCTGTAGTGGCTGTGTTTGTGTATTTAGGGCCATGGCTGTCCCATAACACCTTTTCAAAAGTTGTGAGATCTCCAGGCTCTGGTAACTGTTCCCTTGCTTCCTGCTCTGGCCCTTTATGAGTAAGTCTTTCATTTTGATGCCTAGGCTCTCATCCTCCTGCTTTGATTCTTTCAATCCTTCCTATAACCTTTATTTTGTTCTTCACAAAAATCTCATTTACTCATTTGAGTATGCGATCAATTTCCTGCTGGGACTCTGATATAGTCAGTAATCAATAGCAAAACAAAAAAATAGCGTTTATAATACTTTCTTCTAGGAAAATCATGTATCGTCTAGGAAAAGTGTGTAAAACTCAGTATATTTTTGAGCACTTTGTAAGTGCTTGATAGATGCAACTAATTATTATTATTTAGCCAATATTTAGTCTCAATATTGACATCTTAATAGAATTCCATATGTCATTTTATATATAGCATAGCATTTCGCCAAATAGCCATAGCACATAATATGGCGTTTTACTATATCCATCTGGTCTTTTCCAGGTTTAAGTATTTCATCAACTAGGAAGTGGTGTAGTAATAAGCTTGTTAACATGTGGTTCTTTATGATTAATTTATTGTCATTTCATAAAAATTCAAGTGCATCCTCAAAAACTGCTGCAGTAGCAGAAATACCTTTACTTCGTTTTATGTTAACTGGGTGACTCCTCTGTGTGCAATAGTGTAGTTCAAATACAGCTTAATTTATGATGCAAGCAAGAAGAAGATAAATCATAGAACAAGGGTTCTAAAAATAGCCAGTGATTACTCGTCAGCTCCTCGAGTTTCAGACTGCTAGTAAATAGCTCGCTTCTACTTAATGCCGACAATGGCCACAAAATCCAAATGGCCAAATAAAGCTGTGGGGTGTTCAACAACTAACTTAAAGGTGGGCTTTAAATTCTGTGTTGTTCTAATTAATGCTTTTGCATATAGTTTTAGGAGGATAAATATAAATGATGCTACTAATGACTTTTAAAAAATTCTCTGCTGGTAAAGAAAGCAGCATTGCAGCCTTCTGTTTGGGATTCCTCTGAAGCTCACACCTGAGCATAATGCAGTCTTTATGATGACCACATGGGATCCCAGAAGATCCTTAATGAGCTGAATTAGAATTATTGGGAAAAGAATTATGCTAATGTCTACAGGGAGTCTTACAAGCTCTTCGTTGCCAAGAAGGTAAAATTCAAAAGAGTAAAGAACATAGCCTTTGTTCAAGATGTAAACTTGAAAAGAAAACTAAGAATTTTTATTTTTATAGACACATTATATAATTTACCTCATACCATAATTATAATTTTACTGCTATTTTTATTACTGCGTAATCAGTAATTTTAGTTTAGTAGCTTAGTATAGTGATTTACTTTATTAGCAGTGCAAAATATGTGAGACCAAATAAAGCTGATGTTGTTAAAGGCCAAATGTCATTTGGGACATATCAAATAAATTCATGTGGAATCTATTTTTCTGTCATCTTTACCCGCCACAACCATGAAAGGTGAAAAAGCTAACATATTCCATGAATTCCCTTAATTCAAATTTTTCTGTGTCAACTACCTGTGATATCTGTTTTCCAGATTTATATCTAAGTAGTTTGTCAGACTTCTCTTCACTCCTGGCATACAGTATCGAATCAGATGTTGTCAGTTTTTGTACCTTCCAAGCTTTTTGGTGCAGTGACAACATCTCACCTCGAAGGATCTGCAGACCCATATCCACATTGCGCAATACCAGGGCCTGTTTAGTGTCCCCTAGAATCGTGCAGTGCAGAAGTAGGATGTCTCTGTGGATAGGAAAAAACATAACTTTAAAACCCTACATAAAAGGTTTGCTCTAATGCCAATATGAAATTAATACATCTTACAATTACAAAGAAGACCAAATGGATACCCATAATATCACATCACAAAAGAACACTTCAGAGAATGAAAGGCTATTATAGTTCCCCAGTCCAATGATAAAAATGACCAAAAGTACAATTTCTTTGCAGATCATTTAGGATAAGGAAATGCCTCATTTTGCATCAATGAATCCAATTAAGAACATTTTCCACTCTAAAGTAAAATAAAGAATGCTATACTGTTATATGTGTTCATATTAATTTGTCTAATCTAGCTACATTTTTAAAGACCTAAATATTAGGTCTTTAAAATCTAAGTTCAATGAAAATCTATGGAAGATTTTAAATTGAAGTTATTTAAATTTGTTGATATTTAAAATAGTGGTTGTAAAAATGTAAGCATTTCAATAAGAAAATATAACTTTTTTATTAATTCAATAACACTTTATTAATCAGATCATTTGTGGATTTTTTGTCCTTATAGAATTAAGATTCCCTACTTTGGCTATTCCTACTTGCCAAATGATAGATGAGTCCATGAGATGGCAGTTAGGCATATCCCCTCTGTTGTGCTGTGACATCTTCATGCCTCTGCCTCTCTGTGCTATGAAGGGAATGATAGAGGGACTGGAAAGAGCAAAGAAAAATGAATAGATGATCTCTATGGTGCTTTCCAGCTGAAAGAGTCCAGGGCCTGAGATTATAAACTAAATTGCTAATTTAAATCCCTTTCTACCTGGGCAGTACTCTTTACATATATATCCAGCCATCATAATAAAATTAAGTGTTGGGATGATTGCTGCATCAGGCATATTGTAACATTTCATTCCAGATATTTTTACTGGATTCATAGACTGTTGCATTTTTCTCTCCAGTAATTAGTCCATGTCCATCATTTTTGCTTTTATATAAAAATATTTATGAAGTTCATATGGATACACAGTTAAAAATATATATATATTGAAAATCCCACTCTTTACTGCTAATCTCTGTGTCAACCACTTCTTACTCTTTTAGTTGTCTGCTATGATATTTATCTATATATTTTTATGTAATATGCTAACGCCATTATTTAATTTATAACTTTGTGTGATGTGTATTAACAGATAAGGACGTTCCTGTTCTACTCAATATGGAAATCATAATTTTTATTTACTAATCAGTGTTTCGATTATCATGGCTATGTAAATGTTATTCATTGTTGAGTACATTATGATTTATATGTCTTTTTTTTTTTTTTTTCCGGGGACAGGGCCTTAATCTGTTAGGCTAGAGTGAGTGCCATGGCATCAGCCTAGCTCACAGCAACCTCAAACTCCTGGGCTCAAGCGATCCTTCTGCCTCAGCCTCCTGAGTAGCTGGGACTACAGGCGTGCGCCACCATGCCCGGCTAATTTTTTCTATATATTTTTAGTTGTCCGATTAATTTCTTTCTAATTTTAGTAGAGACGGGGTCTCGCTCTTGCTCAGGCTGGTCTCGAACTCCTGAGCTCAGCTCAAACAATCCTCCCGCCTTGGCCTCCCAGAGTGCTAGGATTACAAGCGTGAGCCACCGCGCCCGGCCTTATATATCTTTTTAAAAACATCTTTTCAAGGCTGGGCGCGGTGGCTCACGCCTGTAGTCCCAGCTACTCGGGAAGCTGAGGCAGAAGGATCGCTTGAGCCCAGGAGTTTGAGGTTGCTGTGAGCTAGGCTGATGCCATGGCACTCACTCTAGCCCGGGCAAAAAGAGTGAGAGTCTGTCTCAAAAAAAAAAAAAAAAAAAAACCATCTTTTCAAGACGTTAACATGTTTTTTCTATTTGCACACAAAATTTTTTGTTAACTTCACTGGCAAAGTTTATAGACAAGATAATAGGGGACTAGGAAGAGAAACACTGAAGAACACACTAATGGAAAATTTAAAATGTGGAAAGTCCATGATTTTTTTTTTTTTATTTCAGCAAATTATGGGTGTACATACATTTAGGTTACGTGTGTTGCCCTTGGTTCCCCCATTTTTTAAGGTACTAGTATTAGATTTAATCACACATCCCCACTCAATCAGATATTCTCCCAATATACATAGCCTAGGAAAGTTTTGAGAAGAAAAACTGTCTACTATCTATATTATTACTTATTTGAAATAGTAAGTCACTTTACAAACAAAGGTTTCTCTAAGTTAAATATTATTTTTTATATCAAGGGATACAAGAGGTCAAATATAAAGAGAGTACGAACTTTCAGTGACTGGAATGGAAGCAGAGAGAAAGAAATTAGTTGTAAATTTTTTATCCTTATCTCGCTGCTTCTCACTCATCAGAGTTCCCTTTGTAAAAATTTTTCTACCTTATATATCCCTAGACCTGTGCTGTATAATGTGGGAGCCACTAGCTACTTATGGCTCTTTAAATTTAAATTAGTTAAAATAACATACAATTACAAATTCAATTTCTTGGTTACACCAGCTATACTTCTAGTGCTCATTGAGCACATGTGGTTATTCTTTTGCACAGTACAATTATAGAATGTTTGTATTGTTACAGAATGTTCAATTGAACAGCACTGCCGTAGACAAATAATATAGAATTATTAGTCATGAACAAATATATTGCTCCGGTCTTGTGAGAAGATTAAAGCATGAGTTTGATTTACAAAGGCTGCCTGATTCTTTTCCATTAATAAAAGCTGTCTGAGCTCTAAAACAAAACTTAAAAGAAATCTTACCTTTGAAACACTTTATTAGAACTTCCTGGTTTTTATAACTTAACCTATGATTCAACCTATAATAAAGACCAAGACATGAGAGAAACATAGAACATTAGAGAAAGAGCAATGTGTTTCACATTTGGGAATATGGTACATGAACGGAGAGTGTTAACATATCAGGGGCAGGTGAAGGATTAGGATCTGAAGGCATATGTAAAACATGTTTAGAAATTAATATTAATTTAAAGGATAGTAGAAAAGAGATTCAAAAATTTTAAACAGAGAGAGAGCATAAACATTATATTAGAAGCAGCTCTTGGTTTTATAAAAAAGGAAATCTAGAAAGATGATAGACTTTAGAGTCAATCTTACCTATATTCATGTTATTTTTCCATCTGTCACTATCTGCAGGGCATGATGTAAGTCCCTTTAATTATGCGTATATCAGTTTTTTATTTACAGAATGGAGTTAATAATACTTCATAGAGTTAAGATAAATGAGTGGACGCTTGGCATTTAATAGGAATTTTGTAATTTGCTAGCCCATAGTCTTTTCCTTATTCATATATGTTTATATTGAACCTATCAAGAGACACGAAACAGAAATTGTTCAAGTTTATGTTGTATTTGATCCCATACTTCAAGATAATTTTTACATGATTTAATTGCTGGGAAGTACAAGAAGTTTGAGATCTGGAAATAGCTTGTCAATCATCCAGTGACAGCTCTGAGTACAGCATCATCAGAATAGAAATGAACACCTAGTAATCAACCGGGAGCAGACATAGCACAGACGTATTGACCACCTAACTTACCAGCTACTCTGACACTCATCAATACAACATTAGGTGCGACCGTAATAAATACAACGGAGAAAGTTAGTTTTCATCATATTGAAAACATTTTTCAGTTAGTGTCATGGGTCACTGGGATACCACAAATGTTCACAGTGGTGCTGCCAATCTTCAAGAGATGTATATAATTTATATTTTTTACAACTGGGTATAGCTATTATAAAGATATTTGAACACTTGTATGACTGGAAAGCTTTCCTCTTAGGGAGTCAGATAACTTAATTTTTTACTTTATTCAGGTGTCTCCTCAAATGTCACCTCTTCCAACAGGGCCTCCTTGACCATGCCATTTAAATAGCTGTTTTCCAAAGTTCTCAGTTTTACTTGAAGAATGAAATTTAATCTTTGGCAGCAAATGCTGTCAGATGTTTTCTTGAAGTGACAGGCTCACTCCATTCATTTTCAAGTAAATGTTTGCCAAGTACCTAAGTCTGTATAATCATAGTTTATCTACCAGTTGTTCCTTCAAGTGAAAATGTTGCTTTATGAAAAGGGCAACTGGTTGAGTTCTCAACTCAAATTAATTGTACAAGTTCTTTTCCTTGAGACAACCATTGTACTTTAGGTATGCAGGAAAAATACTTTATGCATGCTTCCCATTACATCATGTAGAATATTAGGAAGATGCACATTCAATGATTGAGATTTAATAAAATCAATCATCTTTACTGCTTCATTAAAGATATTCTTAAGTGCAACTGATTTTTTTTCCTGCAAGTACGTGACAGTAAAAAATTCAGAGATTAGTAGTACAGTTTGGTGCCACTGCCTTGATTTCATACTAAGGCAGCGGTCCCCAACCTTTTTTTGGCACCAGGGACTGTTTTAGTGGAAGACAATTTTTCCATGGACCTGGGTGTGGGGATGGTTTTGGGATGATTCAAGCCCATTGCATTTATTGTGCACTTTATTTCTATTATTATTACATTGTAATATGTAATGAAATAATTATACAACTTGACATAATGCAGAGTCAGTGGAAGCCCTGAGCTTGCTTTCCTGCAAGTAGATGGTCTCCCCTCCCTCTGGGCTGATGGGAGACAGTGATTGATCTTACAGGAGGCAGAACTCAGGTGGTGATGCAAGCAATGGGGAGTGGCTGTAAATACAGATGGAGTTTTGCTCACCTGCACGCTGCTCACCTCCTGCTGTGCGGCCTGGTTCATAACAGGCCACAGACAGGTACCAGTCCACATCCCGGGGATTGGGGTCCATAGTATTAAGGCACCAACAATTTTACCTACCATTACTTTTTCACTATCTAAATTTCCCACAATAGTTAATTAGCATACAAAATAATGTTAAAATAAATTATAAAATGAATAATTTTACTTATAAGTCATAAAAGATGCTGGCGTAGATGCAGAGAGAAAGGAATGCTTATACACTGTTGGTGGGACTGCAAATTAGTCCAACCTATAAGGAAAACAGTATGGAAATTCCTCAAAGAAATAAATGCAGATTTACCATTCAACCCAGCAATCCCACTACTGCGTATCTTCTCAAAGGAAAAGAAGTTATTTTATCAAAAAGACACCTGCACGTGAATGTTTATTACAGCACAATTCATAATCACAAAGAGGTGGAATTAACCTAAGTGCCCATCAATTCATGAATGGATTAAGAAAACGTGATATATAGAAAATATCTTTACACAGTGATCAAAACATATCCATGTTGTATGACTGTGGCTAAATTCTTTTTTGGCAGAATCCCTCACAGGACTGTTGTGAGGATTCTTGAGTTAAGGCATGTTAACTGCTTTCGACAGTATCTGGCACATAGTAAGTGCTCAATAAATGTCAGCTATGGTGAAGATAATCAAAGGGACATGTCTATTTCTGCACTATATATTCTATTCCATCAATATCTCTATTCACGTACATTTTGATATCTGATCAATGAAGTCAAAAATTGCTAGTAATATCAACCTACATTTTGCTTTTTCTTACCCCTTTGTTTATCCAGAAGAAATTAAAGATAATTATGTTAAGTTACATGGTTAGTGGTTTCTTCAAGTTTTCCATATTTTGTACTGAGAACATGTCGGTAACTCACATTTTTCTAGAATATTATTCATTACATGAAGTATTTATAATTCATGAAAATTCTTTTTGACATGGTAATCTCTTATAACTTAAAAATATCTTAAGTGATTATATTTTCTTCTGATTCTAAATTCTACGCATCTGTGTTCTCTCTCTTTAATATGCATATTTATTCATTAAATATTTTCTTTAAATATTCAGAGTAGATTGAAAGTTCAGATTTTATAATTTCTTTTATGTTGTTTTTATTGTTTTAATTTCAAAGTATTAAGGAGGTAAAATTTTTTTGTTACATGGATACCTTTTATAATGCTTAAAGCTGGGGCTTTTAGTGTTCCCATCACCCTAATAGTGTTCATTGTACCTGGTAGGTAGGTTTTTACCCCTCCCCATCTTCCCCCTCCCCTCTTCTTGATCTCCTATGATTTTTATTTATATCCTTTTTTTTTTGCCATGTGTGCCCATCCATTAGCTCTCCATTATTAGAGAGTACATGTGGTGTGTTTATCCATTCCTGAGACATTTCACTTAGGATAATGGTCTCCAGTTCTATCCAAGTTGCTGCAAAAGACATTATTCATTCTTTTTTATGGCTGAGTAGTACTCCATGGTATATATGTGTAACATTTTCTTTACTTTCTTTGTAAAATAGCCTTCTTTGTATCTTTAATTTTTTAAGCCTTGAGTTAAAATTTGTCTAATATTAATCATGTAGCTCACAAAAACATAGTCATTTATTTTTGTCTGCTCTTTTATTTTTTCTTTTGCCTGTCCATTTATTAATATTTTCTGTTTTTCTTTATTTTATTTTATTTTTTTATTTTTTTAATTTCAGCATATTACAGGGGTACAAATGTTGAGATTACATATATTGCCTTTGCTCCACCCAAGTCAGAGCTCCAAGTGTGTCCATTCCCCAGACAGTGTGCTATGCACCCATTAGGTGTGAATATACCCAAACCCTTCTCCTCACCACCAACACTCGATGGATGTTACTATTATATGTGCACATAAGTGTTAACCACTTAATACCAATTTGATGGTGAGTACATGTAGTACTTCTTTTTCCATTCTTGTGATACTTGACTTAGTAGAATGGGTTCCAGCTCTATCCAGGATAATAAAAGAGGTGCTAGATCACCATTGTTTCTTGTGGCTCAGTAGAACTTCATGGTATACACATATCACATTTTATTAATCCACTCATGTATTGATGGAAACTTGGGTTGTTTCCACATCTTTGCAATTGTAAATTGCGCTGCTATAAACATTCTAGTGCAGATGTCTTTTTTTCCTTGGGGTAGATGCCCAGTAATGGGCTTGCTGGATCAAATGGTAGTTCTACTTGTAGCTCTGAAAGAATCCTTTCTAATTATGCTACAAAGTCTATACTTAAATGATAAGTTTGATTCATTTGACTACATATATATATATATATATATATATATGACACATATGACCAAAAAACCCACATAGATAATAAAAAACAAATTATAATCTTGGGAAAATATTCGCAACATATATGACATATGCAGGATGGATAATCTAAATATATATAAAGAGCTCCTATAAACCAATAAAAAGACAAACTAAAAAGACACAAGAATGAGAAGAGAAGATTTACAAAAGGTAAGAGAAAATGGACAATAGACATCAGGAAAAATTTGGGTGTTACAAAATAATACATGTGCTCACTAAAACAACATTAAGATCTTATTTTTTAAATATAAAATACCCAATGATTAAAACTGCAAACTAGTACAACTTCTATGGAAAGGAGTATGGAGATACTTCAAAGAACTAAAAGTAGAACTACCATTTGATCCAGCAATCTCATTACTGGGTATTTACCTAAAGGAAAAAGTGACATTATATAAAAAAGACACATGCACTCAAATGTTATAGTAGCACAATTCACAATTGCAAAGATGTGGAAACAACCCAAGTGCCCATCAATACATGAGTGGATTAATAAAATGTGATATATGTATATCATGGAGTACTACTCAGCCATAAAAAATGGTGAACTAATACCTCTTGTCTTAACCTGGATGGAACTGGAAACTATTCTTCTAAGTGAAGTATGACAAGAATGAAAAACCAAACACCACATGTATTCACCATTAAATGGGAACTAATTGATCAACACTTAC
>NW_012148219.1:542780-543953 GCF_000956105.1 Propithecus coquereli | reverse complement strand
TATATAAATTAGGAGCTTTGTTTTAAAATGTTATATCTAGATATTTTGCCCTTTCAAAAAATAATGTATATTCTTATTTACTGACCTAAAACAATGTCAATATATGTGCGTATATCTCTCAAGATTAATCTGAAAATTTCTACATATGAGGTATTCATAATTACCTTTAAAATTTTCTTCATTATTTCTATATTTTTTATCATGAGATTTTATTCATTTTTATACAGAAAAAATTAAATGGTATTTAAAAATACTAAAAGAGAAAGGTTAATTTGTGAAGATTACACCTACATTTATTACTGACAAGAAACATTGTCGGTGATAATTAAACTGGTGTAGACTCATAAGAATATTACATAACACTTATTAAACATTTTTCATTTCCAATTAAAATACAGATATATAATTTCAGAAAGGTGAACATAGCCTATAACCATTCAAGCAGACTCTGGGAGAACTGATAATTCAGATCATTGTTAAATGTGCCTCATTAAGCTTTTTTTTAATGTTTCTCACCTAGTGTTTTAAAATTTCTGTAGCAAAAGCTTGTTTTTCTTAGTTTTTTTCCATTTCAAACAAACTTCGAACTTCCATTCTCCTTTAAGTTCTTATAGCAACTCAAATTTCTTATCCTTAAATAGCTACAAATAATCGGATATGGTGCTAGATCAGATTCCTAACTTGAGTGCTTCCCCTGGCAATATTTTGAACCCCAAGACACGCTGGATTAGGACTTAGAGTGTATCTTCTTAGAAGATATGTTTGACACAATTTATGACATATAAGTTGTGAAATGGATGCCTACTTGTCGCATCCTGCCCAGAAGCATGTTTTCTTTGGCCCACACAAAGTTCCAAAAGTACTGATCTGTTTAATAACAATTTAGAAATGTTTGAATTTGTACAAAACTCTGAAAGTTGGGATTCCAGGCTTTATTCTTGCTACCCTGCATGGCAGAATATTCAGGGATGGAGCATCTGCAGGGTCCCCAAAATGAGGGCTTCACATTCAAGTTTGCAACACAAGATCTGTATTGCTCACATAGATTACTTGCCCAACTCCTTTAAAAAATGTAACTTGCCATCAAATTGGTACTAACTGATCAACACTAAGGTGCTCATATAGAAGTAATATTCATCAGGTGCTGGTCAGGTGGGAGGAGGGCGGTGGGGG
>NW_012148219.1:538455-541070 GCF_000956105.1 Propithecus coquereli | reverse complement strand
TTGTTCCAAGGACAAACATGACTAAACTTGTAATGGAACCATTCATTCAACCCTTAATAAAATGTGAATTAAATCCATATTTTAAAACTCCAAACAGTCCTTTCTAAAAATCTATTCAACTTCTTGAATTTTGTCTCGATTTTGGAGTTGAGATTTACCACAGCCAGCACTTATCTGAATGGTTTGCTGCCCAAAGGGATGACATTAAATAAAAAGTGGGTCAGAGAATTTAGGTCTCTTTTGGGGAAAGAGAGTATATCTCCTTTCAGTCATTCAAAAACATTTATTATGATCGGCTTATATGTTATTTACACTAATCGTTGCTGGGGATATACATTGGAGACTTGGTTAATGCTTATAAGGAGCTGGCAACTTTGCCAGGCAGAAAGGCAGCTAACTAGCACAATGTCCTATCTGTACAAGTGATCAGAGGCAACTGCAAAGGGAACACAGTGGAAGAATCGATTAATATTGCAGTGAGAATCAGACAGGTTTCAAAGAAAAAGAAAGGGGTAACAGTGAACTGGACTTCAAAAGAGGAAAATAACTTTATCACATAGCAAACAGATATATGAGCGCACATGGCAGGTTCAGGGAGTTCTAAGGAAACTCACAATATTGGAAAATAACTTTGACGAGAGATAAAGCTGCCAAAGGTATTGGGACCAGATGGTGAAGTGTTTTACGTGGAGGCATTGTCCAAGGAAAATCAAAGGCAGTTGAAAAATGTATACCAAGAGTCCCGGAAGTTACATACACTTTGAACAATCTCATATCTAGGCCCTTCTTCTAAGAAACTCATGTGTAACAATGTACTGTGGTAGCAAGGATGTTCCTCACAGCATCATCCAGAATACAAAAAAATTGGAAACATCTGAAATGAGAAGGATAAGGGACTGACATAAAAGTACACAGACCTTTAGAATTACCTACATTTTGATCTGTAAGGATAAGCTTTTACAGTTAAAAAAAGTGATTTAGACTAAGATCAACTTCTAACATCTCTAATTCTCTCAAGACTAATGCTATTTTCGTATCCTCATCCATGATCTTCCCATCAACTTTAATGACTTGAGAAGAAACTAGTAGGTTCTGGGAGGGCCAGAGGATAATGGATGGTTGGCAAAGTGAGTGTTCCAGAGAGCCAGGTGTCAGCATTCAAATACATCTCTTCACCCTCATCCCGGGTACCCACTGTTCACATGCTTTGCTTATACTTCTAAAAGCCAAATTTATCACTGTTTTCTAAAGTGGAAGCAATCTTATCGTGTCTGGTGCACACTGAGTGAAGCAAACTCCTTTCAAATGCAGTTCTTCTATTCACCTAACCTCGAAATATCTGATGACTTTCTAAAGCACGGCATATGAAGTCAGACTGCGAGAATGCAAATTTTGACGCCATCACTGTCTATCTGGGTGAACTTGGGCAATTGATTTAGCCCTTTTCTTCCTTAGTTTATTCACATGTACCAATTGGGATTAAAAATTATACTTACTTGTGTAGGTTGAATTGTGTCCACCAAATGTTGATAAATTGAAGTACTGACTCCGAGTACCTCAGAATGCTCCCTTAATTGGAAATAGAGTCATTACAGATGCAATTAGTTAAGGTAGGTCATGCTGGAGTAGGGTGAACACTTTTCTAATATGACTAGTGTCCTCATAAAAAGGATAAATTGGGGCACGGGCATGAATACCTGGAGAATGCTGTGGGAAGGTAAAGGCAGAGATCCACAAGAAAAGGAAGACAAAAGATTGCCAATAAACCACAAGATGTTAGTGGGGGAGGCATTGGTCAGATTCGTCCTCACAGCCATGAGAGGCAATCAACTCTACCAACATCTTGATCTCAGACTTACAGCCTCAAGATCTGTGAGACAATAAATTTCTGTTGTTTAAGCTACACATATTGTGCTACTTTGATAACAGCAGCCCTAACAAACTGATATACTACCTCATTGGATAATTGAGAGAATCAAATGCAGGCTTAAAGAATGATCCTTGTCACATAATAAGCTAACAGTTTCATCAACTAAAAAAGAAATACAGATGATTTGATTAATAAACATTATATGCCTATATCAAAATGTCACATGTACCCTATAAATATATAGAATTATGTACACATAATGAAAAATTTAAAAAAATATAAAAAGAATTACAGGTGTGGGTAAAATGGGGTTTTCTTGATAATACTCCTGAATTATGATACCTACCTAGCTTTATTCTGTTCTTTGTAAGTCACGTAAATTGAAGCTCAACACTTACATGACCAACTCAACTTTAAAAAAAAATAATTCTGATGTGAACTCTTCTTCCCCTAGACTGCTTCCTGTCCAGGGAATGCTAATCATAATGCCTTTCAGCAAAGTGTAAGTAACACTTTACTACTTTTTTTGATACATCTATAGAGAGTCTTTCCCTATGTAGTAACTTTTGTAAATAACATTTATAAATTACATTTTCTAATTGTTTATGGTTGTGATTGGATTTAATTTGTTTATTTTTGAGATCTAAGTCAGAGATTGGCACATATTTTCTACAGAGCCAGATATTTTAGGTTTTGCAGACCAAAAAGAAAAATCCAGCAACTGTTCTCAATGAAAGGCTAAGAA
>NW_012148219.1:532799-537260 GCF_000956105.1 Propithecus coquereli | reverse complement strand
ATTCTAATGTCCCATCTACATTTAATTTTCCCCTATATTTTGGGAATGCATCCCTTTGAAAACAATATTAAGTTTCTAAACTCAGTTTGATTTTATCATTTCTCACTTAGAATTAATGAATTTGAATGCTCATATAACCTTGTTAGTCATTTTATGTTCTTGGTTAAAAACTATCATGCTATTACCGGATAATGTAATATAGAAAAAAATATTCAACTTGGATTTCTAGAACCTGAATTTCAGTTCCGACTTACGTATGTGAGATTTGGCAAGTTATTTAGGTCTTCTGTATCTCTGTATTCTTGATTGGATAAACAGAGGAAAAAATCTTAGCTCCTAGTGAGAATGAGAGAATTTAAGTATGTATTAAAATACTTGTAAAGTTTTAAATGCTATAGATAATGTCATGTGCAAAAAAATGATATAGAATGTTGTGATTGATCAGTGCAAATTTCTCTCCACTTCTGAAGAAATAACTCAATGTGCATGATTTATTAATTACATATAAGTAACTTTATTTCTATATATTAGGGATCATGTTTTAAGTTTGGCCTACGATGTTCAACATGAGCAGATTTTTGCAAAAAACTAACCTAATAAAAATCTTACTGCTGCTATTGGAGTTGAGTAGGGAAGGTGATGATATCGTCAACTGTTCTTTTAAAGGTTTGTGTTCTAACCAATGACAAAGTAAGAATTCCTTACCGTCCTTGTACTTAGATAATTATGACAGAGATGCTAGGGGTGTATGTATCTACACATCTTCCATTTACAACTTATTATTTATTTCGTTTATACTCATATTTTTCCTAACCCTTATATTAAAATTTTACGTTGGCTTCTAAGCTTAAATAACAGCCAATTCTTGGTTGCTAAGATATAAATGAGCAAGAAATGCAAACAGAAAATGTGTTACGTTGTCTTTTTCTACAGGCTTGTTTAATCATGGAACTGGATACGTTTGTATGATGCTGGAGTTAATTTATCTTACCTAAGAAGAAAAAAAAATAGAATGAAGGGTAGCTGGGTATTTTAACTGAGTCTAGCCTAGGATTTGAAATGCTGTAATATGAGAAAATTGTTCTTATTCTCTGTCTCCCTTCTAATCAATTTGTGTTAAGTGATATGCAGAAATGTTTAGTTCCCAAGGACTGTTTATGTACATTTGTATACACACACACACACACACACACACAGACATCTTGATATTTACAATTTTGTCTTTGTAATAACAGATATAGTTTTTAGTCCATAGAGATGTGAGAAAATTGTTTTAGCAAAATATAAATGACATGAATGTATCATTCTTCTACTCTTCTCTTTTGGGTGATATCTAAATCTTTAATGCATACTTCCCACAACTACTTGTAACACCACTTAATGTGACAATGGCAATAGCCCATCTCAGACTTTTCATGCCAGCTTATGTCAAGACAATATATAACTTTATAACCCTAATGGAATATTACTCAATCATAAGAAACGACAGTGATCTAGCACCTCTTATACTTTCCTGGATTAAACTTAAGCCCATTATCCAAAGTGGGGCACCACAAGAGCAGAAGAACGGGATCCATTTGTACTCACCATCAAATTGGTACTAACTGATCAACACTAGGTTGATCACATGGCAGAAATACTCTCTAGGGATTAGGGGGATGGGGGGGCAAATCTAAAACTAAAGAACACGGGGAGCATGATTGCCAGTAATTGAAAAGTTACTTTATCATACACTGGACTGACAATAAGAGACCAGTGACCACTTTGAGTGTTGGCCTTTTGTTTCTGCAAAAAGCATAAAATTATCAATTTGACCTAATTATAAAAGGCTTCCACTTCTGAAGATGCTATAAAACTGTGACTTTTTTTACTAGGATTATAAATCACTTTATCAACAAGGTATCAAAAAGTTCTGAGTTCTCATTTTTGATAGTACACTGGAGGACAGGTATTGAACTATCAACAATGGCAAGAAGAAAACTATGCAGAAGAGATTGAGAACCTGATCTAGCTACCATAAGATGAAACCTAACTTTGTTAATACTGACAGTATTGCTGTTTATGACTCAGCTGGTATATACCAGTATAGCATACCACCTGGGTGTCCTGATTATTCAGACATTTATTCTGATTGGTCAGTTCTCATGACACACCAGTTACAAAAATATTGAACATTATTTAAAACTATTGATAATTTTCTTGTCTTTCAGTGATATGTGGTTAAGAACCAGGGATGTGATGTGGGACAGGAGGAGGTTTTGTGAGAAGTGTGTGGAGGCAGTGACAAATTGATAGGGAGAAGGAACACATGATGGTTTATGTTAAGACTTGCCTCCATTTACTAATTTGGAAATCTCTAGAAAGAATACCGTAATTAAAAAGTGAAGGTAAATGTTTCGAAGGGACTTAGGAAATACAGAGAATAGATGCTGCTGCCTCAGGACTGAGAAGCCAAAGTGTGATCTTGAGTGGTCAAAAGCCTTATTTCAATTTCTGTGAGGAACAACTGCAACCCTGACACCCTGTGAATTGAAGTATCTTTAGTGTCCAAGAGAGCTTCCCATCAAGATAGAAATGAGCAAAACTTTAAAGGATGCTGTGAGGTCATATAAATGCACATTGGTGACCTCCAGAAATAATTGAAGATTGGAAGAAGGATAGAGTGGTTTCTGTGGTCCTGAAGCCATTTTCCTAAGTCTAGAAGACAGCAAAATTTAGGTAAATAATAGTAATTTAATTTTCATAAATATCAGTTACATAAATATGAAAGGATGATGCCTCATGATTTGGTCTTAATAGCAGATGATGTAGGAAGAAAGAATATTTTACATATTGCATCAGGTTAAGGAATTATCTCATATTCATAATTCATTAAGTGCTAAAACAAAACAGCAAAAAGCCACAAATAAGATATAATCTCTTAAGAGGGAATTTAACAAAGTTACTCACATTCATCATAATAGGTAAAGTTTTTGTCTCTGATCAGGTTATTTATTTTATGCTTAATACATTTTCTCATTTTCTATTTTTAAATTTTGATTTATGTTTAAGATCACCCCGACTTCATACTTTTAGAGGTAGTATTGCTGGTTATATATTGTATGTCAATAATATTTTACTCTGTATAATTTGAAATTTCTTTTTTTTTCTCTGCCTTCTGGCTTTTATTCTTAATTTTGTTGACAAAATTGCTTTGATTTGAGCTGTTGTTTCTTTGTAAGTCATATTTTCTTGGTTTTGGATAACACGTGCTTTCTGGGTATGTATTTTGTTATGTTTTTACTCAGTTCAGGAAACTAACATCCATTATCTCCTGAAATATTGCCTTCTGATTAGTTTGTCTTGGATATATTCTTGGATTTTTTTTTTACTTTTCCTACTCCCTTTTTTGATTCTGTGCTTCTGAGATGCCAGTTAGAAGCTCACTAGATGTCTCATTCTACCCTCCATATTTGTTAATGCCTTTTCAACACATCCATCTCTTTATCTGCATGATATCTTTAGTCATTTCTTGGGATGTGTATTCCAGTTTTTTAATTCTCTTTTTGGCTTTTTCTAATCTACTATTTAAGCTATCCAATTGCTCTTTTTATTTTGAAAAATGATATATGTTTATTTCTAGAAGTTAATTCCTTATTGTTTTATTACAGATTAAATTTAAAAAAATCATATGTATTATAGCTGTTCTAATATATGCAATTTCATATCTTCAAATTTTGGTATCTACGTCTTTTAGTTCATTATTTCATCAGGCTATGACTTATCAGTGGGTTGATGTCTTTTGTTGATCTTTGATACATTTTATTTTTTCATCTTATCCACTGAGAATCTAGCACAACACACATTGGAAAATCTTTCGTCCAGAGAGGATTTGCTTTTTCATTTGCTGGTATCCAAACTGAGGTCATTTCAGCCTCCTGAGGATCATAGTCAGCGGGGAAATAACAGACTCTGTTATTCCGTCTTCCACTTTTTTTTACCTAAAACTGAATATCCATACAGCAATGTTATCACTGGCAAATGTCCTCAGAGAAACCCATTGCATTGGGGTTTCAGTACTCCTCCAGCGCCAGATCACACTCTTTGTTTTCACTGTGAGGAGAATAATTAGAGACATAATGACCATTTCTGAAATCCACTAGGCCTCATGGAAATATTCTATTTAGGATATGCTATAGTTGAATTGTAGTGAGAGTAGTTCATCGACACACTTAGTCACTCATAACTGGGAAACAGAAGCCCACATTAACTGTATATAGACATTTGTCATTATTTTCTACTGGAATCTTTACTGGTAGAATCTATAAAATCATTGGGAGTACTGGTGTGCTATGCTTCCTCCTTTACCAGACACTGAGCTTTGCCCTTTTTAAAAATCTTGGAAATCACTAGTTAGAGAATTTTTAAATGTGGTAAGAAATTTTATTTCCAGAGTTTTTTGGTAATTTTAAACATTATATT
>NW_012148219.1:526814-532087 GCF_000956105.1 Propithecus coquereli | reverse complement strand
AATGGAAGAAAAAAATGACATAAAATTTTAATGCACCATGATCAAGTGGATTTTATTCCTGGGATGCCAAGATGGTTCAACATATGCAAATCAATAAATGTTATTCATAGTGTAAACAGAATTAAGGACAAAAAACATATGATCATCTGATCCTCTCGATAGGCATAAAAAAAGCATTTCATATAATTCAGCATCGCTTCATGATAAAAACTCTTAACAAACTAGTGAGAGAAGGAACATAACTCAAAATAATAAAAGCCATATATGACAAACCCATAGCCCACATCATACTGAATGGGGAAAAGTTGAAAGTATTCCCCATAAGAACTGCAGTAGGACAAGCATGACCACATTCACTGCTTGTACTTAACATAGTACTGGAAGTTCTAGCCGGAGCAATCAGGTAAGAGGAAGATATAAATGGTATCCAAATTAAAAAAGTGGAAGTCAAATTATCTCTCTTTGCCAATGATATATTCCTATACCTAGAAACCCCTAAAGACTCCTCAAAAAATCTCTCACATTGAATAAATAAATTTAGTAAAATTTAAGGATACAAGATCAACACACAAAAATCAGCAGCATTTCTTTACACCTATAATGATCAAACTGATAACCAAATCAAGAAGTCAGTCCCAACTACACTAGCCACAACAAAATAAAATAAAATACCTAGAAATATACTTAACCAAGGAGATGAAAGATTCCTACAAGAAAAACTACAAAATACTCATGAAAGAAATTGTAGATGACACAAATAAATGGAAAAACACTCCATGCTCATGGATTGGAAGAATTAATATCATTAAAATGACCATAATTCCCAAAGTTATCTAAAGATTCAATTTAAACCCTGTCAAATCTCCAACATCATTTTTCAGAGAATTAGAAAAAAACAATCCTACAATTCATATGGAATAAAAAAATAGCCAGAATAGCCAAAGCAATCCTAAGCAAGAGAAGAAAGCTGGAGGCGTCAAATTACTTGACCTCAAATTATACTACAAGGCTTTGGTAACCAAAACAACATGGTACTGTTATAAAAATAGACATGCAGATCAATGGAAGAAAATAGAGAACTCATAAATAAAGACAAATATCTACAGATAATTGATCTTTGTCAAAGTTGATAAAAACATACATACACTGGGAAAAGGATATCTTTTTCAATAAACGGTGCTGGGAAAATTGGATAGTAATATGTAGAAGATTGAGATTTGATCACCCTCTCTCTCATCATATACAAAAATCAACCTAAGATGGACTAAAGGCTTAAATGCAGTAATTACAGAGGTAAGGGAACAGTTTTTTACACTATTGGTGGGAATGTAAATTAGTACAACCACTGTGGAATACAGTATGAAGATTTCTCCAATAACTAAAAATAGAGCTACCATTCCTTCCAGCAGTTCTTCTATTGTTCTACTGGGTATTTACCCAAAGAACAAGAAATCATTATATCAAAAAGACATCTACATCTGCATGTTTATCATAGCATTATTCACAATAGCAAAGATATGGAATCAACCTAAGTATCCATCAACAGATAATTTGATTAAAAATGTGATATATATACACACACACAGGAATGCTATTCAGCAATAAAAAGAATGAAATCATGTCTTTTTTAGCAACATGGGTGAAACTAGAGGTCATTATCGTAAGTGCAATTTCAGAGACAGTCAAATACGCATGTTCTCACTTATAAGTGGGAGCTAAGTAACATGTATACATGGACATAGAGTGTGGAATAATACACATTGGAGACTTGGAGTGATGAAAGGGTGGGAGAGGTGTGAGGGATGAGAAATTACATAATGGATGCAATGTACATTATTTTGGCGATGGCTACTCTAAAAGCCCAGGCTTCAGAACTATGCGATATATCCATGGAACAGACCCACACGTGTACCCCTTAAATTTATTACAAATAAAGAAAAAATATGTAACACCCTGATGTAACTACTACTAATACTTTGATGTCCTTTGCTTAAGATCTCTAAGTATATACAAATAGGCGCACAACATATACTATTTTCACATAGTGTATATTATGCAATATGTTATGGTGTTGTTCTATAACTACCTTTTTCCACTCGAAAGTGTATTCTAAAATACAAAGCAAATAAGCTTTTTAAATAGTAGCTTAAAAACTGAAATAAAGATAAAGCTCAAGAGAACAGGTAAGACAAAGTAAAAACTTAGATATACAAATAGA
This sequence comes from Propithecus coquereli, assembly GCF_000956105.1. Taxonomy (NCBI): domain Eukaryota; kingdom Metazoa; phylum Chordata; class Mammalia; order Primates; family Indriidae; genus Propithecus; species Propithecus coquereli. The sequence continues at coordinate 529,869 of NW_012148219.1, read as the reverse complement.
GAATGAATGTTCGCATCTTTTCATGAGCTCTTTCAAGTTTATACCTTTATAAATTATTACTTTTCATTATTTGGTTCATTCTCATTTATTCTTGTATTCATGTATACATTAGGTGTTAGCTCTGCTATTCAGAATCCATTATTTTGTGTGCTAAAACTAGACGCTGGCAAATAACTGCAGCCTTGCCCTTGAGACATATCAACCCAGTTAAGGGGAAACAGAATTAAACATATCAATGACCTATATGAAAAACGTCAGGGCTACAAAGAAGAGTGGGCAATTCTTCCTGAGAGGAAAACAGTCAAACTTCTTAAAGAAGAATATATGAGTTGAGTCTCAATAATGAAAGATTTTCTTTTACTTACTAGACTTGTACAACTGAAGTTGAGAAAGAAAAAATATGAAATAGAATCTGGTAGTCAAATAATAAGTTCTGTAAATTCAATAAATCAAGGATAGAGGAGTATTAAATCAGAGGTAATGATGGTAGAACTAAGTTAACCTAATTACTGAAACAGTTAAGCAGCTAAAAAAGACATTTTTCTAAATTCAATTCATTTTCAGTGATATGTACTCCTTATATTATCAGACACAGGTATATCATATGCCCTCCTGCTATGATGGTTAGATTAGATATTCATTTCAGTAAACACAAGTATGTTTTAATTAAAATGCCTTCTGAGAAAATGAAATGTCACATTTTTAAATAGAATTTCAGGTTGCTATAGCAACTAATAAAACTGTCACTATTTATTTTAAATAATATAAGCATCTTTAAAGATAGTAAATCACTTTCAAAATAGCTTGATATCATGTAATATTATTAGTTACTGATATTAAATTGAATTACATTAACAATTAGATGAATGTATCATGTGTGAGAAACTGCAGAAAATGTATTGGAAAAGAGAAAATAGTGATATCTTTAAAAAAAGCTTGATGGGTTAGTTGGAGATACATGTACAATGCACTTTCTACAAAACAGGAGACAATTTCTCTTCACTGATAAGATCATCTGTTAAATTGAAATTTCCAATAAAAATGTCTCTTTTTTTTTCTTCCCATAAATGTGTGCAAGCCGCTCAAGCACAAGGATGGCTAAGAGAGGAGAGCAGTAAGTACCAGAAGGGAGTAACACATCCTAGAACTATGTTACTCTTGGGGTCAAATCCCTGCAGGAATTCTTGTGTCTTTTTTGCAGACATTGTGACATTGGAAACAAAAGTCCAACTATAAAATAGTTGTAACTATTTAAAAATGTTGTATACAAAATAATTAATGCAATGTAGAATCTCAAAGGCTTCCTGATATCTTTTGAAACCTAATATAGTGAAAAATGAAAAATATGTAATCATGTCCTACTTACCTGATAGATGCAAAGACCCCTAAAACATTAAAAGAATCAATCAGGAGTTTGTGGTCAAGAACTCAAATTTATTTTATTTTATTTTTCTTAATTTCAGAATATTATGGGGGTACAAACATTTTGGTTACATATAATGCCTTTGCCTCTCCCAAGTCAGGGCTACAAGCTTGCCTTTCCCCCATTCAGTGTGCTCTGCATGCATTAGCTGTGAGTTTACCCACTCACACCATCCCCCTTCCTACTGACCGGCACCCAGTGAATATTACTTCCATGTGAGCACCTTAGTGTTCATCAGTTAGTACCAATTTGATGGCAAGTAAATGTGATGCTTGTTTTTCCATTCCTGTGATACCTCACTTCAAAGGATGGGCTCAAGCTCTATCCAGGATAATATAAGAGGTGCTAGTTCACCACTGTTTTTTGTAGTTGAGTAGTATTCCATGGTATACATATATCACATTTTATTAACCCACTCATGTATTGATGGACATTTGGGTTGTTTCCACATCTTTGCAATTGTGAATTATACTGCCCTAAACATTTGAGTGCAAATGTCTTTATTATAGAATGTCTTTTTTCCCTTTGGGTAGATGCCTAGTAGTGCTATTGCTGGATCAAATGGTATTTCTAATTTTAGCCCTTTGAGATATCTCCAAATTACTTTCCACAGGGGTTGTACTAATTTGCAGTCCCACCAGCAATATAAGAGTGTTCCTACCTCTCCATATCCACGCCAGCATTTGTTGTTTTGGAATTTTTTGATAAAGGCCATTCTCACTGGAGTTAGGTGATATCTCATTGTGGTTTTGATTACAATACGAGAATGGAGAAACACACAACCTCCCTAGGCTCAATAAGGAAGAAATAGAATTCCTGAACAGGCCGATATCAAGCACAGAAATTGGAGCAGCAATTAAAAACCTTCCAAAAAGTAAAAGTCCTGGACCAGATGGGTTCACACCTGAATTTTACCAAACTTACAAAGAAGAACTCATACCTATACTGCAGAAATTATTCCACAACATTGAGAAGTATGGTATCCTCCCTAATTCATTCTATGAAACCAACATCACCTTGATACAAAAGCCAGGAAAGAACACAACAATAAAATAAAACTACAGAGCAATATCCCTAATGAACATAGATGCAAAAATCCTCAAGAAAATCTTAGCAAACCGAATCCAACAGCACATCAAAAAAATAATTCATCATGACCAGGTGGGCTTTATGCCAGAGATGCAAGGCGGGTTCGATGTACACAAATCTATAAATGCAATTCACCACATATATAAAAGCAAGACCAAAGACTACATAATTCTCTCAATAGATGCAGAAAAAGCATTTGACAAAATCCAGCACACATTTATGATAAAAACTCTTAACAAAATAGGCATAGATGGGACATTCCTTAAAATTATTAAAGCCATAGATGATAAACCCACAGCAAATATCATACTGAATGGGCATAAATTGAAAGCATTTCCACTTAGAGTTGGAACTAGACAAGGTTGCTCACTATCTCCATTTCTATACAACATAGTGCTGGAAGTCCTTGCCACAGCAATCAGACAAGAGAGGGAAATTAACTGTGTCCACATGGGGGCAGAAGAGGTCAAACTCTCACTCTTTGCTGATGATATGATATTATATCTAGAAAACCCCAAGGATTCAACCAAGAGCCTCCTGGAA
>NW_012148219.1:511508-524105 GCF_000956105.1 Propithecus coquereli | reverse complement strand
GAAGTGCTTACAAGTAGTGTTTTAATCCCTGTTTTGTAAATTATTTGGAAAAAAGCTTGATTAGAAATCAGAGAAAACTTTTTTAGAAATGGTTTAGTGCATGTTGTTTACTGTATGTGATCTCTATCAGCAGTACACATTCATCACAGTGGTCTACCTTTGTTTCTATGTAGTGCTATATGTTTTTAAAACATTTTCAAGTCTCAGAAGGAGTTTATGAGTTATCTTATTAAATTTGTATATTTCTTCTCTCAAACCACATTATAAATTCCCAAAGGATAAAATTTATTTTCACCTAACCTTGAAAATTAGTACCTGATATTCATGGCTACTTGATTGGATTAAATTGAATTGCATAAAAGACTCCTGGAGTCTGATTTCAGGAGGCTTAGATTAGCTCTATTATAAATGGTCTGTGGGACACTGAACCAGTTGCAAATGCCCTAAGTCTCTGATTCCTCGGTTGTAAAGTAGGGATCATAATATGCTCTGCCCTGCTGATCTCAAAGGTCTATTTAGTGCAGTAATATGAATTAAAGCATGTTGGTTGCCATAAATGCATTGCTTCCTTTCTAATCACATATTCTCCACTTTAGGAGCTTTCTTTTACCAGCTAATACTAAATGATAGGGCCCAGATTTTACAAGGCCAATCTTTGGTACCAAAATAAAGTCATTTTCCTACTACTTTTCTCATTAAAAATAAAACAAACTTATGTCCACAAATATCAACTTATATTCTTTTCTATAAAACTAATTATCTAGCAAAATTAGGGAGAAAAAAGGTTTCCAAGGACAGGAGTATGTCCATTAGTGTTTTGAGCATAATTTATAGATATGAATAATTTTATTAATCTTATTTTTAATTTTATATTGCATTGTGCTTTATCAGGCCTGATCTCTTGCATTTGAATTGGATATTTGTGCCTTGCTCTGAATTGGATTTGTGTCTCAACTGGGCAGTTTGTGTGCGTGTGTATATGTGTGTGTGTGTGTGTGTGTGTGTGTGTGTGTGTGTGTGTGTGTTTAACATAAGAAATCTCATAAATGAACTACAAAGTTTTATTAATGTTTTTATGATACTGTTTTGAGCAATTTTTATCCCAAATTATTTTTATTGTACTGTGATACCTAAAGAGCATTTGACCCTTAAATGCTCTTTATTTAACTCTCTACAATTAAACTCTCTACAATGACTCAATGTGAGCGTGTACTATTTGTTTCCTGATGGACCCTGGCCAACACAGAATATTAGGGATAGTAGCTAAAAAGGAACAGAAACTACTGATTGTGAAGGATTTCCATTTTACCAAAGAAGTAGTGACTTTATTCTATAATCATGGAGGCCACATAAGGCTTTTAAATAGGAAGTAGACTTTTCAAATTTTCATGCTTATCCTGGTAGTAATATCCCCAAGTATTGTGGCAACTTAATACAATCAGAGATTCTGAAATTTCAGAATTGAGCTTATTTGGGTCCAGGAGTTTAATTTAAAAAAATAGCTTGCCTACACTAGTTTATTGACTGCTTTCAACCTATATTAATCTAGATGGGGCAAAATATATAAAAGAAACCTTATCAATCTTAGTCTTCTCTCAAAAACACCTTCAGATTTCTCACACAAAGATTCACGAACCTCCATTCTTAGATCACTTCATCATTATTATTATCCTTTCCTTGTCCTGCTGTCTCAAAAGTATTATCTGACATGCCTTTGACATCTTACCTTTGCCAGATGTGTAATATTGTTCTTTTTTCTGAGAAGTCTCAGGAAGCTTTCTATTCTCTCTAATGTGTTATGCAAATTTTCTTACTCCCACGTGTCAATATCAGAGACTTCTAGAACTTATTTTAGAAAAGCTCTTGCTATCTTTTCTTTTCAAGGCTGCTGGCAACTTTCCACAGAACCTAAGTCACTCAATTTTACCAAGTTCAATGAAAGGAGATGAACAGGAGACACGATTTCCATTTAAAATTGTCTGTCTGTGGTATGTGGAGGCTGAAGAATCTATTAAAAAGTCAGATTTGTTTTAGAAAAAGCATAGTAGATAAGTGGTGGAAAGGCAAGAAAAAGGGAGGCAAGAAAAAGGAAGTCTATGGAGGAGAATATTTCAATAGCATAAATAAGAGCAGTGAGTGAGGATGGTGTGTAGGAAAAAGATTTAAAATTGGTCACAAAGGAGGACTTGGATAGATACACATGACATTAATAGAAGAGTTGAGGATAGTCTAGCTTGACTCAATGTGTGAGTGGTAATATTCACTAAGAGGAAATACTGAAAGTGGAGTAAATTTTGGAAAAATTGGTTTAAGTTTTCATTTTCAGTTTTCTTAATTTGATGCGACTGATAAATATCCATGTAGAGTTGTTCAATAGACAGTTGGGAGTATTAGTCTGGAGTCCAGGAGAGATATAAATCCTAGCGCTATGAATCAGGCAGTTAGAGCCATTTGAATAGCTGACATTAACCAGAAAGAAGATATTTAACGAAAATAGTGCTGAGAACAGAGCACTGGGAATCAAAGTGGTTCTTTGCCTAATTAATTTCGGTGAAGACTCAAAAGAGCAGTCAAAGAAATAGAGAGGAACCAGAAGAATGTGCTGTAGTGGACAGAGACATTCTGTATAAGGTAGGTATGCCACCACGCAGAGGTCAAGGAGAATGAGTTCTTTTGCAGGGTGAGTTCTTAGGAGGCAGACATTGAGATGGAGTTTAGTATGGATCGTATTTATTAGAGATTTCCTCTAGCTAAATAACCCATGGCATTGTCCTGAATTGGATGAAATGGCCAGGTCTTATTCTTCCACACTGATCAGCCATTGCACATGCACAATCTTGGACTCATGGCTGATGAGATAGTCACTGAACAGGCTGACCATGAAGGCTGTGTACAACCACACTCATGGAGTTGGAGTAGCAAGTCAAATCCTTCACTGAAGTGAGACTGGTATTGTACAGTGTTATCACGGAGGTAAAAAATGAAGCCACTGAAACTGATGATTATCCTTTCAATCATGACATAAGAACTGAAGCTGCTGTTTGTCAACTGCCAAGATAAATGCAGAGAAAAAGTGAAGAGAACAACTGGGAGGATATATTTGAAGGAGTGAAAAGTCATGGGCATTAAGGATGGAAATAGAGAAATAAGTCTTAGAGAAAAGGAGGGATTTCTACTTTTCTGCAAACTGAGATGATTTTAGGGTTGTATAAAGTTGTATTCATGTTAAAAGGCAAAGGTAGAGGAAAATGAGGCTCAGAGACTAAATGAAGATCTATGAACCTGAGATCATAGAGTTAGTAAGAGAAATACCTAGAGTTTAAAACTTGGTTGTCTGTCCAGTGCTGGCTTCCCCAAAATATTGTTCCTATCATGATTTTTTCTGCTCTTTAGAACTTGCATCTCTCCTGGTTCTCACTCAATACTTTCAAATTTCAATGACATATGTTGCAACTTCAAGAATCCTTTTGCCCATTTATACATTTTTAATTCCAGTCCCCATTGCTCTAGCCAGTATTTCTACATAGTTCTGAACAATCATCCTGTTCGTCTAGTTCCACATGCACAATTTCAGTTTGAACATCATTTCCCAGGCTTTGTCTCATTTCACTCACACTTGTACCCATCCCCCTTCCCACCATACGATACAATATGGTTGGGGCTCTTCTATTTGTTCCTTGGGAAGGAAGAAAGAAAACAAATATTTATCAAACATCTACTTTGTGCCTAGTAGAGTAATGGAGGTTCTACATTAGTTTTGCCTTGCTATTTTTCTTTTTTATAATTCATAAAAACCATAAGAATTATGCATTATTCCCTATTTTACAGATGAGAAAACTGAGGTAAAAAATACCAAGTAACTTGGTCCATACTATAAACTTCCTGTAACTGTCATATCTCAGATTAAAATAATAAATGGCATGACTATTTCCATTGTACTCTACATTGTATCTCATATCTTCTTGGTAAAATTATAAACTGGTATTTCTTTGCTCCCATTCTCATTAATATCATTCCTATTAGGACTTCATTTTCACTACTCAGGTGAAAGTGCTTTGACAAGGTCACCAATGACTTCTATATTGTTAAACTCTAATGGTAAAATGTCTATCTGCAGCATTTGACAAAGTTAATAATTATGTACTCCTTAATATACACTTATTATTAATTTTCTGGATACTACACCAGATTTCTTTCTTATCTATTTAATCATTCTTTCTTTTTCTTTGTTACTGACTCTTTCTAGTCCTTGATCTTTTAATCTTTGAATGCCCAAAATCCTGGATTCTATTTTCTTCTCTACCTACGATCAATGCCTTATGGTCTTATCCTAGATACTCTAACTTATTCCAGATTTATATTTCCAGCCAAGACCTCTTTCTTTCTCTCTCAAACTCAAGACATGAGTATAAAATTATATACTTGACATTTTTACTTGGATTCCAAATAGATATTTTAAACTTGGATAAACACATCCCAAACTATGCTCTTCATCTTATTTCAACAGATTGTTTTCCTTTTAGACTTGTCATTTCAGGTGATGGCAACTCAAATTTCAGCTGCTCAGGCCAGAAATATTGGTGTTATCTTTGATTTTCTTTTTGTCTTTGCACACCATATACATTCTCTTAGAAAATCCTTTCGTATCTATCTTTCAGATGTTCCAAAATCCTACCATTTCCAACCAAGCCCAATGCTAAAACCTTGACCCAAATCACCATTAACTCTCATCTGAATTATTGCAAGAGCCTTTTTACATGTCTCCCTGCCCCTATCCTTGCCCCTCCATGATATATTATCAACATAACATCAGGAGTATTTTTTAAAAACATTAGTTGTATCATGTCTCTTATCTGCTCCAAACCTTATTTCATTTGCAGTAAGAACTCAAAGTCCTTATGGTGACCTACAAGTTCCTATGTGACCTGTGCCTCTAAAAACTTCATTATTTTTCTGATTTTGTCTCCTATGTAATCAATCCCTCAGCTACAATGGCATTCTTTGCACAACACACTTTGTACTCACTGTTCCTTCTACTCAAAAAGTTCTTCCATTAAATATCTACGTGGACAAGATTTTCATCTCCTTCAAGCCTTGCTCAAATAAATTTTCAATGAAATTTTAATTATAACATGCCCTGTTTAACAGTCCTCACAATCCTTCTAAACTTACTGTACCTTTCCTTTCTCCCATAGTGCTTATCACCTTCTAACATACTATGCAATTTACCTATTATGTGAGTGTCTGTGTTCTTCACTAAAATGCAAACTCCAAGAAGGCAGTACTGTGTTTTCATTCATTGATGTATTCCAAGAATCTAAAATATATTTTAATACATAATTTCTGAATGAATAAATCATTTCACAAATCAATTTTGCCTTGTGTTGTGACATTGCATATTCACATACTCACCGGTAATTCCACTTCAAGGTACACGTATCCAAAAGAAACATTAACACACTTGTACCAGGATACATACACAATTCACAATATCTAAGGAACTACCACAATTCAATAGCAAAAAAAAAAAAAAAAAAAACAAGAACAGATAAGCTAATTAAGAAATGGGTAAAGGAATCCAATAGACATTTCTCTAAGAAAAAAATACAAATGGCCAACAGATGGTCAACATCATGCAAAGATGCTCAACATCATTAATCATCAGGGAAATGCAAATCAAAATCACAGTGAGATATTGTCTCACACCTGTTAGGATGCCTATTATTTAAAAACAAAAGATGATAGTCATTAGTAAGGATGTTGAAAAATTGGAACCCATGTACACTGTTGGTAGGAATATAAAACGGTGCAGCTGCTTGGAAAATAGTATGGAGATTCCTCAAAAAATTAAAAATAGAACTACCATATGAGCCAGCAATCCCACAATAATTTTTATATCACTTTCAAATAAGCTCAGTTTATTCTCAGAGAATATTGTAAAAATAACACCAGATTTTCTGGTCTGAAATAATTTTGAAAAAGTGGAAACATGAGTAATCAACTACATCGATGAATTAAAATAAAAATATCTAGCAACATGATTGAATAATGCTTAAAATCAATTTCTTTGAAATATGATAAAATGTCAGTTGGCATATTTTGGCCTCTAAGAACTCTCATTTGGCTCTCCAAATAGAAATGTTCAGTTTCCTGCTTTTAAAATATTTATGTGAATTTTACATATCAGCAGTACTTTGGTTTATGAATTTTATTTTACCTTGTAGACATAATAAAATAAGTGTGATGGTGTTGATAATTTACTATTTTAGCCATGACATTTTCTGAAAATAAGGATTTTTGAAAAATATTATGAAAGCGAGTGCTAAAACACCAATGAAAAATAAAATCTGAATCAAATAATTGGCAGGATCTAGAGTTAGGGTCTAGACAATAGGAAAGAGTCTACAGCTTATTATGCCATAGTTTTCTTACTGGAAGAGCCTTAGTAAATATACATCTAATATTCAAAATAGTCTCAGAAGAATGGTAGGAATTTTGCATTTACAAACATGTTGAGCAATACATGAATAATATGCTGTAAATGGTATAATAGTAATTATCATTATTTTGTAATCAAAGCGTGGATGATAAACATGGAAAGTCCGGTTTTTTGGCTAGGAAATATTTATTATTTCCATAATGACATAGAAAGTTTACCCTACCACTTTCCTGGTTCTTTACCTTGTAAAAGGACTAGATAAAGCAAAAAACACAAAACAATTGTCTCCACTGTTAATGATATAAATGGCATTATTATAGACTTAGTAAAATTTCAAATAAGGATGTCATAGAATTTTATTAAGTATGTTAATTTTTTATGTGAGAATTTCCATCTTGATTTTAGACCATTAGTTAAGATGGGCCCATATTTAAAATTTTTAAAAATTAACAATCTTATATTTCACATAGGAGCCAATGCCCAAAATAAAACATATTCATTTGTTCATTGTTCTTTCCTAGAGATGTTAGGCACAATTGACATTGATGTTTACTATAATGTAATTAATTTAGATGACAGAAGTAAGCAAATCAGCATTAAAATCATTTATCATGTAAGAAAAGTATTGTACTGTGTTTAAATTAAATATACCAAACTCAAGTTGTTATAATATGCTATGAGTTCTTATTTTATTAGCTCAAAATCATCCATATATTTTACAGAGCATAATCCACTTGTTATTGATAAACAATCTGCTGATTCTTTCCCATATGCCATTTTAGATCAATAAGAAGGCTGTAGTTCACTCGAAAAGAGAAAAGAAAACCTAATCATACTGGGTTAACTGATTTACATGCTCTGAGATGTTACCAGCTGCTCCTCTTAATAATAAATGAAGTCATCACTTTTAGCAATCTGGAAAATAAACTGAAATAATTATGTTTTCAATTTTGATTTAACTGAAAAACAGTTAATGGGAGGGGGACAAACATTCTCCTAACTGAAACAAGCTGTAATTCACTGACAACCAGGTCAAGTGTGTATTTTCACAGTGGCCTAATTTATTATATGTATGTCCACTGAAGTGAAGAAGACCTCAGAGGGCTTTAACACAGAGGCACAAGGATAAAACTCTAAAAGCTCTATATTCAAAGCAACTAGACATTACTTAAAGGCACTGTTTTGAGATTACTACTGATTTATGACCACATTTTATATTAATAACATTTATTGAACATTAATCTATAACTTGCTTTCTTATTATATTAACTATCACATTTAATATTCAAAATATACCTAAGAGAAGGTTGATGCTATTATTATCCCTATTTTAAACATAAGGAAACTGAAATGTTTTCATTTGCCCAAGGCCACACAGTTAGTGAGTGACAGATCATGGATTTCTACAGTCTTTCCGATTCAAACCCTAGTTTTTCTTCAATCTCCGTGATACTGACTTCCTAGGGGGTTATTACTAAATTCACTATTTATATAAAGGAATTAATATTTACATTGCACATTTAGTTTAAGAAATATTATTTAAGAGAAAGCATTTTTTTGTATTTTCATATAGCACAGCAGCTACATTCCAGGACTGTGCATATTTAAGATCTCAATATCTCACAAGACATCACTAAAAGTACGTCACAGATAAGCTAAAACATTTATTTTATCTGATCTTATAAGATAGTGATTGGATACAAAATTACAATAACTTAGAGCCACAATACACAACTGTGGTATTGGACATGCCAAACCCTTGTTGAGCGTGATTCATGTTGCAGACTATGTAACTAATATGGCACATTATTAAATGATAATTAACTTCTGCATACATGCTTTCAGAAATTTGTAGAATTTAGATATCAAAGAGCTATAATTGGAACATATTTCTAGTCTATATATTTTACAAAGCAGAAAAGAATGAGAAAGTAGTAGTTTCCTTTTCTAATCAAGGGACAGAAATGCAGATTAAGCACAAGTGAATTCTGCATTGTCACAGCATTAAATATCTACATTCAAAGATAGACCAAAAGCAATATATCAATTTCAAGATATTATATCCAGGAATGCCAGTACTATGGATCTTATCGAATGATATAACCCCAATATAAAAACATATACACAAATAGGCTCTAATAAGGGAATTCTTGCATAAATAATAGTTTATTTACATAATGATATTGTATACCATTGAAAGTAAACACTGAAGAATTTACATCAAAAGGGAAATTCTTAGAACTTTAAGTAAAAAAGGGGGTAGAATTCTAATCATATAAAAAAAGACAAAAATATCCTAGATTGGGCAACAACATCTCATCACAGCACTTGCATTAAATTAGTAGCATTTTGAGTAACTTTGTTTCTTATTCTTTCTCTATTCTGTATTGTTGTTATAATACTTTAATAATTTCAAAAGTAGTTTAAAATACATATTACACAGCAAAAAATTATAATTGTGTACATGTGTTTACATTGGAAAGTTACATTGGGAAACCACTATGGCAGACCAAAGAGGAAATACAATCAGAATTGTCTGAGAATTAATTCTTTAAGGTTCAACAACAACCACAAATTAAAAGCAGAGTTCTTGTCCTATATTAGGTATAAATAGTTATAAACTAAAATTATTAAGAAGAAATACAGGATCTTCACATGAGCTGAAAGTAGAGAAATTAGACAAGAACAACAAGTCATATATATTGAGCATTTCATAGATGAACAATAAATAATGTAAAATAAGAGTTTATTGTTTGGGAACTCTGTAAATAAAAACAATAGCTACCTTCGTCTAGAGGCATTATGCTCCATAAAGGAGACACAAATTTAAAAGTTTTAAAACAGAGAGAATCCTTTTAATAAGCTTTGGGGACTTATAGTGGACTCTGGTGCTCTGGCCAAAGTCAACTCCCCCAGCCTCACTTGGGACCATACTCTTCTGTTGTGTCTGTGGTCTTCATTGGATTCTTCCTTCCCTCCACCTGTCCAGATTTGTTCCCAACTCAGGCTTTTGCATCTGCTCTTTCCTCTGCATCAAATACTTCCCCCAATGTTCTCACTATTGATTCCTCCTTATCATTAAAATATCAGCTCAAATGTTTACTCCTGTGATAGGAATTCCTTGACAACCCAGTCAAAACCCTGCTACCCTCCACTCACTATTTCAATAATTTATTTTTGTAAGAATTATAAATAGCTGACATGTAGTAATTATTTGATTATTTACATTGTTATTATTTTGCTTTCTTTCCCTACACACACCCCTTAAGTAGAATTTGACTATTCTTAACATTTCTAAATGCCTGGCACATAGTAGGTAGTCAATAAATGTCAGATAAGTCAATTTCTCTGAATAATTGAGACTATATATTATGCAGTATTTAGACCTAAGTCTAAAATATTAGATTGCATAAGTGTCCTGAACAAATGTGTCAAATGATGAATACCTTTTAATAGTTGCTTTCTGTTGTCATTTGTGAAAACAATAAAATTCTGCAAAAGGATGTAGGCTAATATACAGACAAGCAATTTTACCTCAAAATTTACCATTTCTGTAAATCTAAAAGGAACTTAAAATTCTCTGTATTTTTCCTATCTGGCTCATCTGCCAAGTTCTTTTTCTGCTTTTATTTGAATTATAAAACAAAGATTGCTGAAAATTGTACTGACACTACTACGTAGGCTCCATACAGTAAGTCCAAGTATTAGAAACTATTTATTGATGGGTTTGTTTGATTTTTTTGAGTTCTAGATAGATTCTAGTCATCAGCCCTTTATCAGATGTGTAGAGATAAAATATATTCTCCCATTCTGTAGGCTGTGTATTCGCTCTAATGATAGTTTCCCTGGCCGTGCAAAAGTTTTTAATTTGATCAGATCCCATTTGTTTATTTTTGTTGCTGCGGTGATTGCTTGGGGAGGGGGGTCTTCTTTAAGAATTCTTTGCCTAGGCCGATGTCTAAAAGGGTCTTCCCAACATCTTCATTTAGAATTCTTAAGGTTTCATGCCTTAGGTTTAAGTCTGATATCCATCTTGAATTGGTACTAACTGATGAGCACTAGGGTAATCAGTAATACTCTCCAGGGATTAGGGGGATGGGGGGGTAAACCGGCAACTAAAGGACACAGGAAGCATTGTAAGGGGGAAGGGCATGCCTCTAACCCTCACTTGGGTGAGGCAAAGACATAAAGTGTAACTATAATGTTTGTACCCTCACAAAACCCTGGAATTATAAATAAATAAAAAAAAAATTACAAGTTGCTTGTTAAATTCCCTAAACAGTTTCCCATGTCTATATTTTGTGTTTCTTTAACTATCATTTAAACATTTAATGATAGAGACTCTGCCTCTTTCTGTTTTTGTAATACTTTCTTATTTTTTGTGTGACTCTGAGACCACTTCAACTCATGATTAATGTTCAATAAGTTTTATCTAAATGTCTGGTTACAGGTTAATGTCCAACCCAATTTAGAAGCATAAGGTATGATGAAGAAACTGACATATGAAAGGAATGAGCTCAGTGTTTAGCAAGTTTTCATAAATAAATTACAATGTACTGTATCAAGTATTAAACTGTTAGCACAATCTCCATTCTAATCATGCAAATGATGTACATGACATAAAATATAGGTGAGCTTTTTTAAAAGTGTAATTTGAAAACATCCTTCATATATAAGCTGTTAGTATTGTATGAAAAGGGAAATTGTTGCTGCGAAATGCTTAAGCTTGTTTTTGAATGCTTCAAGGTCTGAAGTACGTGAATAATAGCTGTATATTTGTGTCTTTTCAAAAAACTATAGAAAATATTTTTCCAACTCAAAGAAATAAAATTTATTATGGCATGTATTAATAAAAACACCATGTTTAAAAGTGTTCTAATAGCTGGATATAGTTGTTAACTTACTGATTGTTCTCTAAAAGTATTTTATATACATTTCCCTCTAATTTCTGTAGCATATTTTAACAGTAAATCCAAATAGGAAAATGTGTAGAATATGTTTTACATATTGGGATGTATCAAGAAAATACGTGGAAGATTTGTTATGTTATGAAAGGCATCAGTGTTTCTTGGGGCATTTGGCTATAACTCGAGCTTTTCTGTTACTGTTACAGAGAGCCAGAAAATTGGTTTATTGTTGACAGTAATATGGATTGTGAATTTTTCCTTCAGCCATTCTCTCTGCTTGAAATGTCTTCACTTCCATTTCTTCCTGCTAAACACCTCTTCATCTCTTAAGTCCACCCATCCACCCATAATACTTAAAAATCAATAAAAAGATGGAAGGTCAAAATGTAGTGCTTCCTCTTCTAAGAATTATTTCATGATCTCAGATAGCAAAACATACCTCTTCTTGATTTACGATTGTTGTCCTGGAATCCCATCTGATTTAATGTATTATCTTAGACTTTTCTCTTTTAAATAAAGTTTAATGACTAATAATTGTATTAGAATAAGCTGGAATGCAATTGATTAACTTCACTCTTTCCATCTTTACCATATTTTCTAATAGTGTCTGAAATACGCATAAAGTACACACAGCTCTCACTTTAAAATTTGTATAAAACTGAAAGACAACCAGCAAAATTATCTGCCTTTTTCTTCTACCTTTTCCAAGAGCACTATAACAAATACCTTCCTTGTATGGGCATCATGAGATATGACAACTAAGAAATATTGCGAGACCTTTGGGGCCCCTGCTAGGCACTGATGTGACAGTTGTGCCGTGACCTATTCCACAGCCGGTGAGATACTCTAAGCTGCATGGAAGCAGTCAGCAGCGTCAGTAGGAAATTACAGGTTAGCTATACAAAACAGAGCGAAAAAGAGGCCAATCTCTGTTTTAGGGAGAATAGAGGTTCTGAATGTTCTTGCTACAGTGATTTTGCCATTTTTTTTGTTTGATGTAAGCACATAACTATTAAAATATGCATTTATTTTATGTTTGTTAACATTTTAAAATTTTGTAATTATGAACATGGGTCCAAAATAGAATGGCTTATTTAATAAAACATTAAATACTGAGGACCCGTTTCTCAAGGAAATTGATGATGAATATGTAAGTTGGCCAAAATGTTTATTTACATTTAACTTCTACCATGGGGCTTATGGTGATATCAATGGCCTAAGAAAATCAAAAATCTCAAATTTGCTGAAAAG
>NW_012148219.1:498178-498867 GCF_000956105.1 Propithecus coquereli | reverse complement strand
AAACAACCCAAGTGCTCATCAATACATGAATGGATTAATAAAATGTGGTTTATATGTACCATGGAGTAATACTCAGCCACAAAAAGAAAAAAAAACAAAAAAACAGTGAACTAATAATACCTCTTGTATTATCCTGGATGGAGCTGGAGCCCATTCTTCTAAGCGAGGTATCACAAGAATAGAAAAGTAAACATCACATGTACTCACCATTAAATTGGTACTAATCCATCAACAACCATGTACGCATATGGAAATAACATTCATAGGAAATCAAGCAGGTGGGAGGGGAGAGGAAGGGATAGGTAAACTCATACGTAACCTAACAGGTACAATGCATACTATGTGGGGGATGGACACACTTATAACTATGACTCAAATCGTCCAAAAGCAATTTATGTAACCAAACGTTTGTACCCCTGCAATATTCTGAAATAATAAACAAACAAATAAATTAAAGATAACCCTAAGTATAACAGAACATTGTTTTATCTGTCCTTTGGGCAAGGCATTGTTGGAGCCCCTACAAGGACAGACAGCTGGGGCATTTTGATTTAAATAATAGTTTGTGTGAACTCTTTTCTGCCCACTTGCTAATGACTGTGTATTTAATAATACCTGGCAGGTAAAAAAATTGGTCTCAATTGACTTTAACTCACATCTAGCAGTAAAACAGGGGAGGCAAAGGCAGA
>NW_012148219.1:484055-487068 GCF_000956105.1 Propithecus coquereli | reverse complement strand
GATTTGGCATTAGTGCTCCAGAAAGACAGTGACTGCAGCTAATGAGATAGCCTCTATGGGAATTAAGGATGCCAACGACAGAATACCTGCTAGAAGGTGCTAAAGTGTAAACTTGCTATGATAGGAAAAAGTTTGGATTCTCACTGTTTTCAAGGATGGAATTTCTTATGTTTATTATTACACTAACAAAAAGTCATGAATCACCAGGGTTATCTTTTCTGATTAGTTTCACAAACACTTTGTAGCAGAAGCTCACGCTCACTGTGGGGAAGCTGGAGCAGTTGATGACTATAAGATTTTATCATTCTGTAACTGTCTAACTATATAACTGTTAACTTTGCTTAACTGTTCTACTTATCCTTCAGTTAAAATTATCATCAAAAATAATATTTATTCCATGTATTTTTCCCCAAATCTGACTTCATTAATTCAATCATGTCACCAGGGTATCCTTATATCAATGAACAGTAAATATAAAAACACTTTCTTGAACAGCATTGTAACAGCAGTGAACAGAGGTGTGGGTATGGAAGGTTTTCAAAAGGAGTTTAGTGTGAAGGACGTCATACATGCCGTTGCCAGTGTTTGGAACACAGTGACAAATGACACAGCTGTCCATGCCTGATAATCTCTGGCCTGTGCTGATGTTCAGTGAGGATGATGAATAAAGCGGTGACTTTGAAAGATGATGTCTGACATTTTTATGTATGCAAAAAAGATACCTTAAGAGTTTATCAGTAAGCTTGAAGGAGTGGCTATTGAAGAAGTTTTTAATATCAATAATTAGGCTCCAGTTATTCATTCATTGACCAATGGTGAAATAGCCAAAGTAGTTCTGCATCAGGGTGACTATGATAATAGTGATAATGAAGATGACATTGTTAACACAGCAGAAAAAGTTCCTGTAGACATGGTGAAAATGTGTGATAGCTATTGAAGGATTAGAGCAGTGTGCATTCCTAACAGAAGAAGAAACCACATCAGTTTGTGAAATCAAAGAGGGAATTCTAAGATAAAATCTGTTGTTAATGAGGCAGATGAATTTGAAGGAAATATTTTAAAAGCCATCCAGCAGAATGACATCTGATCCCTGGAAGACCCACTTTCTGGTCCTTCAACTGCTTCTGATGTTTCTTCTCACCTCAAAGAAACAAAACACAGTGTACAGTAAGTATCTTTTTAATCAAAACACCACATCATACATGGAGCTGAAAGCCTGCTGTTGTTTGTTGTTGCTGTTGTTTAACACCTGATACAGGTACCCTGGTGATGCTACTGTGCTGTTTAGTTACCCTGAACACGTTTTTTTTTCCACTATGTTAATAGTATGTCATATTTTTTTGTTAAGT
This sequence comes from Propithecus coquereli, assembly GCF_000956105.1. NCBI lineage: Eukaryota > Metazoa > Chordata > Mammalia > Primates > Indriidae > Propithecus > Propithecus coquereli. Next base: position 485,719 of record NW_012148219.1, on the reverse strand, counting down.
GCTTATGTGTGAATAAATATAAAAAAAATGATTGCTTGTCGCTAGTAGAAAAGTTCAGAGTCAGGAATCATGGTGATGCCAAACAACCACATATTGTCCACATGGGTGGCTGAGATGGTGATACTTTTGCTTTCTGGTGATTCAATGTACACAAACTTTGTTTCACACACAAAATTATTAAAAATATTGCATATAATTACCTTTAGGCTATGTGTAGAAGGCATAGGAAGATGGTACAGCAACAGCTTTAAAAACAGAGGAAGGGGCCGTGGGCCAAGAAATACAAAGAATACAGCTCTCAGTGTTGGAAAAGTCAAAGAAAAGGACTGTCTTCTATAGCCTCTGAAGGGAGCATGGCAATGCCAACACCTTGATTTTGACCCAGTGCAACTAATTTCAGACTTCTGACCTCCAGAACTGTAAGAGAATAAATGTGTGCAGTGTTAGGGCACTAAATGTGTGGTAATTTGTTACAGCATCCAAGGAAACTACTATATCAGGAAATATATTTGAATTTTAATAAGATTCTTGGGGAAGCTGTATTTCCTTACCTCATAGGAATAATTCCAATGGTAATATCATATATGATGTAGGTAATTGAAGGAGATATTTGGGAGTAAACACGCTTTTTTATTAAATCACACATTCTACATGGCAGTTCATTCTTAAAATTCTGTAATTAGGAAAGTACACAAAGATCTTTAACCTTTGTATGAATGATAGGAATTCAGGGGGAAAAACCTGCATTCCATGAACTCAATGTGTAGGTAAGTATGCTTCTTTATCCTCAATTTTTTTTTTCTGTACCAAAGGGTCTGCAGTCACTAGGGATATGCTCTTGATCTTCTTTGTTCCAGTGGAAGTAAGTATAGCCAAATGGTTTGTAAATTCAGGCTTTGATATCAGGTAGTCATCCAATTATGCTAGAACATACAGGTTGAACATTCCTAATTTGAAAATCTAAAATCTAAAATGCTCCAAAATCTGAAAGTTTTTGAGTGCTGACATGATGCCACAAGTGGGAAATTCCACATGTGACCGAATGTGATGATGTTGCTGTCAAAATGCAGTTGCACAACACACGGTTTATTCAGGGAATAAAGGGGAAAAGACCCTTTAGTTATGATATATCTTTTCCAAGCATGCCAAGATTCCCCCCACCAAAGCACACCCACAAACGGAAATAAAATGACACATGTGCAGGTCAGATGCACCAATGGAAGATTTCTCAGGATGCCCCTTATGAGACTAGAACCTACATGAATTATTCACTGTTTTTTTTTTTTTTTTTTTTACTTATTCTCTGTTCTGTGGTATAAAGATATTATTAAAAATATCGAAAAGGCCTGAAGACACCGTGTGGATAACAGAAATAAGAAAAAGAGGAAACATTTATGTTTAGACAGTGCAGAAAGTTAAGATGTTGGAGAAACTGGATAGCAATCTAAGTGCAAAACATCTTACAGAAGAGTATGATGTTGGAATGACGACCGCATATGACTTGAAAATAAGCAGGTAAGGTCCTATGCTGAGAAGGATGAACAGAAGTTAATGAAAAATAGAAAAACACTTCATAAAGCTAAAAATGAAGATGTCAATTTTGTATTAAAGTATGGTTCATGAGCATTACAGAGAAAAGATGCATTTAACTATATGCTGATCAC
>NW_012148219.1:481066-482587 GCF_000956105.1 Propithecus coquereli | reverse complement strand
AATAAATATAAAAAAAATGATTGCTTGTCGCTAGTAGAAAAGTTCAGAGTCAGGAATCATGGTGATGCCAAACAACCACATATTGTCCACATGGGTGGCTGAGATGGTGATACTTTTGCTTTCTGGTGATTCAATGTACACAAACTTTGTTTCACACACAAAATTATTAAAAATATTGCATATAATTACCTTTAGGCTATGTGTAGAAGGCATATATGAAACATACATGAATATTATATTTAAATATGGGTCCCATCCTCAAGATATCTCACTATGTATAAGCAAATATTCCCAAATCCCCCCCCCCCCAAAAAAAATTAAATCCAAAACACTTCCAGTCCTGATCATTTTGGCTAAGGGATACTCAATCTGTACAATGCACATATGTCAGAGTTTGGTATGTGAGGATTGAAGAAGATAAGTTTTATAAAGTAATCAGTACCAGACCTGGTGCATAGTAAACAGTCAAAAATGGCTTATACTTATAGTTATTATTATTATTTATGAGGCCTTGACTCAGCCAAATATTAGGTGCATGGCCCTGGATAAGTCATTTGTCATCTCTCTGTCTCAGTTTCCTCCTTTATAAAATGCTGTTAATGACAGAACCAACTCATAGGAATGTTGTAACTGCTTGATAAGTTATGAATTAAACCATGAAGAGTCATGCCTTTCACCTACAAGTTTCATAAACATTAATTTTTTATATTACTTATTGAATAATTTCTTCCAATAGCCTACTTTACCACATTTGAGAGTATCACGATTTCGGTTTGTAGAGTCTTGCTTGTTTATATGTGGGTAGAAAGAACCTAAGTTGATGTGCTTCTGTGTCTTCCAGCTTGTCACATCCTTTTTATGACAACACTATTCATACCAAACTGTGATGCCTAGCTCCCATTAACCAAGGGAAAAATTCCCAATTAGGTGGCCCATTCACTCAACCCACTCAAATAGTGCTTAGTAATAAAGAGGCTTCTGTCATTTTCCATGCTTCCCTGGAGGCAAGGTACCCACTGCCACTTGTGTGCAAGTTTGTTTCTACATTTCAGAAAGGTGCTTTGTTTGTGATGACAACTTCCAGGCAAACACCTAATGGGGCTCAGCTTAGAGAATTCAGGCTCTAAATTCAGGTTAGATACAGGGAAGGAACAAAGTACCCTGCAAAATCATGCAGAATCAAGACCAGAAGGGAACAAATAAAATATTTTGGATTTTATGTACAAATTTTTTTTGGAAATGTTCAGACCAATTCATAGAATTTGATTCACACAAACATTATTTTGATAACTTCTTTTTTCTTATTTTTTGATAATTTTTCTTAATCACATTTCAGTGTCCCATATGTACAGGGCACTTTAAAAGTATCATCACATTTTCACTTGACAAAAATACCCTGGGATGGATGTTATTAACCCCATTGTGCATTTGAGGAAACAAAAACTAAAATAAGTTAAATAATTTACAAAAAGTCAGAGACAAGAGAGGAGAAAATCGGAACTTAAATCTATGCCTAATTTC
>NW_012148219.1:474367-480886 GCF_000956105.1 Propithecus coquereli | reverse complement strand
TATATTAACACGGCCTTTTGATTATGCAGTATCATAATATTTCCCTTGGTTAATTTTTAGTTTTAATTTGGTTGATGGTGGTTGTGTGTTTTTTTTACAGGTAATTATGTCCAATAATAATAAGCTAAAATTTACACTTTCCTATCATGAATTTTTCATGATTTTTAGCTTATCTCCTCCTTGATCACACACATACGTGATCAACTTTATGTCCATCTAGTCCTTTGGCAGTTATGTGATTCAAGTATAATTCTGTAAGCTGCTTGGCATTATTATGGAAAATGATGTAAGGTTAGGATGCAACTTTATTTTTTCTTGAAAAGCTAAAAATTTGTAATCGTGTCACATATCGATCTTCTCTTTGTAATTTTTAGAGCTTTAAACCTATAATAGGTGTCAGCCTGTCTTTTTCTTTTTTTATTTTTGTACACTTTTTGTAAATTTTAGCATCATTTTAGTTTTCCTGTATTATCTATGAGAAAAGTGATGATTCTATAAAGCTAAACAATGAACTGAAATCATGGAGCTGATTATGTGGTTAGTGGAGCTTGGAACCCAAGTTTTCAAGCTCTAAATGCCATTTAGTTATCATGATGCTGGTCTGTCTCCATTTTATTTCTCCTCCTTTTTTCTTTTCCTGTTTTTTCAAATAGTGGAGCTTGGAATTTTAGTTTTCAAGCTCTAAATGCCATTTAGTTATCATGATGCTGGTCTGTCTCCATTTTATTTCTCCTCCTTTTTTCTTTTCCTGTTTTTTCAAATAGGATTTTTTCTTATATTTTAATGATAGCACATAGTAAATGCTGTCTAACATTTCTTCACATTTCTTGTGGTACTACATTTCAAAAGTAAACTTTTTGCTATATTTTTAAGGCAATGTTCTCATTATGTTTGTGCAGATTTTCATTAGCCCAAGGCCATTTCCACTCCTCAGTACTCCTGCCAGTTTTCTTATTCTGGAATAATGAACACTCTATTCCAGGAGTTCACTGTTCAGAACAGATAAGATATTTGTTTTCCTCCTGGAATCTCTCATGGTATACCTGGATGCTGCCAGCACAATCCTCTCAGATCTTCAGCTTGAGGACAGTTCAATGTGTAAAGCCGTTGCCAAATTTCCACTCTCTGGCAGCCTTGAGCCAGTGTGGTTCTGCAAGATTAAGGAATGATCTTGTCCTTCTCATTTTTCCTGTTCTTTAACTCTGAAAGTTGGAATGCTTTCCCCTGAACACTTATAAATAAACGGTAGTTCATTTGTTAGCCTCACAATGACTGCTCCCAACTTACAGTGGCATTCACATCCCAGGGCTGACTTTCCTATTTGGAAATATTCTCACCTGGTCAAGCTATGTTGCTGGGTGCTTAGTCTCCAAGTCATGCTAAAAGTGTAGAGGGGGACTAATAATGACCTGAAACTGAAGAAAATGGGTTCACAGTTTTGATGGGCAACCTGTTTCTCTAAGGCTGTTGTATATTGTGACTGTCCCTGAAACTCATACTCATGACTTTCCTATGTGCTCATGTTTGTTCCACTCATCAAAATATGGAGCAGCTCTGAGTATTTGTAGAATCTGGTACGTATGTTGCGTAGCAGAGAGAATCACTCCCATAATGTGCCAAACAGAATCGGTACTCTCTCTTCTACAGCATGGAGACTCAGGCACTTGTGATTTCATGGGTAATTTGAGGAGAAAGCACTGGAGGTGGATGAATGTATCATTGAGAAATGTTAGTCACCAACATAAGACAAAAGCCAGAAACTTGTTTAAGAATTCTAATATCACAAAAACTTTGAAGATTTGCATACTTGCAACACATCATATCCACCCATCTTCCTGATAATGCCTGTCTTTTGTAGTATGTGATTTCAGCCACGCTAATGCAAAAGGTCTTTCAATTTCCTTGTCCTCATGCTTTGTCCTTGTGAGACACATTGTAAGTAGTTGTAAGTTGATTCTAACTAGATTTTCTTTTCTTACTGTTTTGCTCCACAGTTTCCATCCACTCCTACTTCATTGCTATGCCTTTCTTCATGAAAATGCAGATTAAAAGTACACTGGCATGTGAAAACCTCTGAATCATTTTCCATTTCTTCTTCTACTTCACTTATCTTTAAGAACTGCACATAATGAATTCCTGTTCCTCTTATCTTGGATCAACAGCTTTCTGTTCAAGAGTATCTTCTTCTACTTGTTTCTTCCTTCTCACTCAGATATTATTTTGCAATTACTACTTAAGATAATTTCTCAAATTTACAGGACAAATTGTTACAGGGTGTTTCAAAAGCCTGCCCATAGCTATAAACTTGATAAATCAGTGGTAGAGCCAAAAGTGGATATAAGCACACTAATCTTATGGGTTTACAGTTTAAAATTCTTTCTAATATGCTTACTGCCTCATTGGGAGGTTATTATTCATTATAGATAATATTTACAAACTAATGCGAAGTACATTTTTAATGAACTGCAAACCCAGTATGAATCTTTCATAAAGCTAATAAAATGTTACCTTGATTATATTCGCTTTTATAACAATTGATTAAGAGGAGTAAATGACACAATAAATATAAAGTGGTTAGCAGAGTCTGGCACATAATAAGTGCTCAGTAAGACTTCACTGCCATTATTTATTAAGTGTCTCATAGACACCAAGTGAGCAGCTCTTCAATTTATAGCTAAGGAAGTCTTTACTTCAAATCATTTATCCAAATTTCTTTTTCAGCTTTGATATTTTCCTTGGGTCTATTATATCTATCCACCATCATTTCATTTCTGGTATAGTTTAAATTTCAGTATATCATTAAGAAATTTAGAGTTTACATTGGTCAAGTCCAAAATTGTATTTCTTGGGGGGGAAAAACTCACATAAGTCTGTCTGTGACTGTTTGCTATAGTTTCTTCTTGAAAAAAATTAAAATAAACAAAAATACTTTACAATGTTTTTATGCTCTAATATTTCTTACATAGTGAGTATATAAAAAGTAACCCTGTGAATAAAAATAAGCAATTCCAACTTCATAAACACAGCTTGAGTTAACATTAGATACACATTAAAGCCATGTCGGGTAGGAGGGACTTCTAAATCCTCTAATGTTCATTTAATTATTTGTTTATTTTTATTTTTTACAGGAAGAACAGGTTTGTTTAATGACACAGCTGCATTTGCTTACAAACATCAGAAACCATTAATACAAAAGGAAACAGGCAGTTATCCAGATGATTGCAGGATGATGGGACAGGAGGAGAGACAGACAGAGTAGTCACAGTAGCAAAATATCCTTGAGTTTGATACATGTGACCAAGGGGCACACATTGGGGGGCTGTCTAACGTTTAAAATGAAAGACAGTAATGACCCATTTCATAGGTACAGTAAGGCTTTTTAATTCCTGTATGAAGGTTGCCTAACAAGTTCTCTGTAAAACACTCTATTGGGCTGTCCCTCTTTTAGCAGCCTAGGGTGAAGCTGATCACCACAGTGAAGTCCTTCATACTTTTTCTTTATGGTCATATTTATGGTTATGATTGGGATTGCCAGATGCAGATCATTCTCTTTTCATAATCTTTAAAGTGAAGACTTTATTCTGCTTCTTGCTTACAGGATGGCAGCAGTAGCTAGTCCTCTCATTTGTCCAAAGTTAGCCCTCTGCTCCTTCTGAGTGATTGTCACATTGGTCCCTGTTCCTCCTCTGTTCCATGTGAATGATCAGGAAACAAAAAGAAATTGAACTTATGTGTATTACTTATCATCGTTCAGGGCTTTCTGCCCACTTGTTATCCTCTGCTGCCTCAATATAAAGCAAACCCAAGTCAGAAGAGGTATCATTTGTGCATAGGAAGTGAGAGAAATCAGAGCAGTATAACACGTAAGGTATGACATATCTCTTAAGGTGAAGCAGAGCCCCATTTTCTTTGAGAAGGAAAGGCTGCACTGGCTGGGAACACACACATTTTTACATTGTTTGATTGCCTGCACTGTGAAATGCAGATGGAGAAGCTTAATTATGTTTAGAAAGAGGCAACTCTTGCCCAGGTACTGAAGCTTCACTGTGGTAAATTAATCTCTCTTCAGTACTTCATGTTTCCATTTTTCTGCTGCATCCTATGTCCCACTGTAAAAAGATTCTCAGTTATCTGTAGGTCAATCGCCATTAAGATGTGATCTCATAGTTTTTTTGAGGGAAGGTTTTCAGAGCAGGTGTGTGCGTGTGACAAGATGTAAAGAGAGAAGTTGAAGCCCTATATAAACATAGTGTTATATATTTAGTTAGGAGTGCAATCAATCGCTTGTTAAAGGAACTTGCCTATATAGTTTAACCAAATATGGTGTAATTCTACTTGTACTGTCCAATATAGTGGCTGTTTACATTTAAATTTTAAAATGCATTAAATTAAAAATTTATTTCTCCATCCCACTAGCTGCATTTTAAGTGCTCTATATGTGGCTAGTGGCAACTGTATTGGGCAGCACAGAACATTGCAGGAAGTGGTATTGAACAGCACTGAAGAAGGAGGCAGTCACAGTGCTGTTGACAATTATGCCGCTTCTAGATTCTTACCAGGTTATTCATTATGCACAGGTGTCCTCAGCTCAAAGTGACTGTTCCACCTCCAGGCCTCCCATCAGTACTGTAGGCAGGAAAGAGGGAAAGAACAAGAAAGAGCTTATTACAGCTCAGTCTATTCTCACTTTTTGTTTTTCAGAAAAATAATAGCTTATTCAAAATTCCCAACTATAAGATTCCTTCTCATAGTGCATAAACCTGAATTTGGTTGCATGGCCTCCCTTGATTGGGTAGTGAATATTTTAAATTGGAACATTGCTACTACAAACAAAATCAAAGTTGTGTTGCAAGACAGAAGGGAAGAATCAAAATTGAGTAGGCAACATCAGTCTGAAACACATGGGATAACTTTTTTATAGCATCAATTTTACTCAATTTAAACTATGTGCTTTGAATTTTGGGTAAGTAAATTTTAAGTAATTTAAAACATTAAAGTGCATATGTAAAGAAACATGGATATGTCATGCTGTGCAGTATAATATAAAAATATCACAATTTTTTATATAAACCATGATAACACAAAGAAATTTTGTCCTTTGTCAGGGCTACTTTAATATATACCTACACATTCGGTTGGGATACTTAATCTTCCTTTTCTGCCATTAGAGGGATTTTTGTTTTGTAGTTTAAAAAAAACATATATTAGGTGCTTCTTTTATTAATACAATTTTTATTTTCACAGCAGACTCTGGACAACTTATAAGTCTTCAAGATCTCAAGAAATGAGATATCTACCAAATACGAAAATCAATTCAAGATGGATAAAAGACTTAAATGTAAGGCATGAAACACTAAAAATTCCAGAAGAAAATGTAGGAAAAACTCTTCTAGACATTGGCCTAGGCAAAGAATTTGAGACTAAGACCCCAAAGGCAAATACAACAACAAAAATAAATAAATGAGACTTGATTAAATTAAAGAGCTTCTTCACAGCAAAGGAAATAGTCAACAGAGTAAATAAACAGCATACAGAATGGAAGAAAAAACTATACATCTCACAAAGAAAAAAATATCCAAAATCTACAAAAAATTAATAAGAAATCAGCAAAAAAAAAAAAAAACAAACAACCCCATCGAAAAGTGGAGAAAAGGCATCAACAGAAGTTTTTCAAAAGAAGATAGAGAAATGCCCTACAAACATGAAAAAATGCTCAGCATCACTAATTATCAGTGAAATGCCAGTTAAAACTACAACAACTGCCCCTATCAGAATTAGCATTATTAAAAAGTCAATAAATAATAGATGCTGACATTTGATGCAGATAGGAATGCTTATATATTGTTGGTGAGACTGCAAATTACTACCTCTATGGAAAGCAGTTTGGAGATTCCTCAAAGAAATAAATATAGACCTACCATTCAATCCAGCAATCCCACTGCTGGATAGCTACCCAAAGTTAAATAAGTCATTTTATCAAAAAGACACTTACAATTAAATGTTTATTGCAGCACAATTCATAATAGCAAAGATGTGGAACCAACCTAAGTGCCTATCAATTCATGTATGAATAAAGAAAATGTGGCATAGAAATACCATGGAGTACTTCTCAGCCATAAAAAGGAATGAAATAATGTCATTTGCAGCAACATGTATGGAACTGGAGACCATTATCCTAAGTGAAGTACCTCGGGAATGGAAAACCAAACACCACATGTTCTCACTAATAAGTGGGAGCTAAATGATGGATACACATGGACACAAAGAAATATGAAAGACAATAGAAACCAAGAAAGGGAGAGTGGGAAGGGAGGTGTGTGATACCTATTGGGTACAATGAACACTATTCTGATGATGGACACACCAAAAGCCCAGACTTCAGCATTATACAATGTATCTGTATATCAAAAACATTTGGACTCCCTTAATATTTTGAAATAGAAAAGAAATGTTTTAATAGAGAAGAACTATGATTTTGTATAAGTGACCAATAATAGTACATCAATTTTCCATAATTTT
>NW_012148219.1:467520-472692 GCF_000956105.1 Propithecus coquereli | reverse complement strand
GGGGGGGCCTATTTAACCAATCTCTGCTCATAAATTTCTATAAATTCTTTTTACTTTCCTGTTCAAATCCTTAACCAGCTTTTGTTTTCAGGTAATTATTTCATTTGAAAATGAAAACACTTTATTTGTAACAAGAAAAAATATTTACTATTTCAAGCCCCAACACTTTATAAGGAATATGCTTTGCTTGCAGAACTGGATGATAGCAATGAGGAAATTTGCAAGACTCAGAAGGTCGAGGGATAACTACATTATCCTGTATAAGAAACCATGAAATAGGGAGACCTTGAGGGCAGATTTCAGAGTTTCAAAAGCCATAGCTTTGGATGCTGGAGATGACTGTGTGAAAAGAGAAAATTGGGGGAGAAGGATGAAACAGAGGTGCTTAGAAGATTTTTATTAATTTATGCTGCATGGTTGCAATAAATATGCATTTTCAGTAAAGTCTACATTATATACTGTTGGTTCCTAGAACTGTATCTACTTTAGGGGAGAATGTGCAGAAAGTTTTGGGGATGATTCGTGATGGGCACAAAAGTGAGATACTGATCATGAGTACCCCATCACACTTGTGTTATCTATAGTTCTAACTTATACCCATACAACATAATTTATGCTGTATTTTTAGTTAATGATAGAAAAATCATTTATTATTCTTTGTGATATTGTACTTCAGAAAGAAAAGTTATCCTAGTCTTTTTAACTGTTTCTTCTAACTTTGATAAAATTTTATCTAAATTTTCTATGTGCCTTTTAATTCAGAAATTGACATAGTCTTACAGCAATATATTTATTAGAATAAATAAACTTATATCATGTTTTCAATATGCTAGCTTTCTAAATTGTGGACATGTAAGAATTATACCATAATATCCAAATTGGGCTAGTCTTATTTTTTCTTTTTGCTGCAACATATTGATGTTGTTATTTAAATTTACAATGATAATATAGATGGTCACTTGCCGTCTCATATTTACAAAGCAGGTTTTGTTTTATTTGACATATTTTTGCCATGCCCTTAGTTTTCCTTCTTAATAACATAATTTTTTTGGTGGGGGAGAATGTAATTTTTATTGTGTCCAGCAAAATTAATACTGGTAAGAATTAATAGTAATGATGGTAATTGCCTGTCTTTAATATTGACAGTCTTAAAAAAAAAAAAAAGGAATACTTCTCCCTTAGAGAGGTACTACTAATACTCACATTCAAAAACTATATTTTATTACAGTCTACCACTAGGCTTTCTTCTCCTGAATGATTCTCTAATGTTATCTCTGTAGTATCAGAAATTAATAAAATTCACTGAACTACTATACCTGACAGAACAATCCTGCCTTTACAAAAGAACAAGCTTAACATAAAATTTCTATCAAAAGATTTTCAAGACTTACACAACTTTTATGCATGCAAAATTCATGTAACATGTACATTCACAAAGGCCTTCCATGATGTTAAAATTATCATAGGTAAGTACTGATCTAATTGGGAGGAATGCCAATACCCCTGCAGTTAGAAATAGGGTAACGTGATTTCCACACAGAACTTGAGTGTCTGAACTAGAGTCCTCATAGAATACTTTGTTTAGACTTTTAACAAAGGTTTTCAAAGTCAAGAACTTTAGATGTTGTTAATCAGATATTTTATAAAATGACAGATAACTCATTTTGTGTGGGATCTTCTACCAAAAAAAATTAGTTTTTGTCTTTGGCTGGCTGTCAAGGTCTGATTAGGTAGCACAAAAGCTGAATACTAAAAGAGTTCTTCTTAAAATAAAGGAATTTATGTCTTCCACCTTCCAGAATGGGAAAAAAAAAAAAAAAACCCAAACCGAAAAACTTCTACTCTGTCACTAGTGGGATGAAGGAATTTTCTTCTAATGGATTACACAAGAAATCAGGCAAAATGCTTAATAAACATGTAAGAAATATTTACTGAGTGCTTTCATTGTACAGTATGGACTAAGACTTCAGGGAAATTCTTTATACATGTTGCCTTATTCCTGTCAGTGAAAAAAGACTACCTATATATAATTCCCAACAGAAAGTGGCATCTCTTATTGGAAAAGATATTCTACATGAGTTTCAAACACTGAAGGAAGGTGGAGTGAAGATTTCATTCCTTCTTTCATTTGCTTGGAGAGAATGTTAATGACAAAGTTACAATATTCTTTGTTCTTTTTTCTCCTCAATTATCCTATAAATTGGTGTCTAAATTCTGTGGGATTTATTATTGTTATTATTTCTGTATATTTTACTGAATCAGGGGGAAATGTGTCAGATAACAACAATGCGCAGTGTGCTCAGTTCTTCTGAATGTTTTTCCTGCTATCTACTTTATGATTCTTCTCTTTGCTTCTCCTACCTGGCTCTAATAATCAAACAAATCAAGCAAACATAGAAAGCAGCAGCAAACACAGTAGTTTTTCTTTCATCCTCTTGTTGATAATTTTGTTTTCTGAGGCCAAATATCATCAAAACTAGCACAAGTTACTAGGAGGCAGTTTGATGTGGTGTAGGAAGAGAGGGCTTTGTTCTCCGATTTGAATTCTGGCTTTGTCACTTAGGAGTGTGGACTTAGAGAAGTCATACATTTTTCTGTGACTTACTTTCCCTTACATAAGATGGTGCTAATGATATCTAGCATGAGGTGTTGTGTAATTAGAGAAAGTAAATATATAACTGTTCTTAGAACATAGCAGGCATGATTTAAATGATAGCTAGAAATTAAACAAAAATCCAAAGTCTCTGCCCTTAAGCAGCTTGGAATATAATTGGAGATATATGGAGCAAAGAAAAACATGTACTGTCCAATGCAAAAAATGATTTTGCAAAGAAATTGATTGGGATAATCCATGCTAGAGAATTTTAGAAGATCTAAATGAAACCTAGAACAAAAGAACTATACAGAACATAAATGAAACAAAAATTTCTTTGAAAAGATAAACAAAATTGACAGGCCTGTTGCTAGATTGACCAGAAGAAGAAAGAAAAGGACTTTAATAAGCTCATTTAGAAATGAAAAAGGAGAAATCACAACTGATATCATGGAAATACAAAACATCATCTTTGAATCCTATAAAAATCTCTGTCCAAAAACTTGAAAATGTGGAGGAAATGGACAAATTCTTAGAAACACACAACCTCCCTAGGCTCAATCAGAAAGAAATAGAATTCCTGAACAGACCAATATCAAGCACCAAAATTGAAGAAGCAAGAAAAAAATCTTCCAATAAAAAAAGTCCTGGACCAGATCAGTTCATGCCCAAATTTTACCAAACCTACAAAGAAGAACTGGTACCTATATTGCAGAATTTATTCCACAATGTTAAGAAGCATGGGAATCCTTACCCACTCATTCTACAAGGCCAATATCATCTTGATACCAAAGCCAGGAAAGGACACAACAAAAAAGAAAACTACAGACCAATATCCCTCATGAATATAGATGCAAAAAATTCTCAATAAAATCTTAGCAAACTGAATTCAACTGCACATCCAAAAAATAATTCATCATCACCAGGTGGGCTTCATCACAGAGAGGCAAGGATGGTTCAACATATGCCAATCTATGAAAGTAATTCACCATATATATAAAAGCAAAAACAAAGATCATATGATACTCTCAATAGATGCAGAAAAGGCATTTGACAAAATTCAGCACCTTTTTATGATAAGAACTCTTAACAAAATAGGCATAGATTGGACAAACCTCAAAATTATTAAAGCTATATATGACAAACCCACAGCCAACATCATACTGAATGGGGAAAAATTGAAAGCATTTCCACCTAGAACTGGAACCACCCAATGTTGACCACTATCTTCACTTCTATTCAAAATAATATTTAAAGTCATTACCAAGACAATCAGACAAGAGAAAGAAATCAAGAGTACCCAAATGGGGGCAAAGACATCAAACTATTGCTTTTTGCTGACAATAAGATATTATATCTAGAAAACCCCAAAGATTCAATCAAGAGACTCCTGGAATTGATAGATGAATTCATCAAAGTCTCAGTATACAAAATCAATGCACACAAATCAGTAGCTTTCGTGGATGCCAATAACAGTCAAGATGAAAATCAAATTGAAGATGCAATACCTTTCACAATAGCATCAAAGAAAATAAAATATTTAGGAATATATTTAACTAAGGAGGTAAGAGACCTATATAAGGAGAACTATGAAACACTCAGAGAAGAAATTGCATAGGATATAAACATATGGAAAACCATACTATACTCATGCATAGGCAGTATCAATATTGTTAAAATGCGTATACTACCCAAAGTGATCCACAGATTCAATGCAATCCTTATTAAAATACCAACATCATTTTTCACAGATCTAGAGGAAATAACTCCACACTTCATATGGAACCAGAGAACACCCCATATAGCAAAAGCAACTGTAAGCAAAAAGAACAAATTAGGAGGCATCAATCTACCAGACTTCAAGCTATACTACAAAGCTATAGTAACCAAAACAGTATGGTACTGGCACAAGAGCAGAGACATAGACTAGTGGAACAGGACTGAGAACCCAGATATAAAACCATTCTCATATAACCATCTGATCTTTGACAAAGCAGGCAAAAACATGCACTGGGGGAAAAAAAATCCTTATTCAATAAATGGTGCTGGTAAAATTGAATAACCACATGCAGAAGACTAAAACAGGATCTGCACCTTTCACCTCTCACAGAAATCAACTCACAGTGGATAACAGACTTAAACCTGAGGCACAAAACCATAAGAATTCTAAAAGTAAATGTTTGAAAAACTCTAATAGGCATCAGCCTAAGCAGAGAATTTATGAAGAAGACACCAAGGGCAATCACGGCAACGACAAAAATAAATAAATGGAAACTGATCAAATTAAAAAGCTTCTGCACGGCCAAAGAAACTGTCACTAGAGCAAGCAAATAACCAACAGAATAGGAGAAAATATTTCCCTGCTATACATTCAATAAAGGGCTGATAACTGGAATCTATATAGAACTCAGAAAAATGAACAAGAAAAATATTGAACAACCCCATTAAAAAATGGACAAAGATTTTGTATTCTGAGACTTTACTGAATTCATTTATCAATTCCAGTAGCCTCTTGGTTGAATCCTTGGTGTTTTCTAGATATAATATCATATCATCAGCAAATAGTGAGAGTTTGATCT
>NW_012148219.1:452781-453490 GCF_000956105.1 Propithecus coquereli | reverse complement strand
TTATAATGCTGAATCTTTATAAAATTTGTACCCAAATGTTTTCATAGAAGCTAAGAATCTTTATAATAATTTTTATGGTTTCTGGATGAGAACTTCCAGAAGTTGGCTAGGCTTATTTTTTTTTTTTTATGTTTGAAAACTAATGAAACTGCTATATATATCATAGATACAATTAAATAATTCATCTGTTTAAAAAGTTTGGTTCCCTTCTATCCTTACTTCATCTTTTACGTAACAATGTAACTGTGTAAAGTCTTAGTTTATTTCCTACATTTGGCTGTGTCATTCCATCCGTCCCTTATATAAACCACTGCTGGAAGGAAATCGGTACCTGTTCATATGCCATAGCTGATAATAATGTTCCTTCATTATTAAGGTACATGATATAGTGACTCTAGTAAAAACCTAAAAGTGATAAACTTTATATTCTATTATAATAATGTGACTTTCTCATTGTGTAACAAAACAAACATCAGTCCATGTCTTTTTATATTCATTACTCCAAGTGAAACTGAATGAGATACAACTTTCAGCACACTCATAAAAGAAGAAATTTCATGGACCTAGCCATCCCAATCTCTATAGCACTTTAGCAATACTATGACTATTGATTATATATTCTATTCAATTTTACTATTTATCCAATATGTCCAAACATTTTTATGAAACAGTTCACTTCCCATAGATTGAGTAAAAATAATTTAACTTA
>NW_012148219.1:438740-440721 GCF_000956105.1 Propithecus coquereli | reverse complement strand
TATATTCTATAAGCTGAAATATCATAATGACGATCTAATAATCCACCCCAATAAATAACTGGTTGAAATAGATCCCAGAATGACATTTTTTCAATTTCCATAATGTATTTTTGTTTTGTTTTTTTTTGAGATAGAGTCTCGCTCTGTCGCCTGGGCTAGAGTGCTATGGCATTAGCTTACCTCACAGCAACCTCAAACTCCTGGGCTCAAGTGATCCTCCTGCCTCAGCCTCCCGAGTAGCTGGGACTACAGGAGAGCACCACTATGCCCTGCTAATTTTTTCTATTTTTAGTAGAGACATGGTCTCTACTTGCTCAGGCTGGTCTCCAACTCCTGACCTCAAGCTATCCTCCTATCTCAGCCTCCTACTTAAGCCACCATATGAAATGAAAAAAGTAATTTAGTACTATGTGCCTTATTACTGATAAGGATTGACTTTTTGTTTTTAATTTCATAATGGCATTTTCGAATGTTGTCATATATCATGGCCAGCAAGAATTGGTCTTACTGTGGTAATTACATATTATTCCCATGCTCCTTACATGTGAGTAATTATTTACCCATAAAGGAATTAGAAACTTACAGAAGTTTTTATATCTCCACCCACCATACCTTGTATTACCATTTATCTGATCATGCTTGAAATTCTTTGAAGAAAGACAATATATTTAATTTTCTTTTCTTTCACAAAAACAGATATGCATATCTACATAAATATAACAACTTTTTCAATATAAGATATAAAGGTAAGCAAATGATTTTTAAACTTCTATAAGGTTTTTGCATTTTTAAGTTAATATTTTTAAAAGTCACTTTATTCTTTACTTTCAAAGCTCTAAATGTAAGAATGTAGTGCTAGCACTCAGTTTAAAGGTGTCATTTAATATGACAATATTTTAATGCATTTTCCTTTTATGATAATTAAATTGTGAGGTGCATGTCCAGAATGGCTCCCGATGTGAAAAATTTGCACTTCAGTGATATCATTTAAGAATTGATTTATCTTAGAAAACTGACAGCATAATGGATATAACGTCATTAACCTTGAAACCAAGACTTACAAACAGCCACAGTTGACTGTGGAACAAAGGTCACCATCTGAAGGTTAACCTCAATATCTTGATCTAATTTCTAAAGGACAAACTACTTCATCTAACACTCACTTTCTCATTATTACAAAATAATAATTGTAAATTAGTCCAAACTAACTCACCTTGTCCATCTGTAGAGCACTTTTGTCCTTTTATAGGTAAGTGACAAAGAAAGAGAATATTGGATTGCTCTTGCTGATACATATCCACGTGGTGTCTGACCCATAAGCATTTGCAGTGTATTAACCTAGTGGTATTTTGTTCATCTTAGCCAAATCGGCCAATGAGGTTAGTCCTTTCTAAAGTGTACCTTTCCTTCACTAAATATAGGTTTTTATTAAAGTTTCTCAGGTAGATGACATCAGTGCAACCCTGGAACCTTGAAACAATTTTCCCACTTGAATAACTTAGTGTCTCCCGATGACAGCAAAGTAATTAATTGAGTTCTTTGAAGGACTTTTAGGCAGAGGTACAGACTGCAATGCATATGACAAATACCTTATTCAGTAAAAGACAAGAAAATAAATAAGTACAAATATTACTTGGGAAACTTTTCTTGTAATATGAGTTTGTAAGATAATATACAGCAAGATTTAAACTTACCAAATATAAATGTACAATTAGGAAATAACAACTCTTACTCATATAAATATAAGATAGAAGGATAGATAGGAAGATATTGTACTAAAACAGCAATTACTTAAATATCAAGTGATTGAGAGTGAAACATTTTATGGAGATGGTAACTGATAAATGAGAGCTATCATTTTTAAGCTGTAATTTTACAATGTTATGACAGTGCCCATTTTTTTGGTTATATCTTCAATTATTTGGCCAATTTGTAAATTTGAATTTATATTTAAAGTATATTCATATGGGATATTATAATT
>NW_012148219.1:435280-438690 GCF_000956105.1 Propithecus coquereli | reverse complement strand
CAAAATTGCTGAATCTCTAGGAAATAATAATAACCAAAGTCAGAAACCTATGCATAGATTTCTGTTTCTGGTCAAGATTCAGTTACCACCTTAACCACTAAAAAATAAATGTACAGAATCTATAAAACAATGGTATTCCAAACATTGCACATCAAGCCAAGAATGACAATGATTCCTAAGAGACATGAAATAAATGACATGAGTCCTTCCCCCCTTATTGCCTTGAAAGTGTTTTGATGCTGCGTGGTACAGGGAAGAGGGTACCAAGGTGGGGCCTGACATGTTCCCTGAGTTTGAAGAGTCAAGAGTTGAGATCTGGCGAAACTGATGTGGATGGAGTCTTGCAGGTCAGAGTATTGGAAAAGAGAGAGCTGTATAGGGAGAGTTCTACAGGGGATTTTCCTTGAGTATTCAAGAGAATACTTGTCAGTATGTGTCTATGAGAAAACTACCCAAAGCTGGGGAAAGAACCAAGCTAAAGGATGAGGATGCCCTGTAAAAGCATGGCATAAAATATAGGAAACCTAAAGTAAAAGATTAATGGATTTGTTTACATAACAACTGAAAGTATTCTATGTCAAAAAGTCCAAAGACAAATAATAAACAGATAAAAATGTAGACAATATATAAGACAGATGAGGGTCAGTTTCCTTAATATACAAAAAACTCTCATATGTCATTAAGAAAAAGACTAATAACTCTATTAAAAAAACCACTGTAAATCTTCAGAGATACATGTAAAGATGATTATTGCAGGGTTGTTTGTAATTGAAAACAATGTTTTTCTATATTAAATATATTTTGGTACACACAAAATGGGATATAATTCAACATATGAAAAGAACAAGGGAAATCTCTCTATCCCAATATAGGTAGAACAAGACTGGTTATTTTTAAAACAAATCAGAATTACAGAATAGTAATATAGTGTGATCCTACATTTGTAAATTACAATAAATAAATTATATGTTTATGTAATATCAAAAGAAAATGAAGTGAAAAAGTCTATGAAAAGACTCATCCATAATGAGTAAACACAAGAAAATGATATGCCAATGGCCAATAAATCTATAAATATATAGTTATGTTAAAAAACATGCATAAAACAGTTGAAAAACATCACTGTGGATAACTGCTAAGTAAAACAGAAACTCTCAAACAGTTGGTGTTAATATAATTTGATTTGACACTTTTGGTAATCAATAAGGCAATGAATATTGAAATTTTTTTAAAACTAGCATTATGCTTACATAAATTTATCAGACATTATAAGTGAGGAAGACTATATGTGTAAAGATAGTCATTGCTTATTACAGTAGTAAAACTAAGAACAACTTAATGATCATTCATAAAAAAACTGCTTTAAAAATTAAGATTTTGAAAACAATTAACATTCTGCAAGTTTTTAAAAAGACGTGGTAGAAAGAGAATTCTTTGGACATTGTCAGTTTACCCCTCCAGATCCCCTTCCACCTCTCACCACCAAGTTGTGTACTGCCTAGAATTTGTAAAAATTTCACATATCAGCTTCCTTGATCTCTGGCTTCCTAATAGGATGGACAAGGAAGAAGAGGGAGGGTTCTCTGCCATACCCACTCTCTGCTGGGTCCCTAAGGTCAGATTGGGCTGGTGGTTTCCTGTAAACCAGTCCTATCTACTTGGTTCTCTCTGATCTCTGTGTTCTGGTAATGTCCAGGTCTCAGAGGAGAGGAAAGAGACCTTGCATTCTTCATTAGTTCTCACAATTACTGGCTTCATGATACAGTACTATCCTTTGTGGTTTTCCTTCACCTTAACCGTAACTTCACAAAGGGTCACTTTATTCCAGATTGCCAGCTAGTACCCTGCTTGATAAATATTACTTTGTTGCTTGGTATGCCAAAAGCAAGCTGATAAATGCTGAGTTGAGTATGGGAAGAAGTAATCATAGTGGCTGAACTTACAGACTAGTCTGGACTTGAGTCCCAGCTATACCACTGACTAGAGTGGCCTTGGGAAGATTACTTGATTTCTTTAAACCTCAATTTTCTCCTTTCTGAATAAGGAGGATAATATTTGCTCCATTGGGCTATCATGAGGATTAAATGGGATGAATGTGAAATACCAACCAAAGACTTGGATCATTCTTAATGAAAGGCAATGTGTTCTCAGTGCTCACCATGTATCTAATCGTCTAAGCCCTCTACATGAATGGACTACCTTATTCTTTACAATTACTCCATCAATAGGGACCACTAAATAAATTGATATATGTAAATTATTTAAGATAGTATCTAAAACATAGAAAATTCTGTATAAATGTTTTTATTATTATCATCTTTATTCCATTTTTAAAGATGTTAAAATTCTGGAATATGCCTTAAATGAAGGACATAACACAAATTAATAGAATCTCTGACTAATGCATAAAGAACTTCTTCTAATGTAACCATGGTTTCATCATTGAACATTTCTATTGTTAATTCCCTATTCTAGTGGGGAAAGGCAAAACAGCAGGACTTTTTGATATCAGAATAATTTGAACATAAAATGATAGAATATAATACAAAAGGAAGATAGCTGAACTTTATGTGAGTATGGATTTAAATAAACATTTTGATTTCAAAAGTAATATAGATTCCTATGCCAAAGCAATGCTTCTAATTCAAACTATGATTTATTATGAAGAATGAAGTGCTTGACGAAAAATTAAGGCAAACTGTCAGTACTGATGCTTAAATGTTGTGATTACAACTATAATTGCTATTTTAAGGGCAGAGATCATTTTGCTTGAATTCCTTGCTAGTAATTTATTGTCCAAATAATACGGTCCCTCAAATGTGGTATAAAATAGGTACCTACAATCAATAGACTTGTGATTTATAAATATGTTGTAGATATTTTCATTGTTAGGTTGCTGTGTACAAAGAAAATAAAGAAGGCAAACCACTGGGGAAAATACCAAAGATGCAAATTTACTCACTAGCAGGGAAATTTTAAAGCATTCACCAACTTCACATGCAGTTATCTTTATAGTAGTTGGAAGAAAATAAATGTTGTAAAAAGGCATAAAATAACAAGAAACACTGGCTTTATTGGTAAAAAAAACATTAAACAATACTATGTGATGATGAAGTTAAATTGTACGTTATTTATATTGATGAACATAAATGTGACATAATTGATTAAGTTAATGGTTGTAATATGAAGTCTAGATATAAAATCTCCCAGAGCAAAACCTTGAAAGATAGTAAATTAATCTTCCTTTAACCTGTCAACCAAACAGTGATGCACACAGCAGAAGATACTCTTTGTTTCAATAATTTTACCCTCAGTCTCAAAATTATGTTCAAATAAACAACAATAAAAATCTCACCTCACCCTCAAGACTGCTACATCAGGGTTCCCAGTTAGGTTTATTAGATTTTTTA
>NW_012148219.1:422400-423910 GCF_000956105.1 Propithecus coquereli | reverse complement strand
AATTTTGTTTTTGGACCAATCAAGGGAGATCACACTGAGAAAATATATGGGATTGTAAGAACCCAAGCTTTGCCTTCCTGCTTCCCAAGATAAAGTGTCATGTGGAACATTACCTTGATACAGTGAAAGCCTCCAAATACATTACTAGCAAGTATGTCCCAGAGGTCACGGTATAGAATAGTTCACAGAACAAGTTAAAATGATCAAATCACATGTTTTATTGAGTCTATTAAAAAACATAGAAGCAAGGGAAAAGAGGTGGGGTAGGCAGGTTATCACACGTAGAATGAGGTACAAACAGTGTGAAAGAACCACACTATCTGAATCCTGGGATCCACAATGTGCATATTATCCCTCTCTCGGTCACATTAACCTTCCACATCAGTGGTGTGGTTACAAGAGCCAGAGTTAAGGTTTAAGCTGAGATCAAAAGGCAGAAGACACCTTAGGTCAATGACACGCACTCTGTTGGAGAGACGTAGGGACAAATACACCTGGCAATAGAGAGCTCTCCAATCAGCCTGATGAACAGTCATGGGTTTTATTTGTGTTAACTGAGCAGAGGATACATAGGGTCATAATTGTTGTCACTAATAGGTGGCCAAATAAAGACCTCATGAATATTAATTTTTCATGTATACCTATTATATCATGAATACTTAGAGCTTCTTATGTATTTGTTCCCAGGTATATTTATATATTATAAATATGTAGTACCCAGTTATCTCGTGAACATTACATATCTCTGTTCTTTTCATTCCACACATGCTCTGCTTACTATTTATCTTATACTTAACAATTCCTATGAATTCTGCCTATGTCTAATAAACATTTTGCTTACTAGCTATTTACCCACTTTTGAAATATTCTCAAAGACTTAACCATATTTTATAAACTATAAGCCTATTCGTCTAATATAGTTGAATATTTCAACAGCAAATGCCCTTTTCACAAAGGTAGCCTGCTGTGACTGATTGCATTTTCTAAAAAAGGCAGAAATAACACTCATTTTACAATGTGATTTAATGATCCCCTCTCATTAACAGAGGGAAATCTGTGTTTCTCCCCATTGAAACCAGGCGGGGTATGGCTGTTATCCAATATAGAATATGGCAAAAATGACACTATGTGACTTCTTAAGCTAGATCATAAAAAGTGAATCAGCTTCCGTCTTGTTCACTATTTGCTCTTTAAGACTTCTGCCATTCTGACTGCCTTTTGTCCACCATACTGTGAGGAAGCTCAAACTATCCAATTTAACAATGCCACATGGAGAAGCCGTAAAACCACACACACAGAGAGAAAGAGAGAGACCCCTGGACAGTCCAAGCTGCTTTAACTTCCTCCTACCCCCACTCTTCCAAATCTAGCCACCGCCTGACTACAACTGCATGACAGATTCCAAGCCCAAACTGTCCGAGTGAATCCTGCCCCACTTATACCATGACAAATAAAAAAAAAGAAAATGACTGTTTTAAATTACTACATTTTAGCATTACTTTTTACAGAA
>NW_012148219.1:420628-422350 GCF_000956105.1 Propithecus coquereli | reverse complement strand
GATAGCTTTGTGGGAGAATCAATACCTATTACCTGAGGAAATGATTTAAGCTAGTACTGCCTTCTTACAAGTTGTTTTAGCTTCATGCCATGGGATTTAGGAATCCAACCTGAAGTTCAAAAAGGATGATTCTAATGCATTTTCCCCCTAAATAAACATATAAAGCATATCATGCTTTCTTTAATAATCTACTCTAACCAAACATTTATGTCCTGATAAAGAAGCAATGAAGGTAAAAAAGCATTTTATAAATTTATTAATAAACTAAATGATATGTTGGAAGCTTAAATGTTAACATAAATTCTATATAATTTAGTTATGTATTTTCTATTTAAAACTTCAGAATTCAGAGGATAGAGCAAGATATGTTTATCTAGCAAGACCATCCCTGACTTTCATCTGCTAATACAAATTAGCATTACAGTGACCTCTAATTTTTATCTCAGCTGCAAATATGAGTTTTTGCCTGGTTTCTCAGGTCTGGAATTACTGATGCTAATAATAGTTGGCATTTATTGAGCCTTGTACATGAATGATCTCTTTAATCCAATGATGTAGATATTATTTTAGCCCTATTTTACACATAACGGAATGGGAGACACATAAAGGTTAAATAATTTGCCTACAGTCAGCTATCCTGCGGCAGAGATAGAGTTTGAAACCAGGTAGTCTGCTTTAATGATGTCTTCCATACTACATTTTATTCTTTCAAGACCCTGTCCAGGACTTATTAAGGGAGGTATCCTGCCTTGCTCTTACACTCTCTCATGGGATGTGATCCTGTTTCTGTCTATGTGTGAGTAAACCTCACATGCTGCCAGGAAACTCTACCTACCTGCCTGCCTCTACTTGCCTGCTGGATTCTCACCCATTACGTGTGATCATAAGGATTCAAATGTCCTGCGTGCAGACATATTTATGTACAATTTACCATTACAACTCACTGGTGCTTCTTTCTATCTGTTTCCTGTCCCAGGTACCTCTTTATATCCTGACTTTCTCCCACACTGGCTATACTCTTCAAGATTAGTAAAGAAGGTTAAATGGCTTTTACATTATGGCATGAGACATTGAATCACAGTAGAATAAAAAGGAAGATGAAAACTGAGAAATATTTTGAGTTAAAACTCAACAAATCTTACTATCGCACTAGTTACAGGGTCAAAATTTAGAATTAATTAAATGGGATTCTAAAATTATGAACCTTAGTTACTGGGAGGATGGATGTTTCATACTGAAGGGACACCTGAAAAGAGTTAAGGATAAAAAGAAAAGACATTGACCTTGAGGAAAAGGAGAAACATGCAAAGAGAGATATGGCGATAGCACTATGTCTACAGGTTCGTTGTTCATTATACATGATATTATATATTTTTTGCTTTTGAACATCTCATAGTTGAGACAGTAGGAGTTCAGCAAATTGCATTAAGAGGTAGATAATAGGTGTTCAGGAAGCTCATTGTAAATTGAATTGTGGTGATCAGACTAAGTCATAGATTGATATCCAATTTTGTTAATTTCAAGGCCAATTCGTTTTGACTTGCACGTATTATACTCAATTGTTAATAAATTTAAAAACTTATCAACTGTTGTTGCTAAGGCAAAATCTACTTTGCAGATATGTTCAATTAATCTCAAAACACATTCAGTACTAATTTAAAAAAAGACTCTTAACAATTTTTATTTGTGCCTTTAATAACTTTGAAGTGAAATTAAAAATCA
>NW_012148219.1:416494-419890 GCF_000956105.1 Propithecus coquereli | reverse complement strand
AAGAACTGATATTTATTATATTAATGGTCACCCTTAATACTTATTATGGATTATCTGATGAAAGAAAGGTCTATAGTAAATATTTTGGAATGAATGAACACTAGAATGTAAGCTTCATGAGAACAGGAATTTTTTTTTTAGTCTGTTATTCATCACTGCATCTTAAGCATCTATTATATTTCCTGGCACATCATAGATGCTTCATGAAGTATATAGGATGAAAGAAATGAAATTCATAGATAAGAAACTAGTAAGATCATGGAAGAAATGATCTGAGCAAAGAAATGTATTTCCAGTCACTTGGATATGACACTGCTCCTTAAAGCTCCATATGTCCAAATCTCAAGTATCATCTTGAATTTCTAATTTAATTTCTTGTCCCTCCTCTCCTCATTATTTATTTTCGTATATAATTAACATAATGTTTTTGTTCATTACTTCAAATGTGCTTTGATTTCTTTATTTCACTAAAATTGTTTTGTCACCTATTTGAGTAAGTTAATCATCTCATGTCTGATAATTTAGATGTTTTATTCCTTGGTACCTAGGACATCTCTCCTGTCAGATTATCTTTCTCATCAATTAACCCTTTCTCCACTTCACCCATTCCTCGAATAAATTCTGTATATTTACTCAAGTCATTTACTCATACTTTTCCCTCTTAATGTAATTCTTAAAGAGCATTTGAAACCAAATTCGTATCTACTTCTTTGAAAACATTGTTGATTTGATTTGCACAAAACTTCACTGGGTTATATATTTACTTTTTATGTTGAAGTTCATTGTGATTTTATTTTATTTCTTCCTTACAGCCCCAAGGAGTACAGTCTCAGTTTTTTTTTATATGGTTCATATTAATTAGTATATTGTCATCATTCAATATACTTTGTGAAAAAAATAAAATTCTTGATATGTTCTTTCTTTACACTGGTTACATAGAATGAAAAAAACCCAAATTCCTGAAAATAGCATTTATACCCAAGGAATAGCAATGTGTGAACAGACTAGGCCAGGTATGCTTTTGAAGACTATATTCATGTTTTATTCAGGCTTCTGGAATAGCAACTATCTTGGATCTGTAGCATAGGGAAAGGAGCCATAGGAAAACTGTGATGATGTTTCACATTTTTGCTAGGACGTGGCATGGTCACTTCTGCTTACATTAAGTAGAGACAAATAACATGACCAGGCGTAAGTCGATATAGAAGGGAAGCATAATATTCCCACAGAAGGCAGTACCATGAGCATGGCAACAGGTGGGGATTTACAATCTTCGGGGAGGATTGTGAATAATAGGAAATAGTAAAATATACATTATAGTAAATTAAGAAAATTTGTTTTCCTGTCCAAAACAAATCTAGTTACAATAATTCATTATCATTGTTTTTAAATTCAAGTCTATACAAGTTTTAACATTAATACATATAGCGTTTAATACTAATGGGTCTCTAGTGTGTTCTGTTATTAATTATTTTGATCTCTGATTACCTTAACATCTCATACTAGGTATATACATCTCAAAGAAATGCACTTATTCACACACGTGCACAAATTTGCATGTAATTTCAGGGGACCCTGGAACTTTCTATAGCTTACCTATGGGCCACTTAACACTCCATTGACCCCAAGACAAAAACCCTATTATCTCTTTTCAGCTTGCCTCCATCTCTTTCACACCATTATCAGCCACATTTATGGGACAGCCACTAATTCCACTTGGATATTTCCTGTAATCTCCTCAAGCCATGATGATTTGTCTTCTGCAATCATCATTTCACTAAAGCTTCCCTTGCTAAATATAATATGTCGTCGCTAAATCCAAAGGATGATTCCCAATTTTTATCTTATTTGATTTCTCGGAAACATCTGACACAGGTTACTATTCCCTTGTTCTTACAATAAGTCCCTTTCCTTGCTTCCTTCCTTTGTCTCTGCCTATTTTGTGTTAGAACCACGTCCTAAATATTACTGTTCATTGAGGTTCTGTCATTCTGCCCTCCTCTTGTCTAATTTTACATTCTTTTCATTGTCAATGTTACTTCTATTGTTTCAATTGCCACTAATGATTTCCAAACGTTTATCATCAGCTCAGATTTCTCTTTGATAGATTGGCATTTTCAACTCCACTTTGAATATCTCTAATTGGATGGCCACAGTCAGTAATAAAATTCAACATGATCAAAGCTAAATTCCTTTTGCTTTAACCCAAATATACTTCTCCCTGTTTCATATCCCATTGAAGTGTAGTTCAATATTCATATCACCTACAGTTTTTTCTTATCTCTCAAATTGCCTCTTCCAAAATATACTCTACATGCCCTTGATTTAAAACTTTAATAGGCTCCCTGTTGCCCACAGGATAAAATTTAAAACTCTTTAACAATATTTGCATATCCTTTCATGTATGATCCTTGCTTTTATTTTTATTTTCTTCTCTCTGTCTAAGCCTCCCTAACTTATGTGCTATAGCCACCTTGGCATAGATGTTCCCTATGCAAGGTATAGTTTACCTGCCTCTGGTAATTTGTCCTTGTTGTTATTCTTTCATGCCATTCATCCACAAATTTATGTGGTAACCCCTTTCCACACTCATCTTTGATTTCCCACAAATAGATTAAATGGTTCTTTTCTATGTTCCCATATCACCTTTATCACAATGTATGACTCCTGACTTTCTATATAACAGTCCCCACATTATGCATGAAAACCAAGAATTATGAATGAAAACATTATTTATAAATGCATGATATTAAAAAATAAGTTTCAATGCCCAAGATCCATTGTATAACCCCAAAGCTCTAAAAATTTATTGGAATAGTAAATGAAAAGAAAATAAAACATAAATGTAAGCTGTAACAAATATTTACTAACTATAGTAAAATGATCACTAAAATCAATTTAATTGGATGTTAAATGTTAATGTTGATTTGCATAATTTCAAGATTTTCAAAAGACCATAATAAGCTTTTATTACCAGCTTGCCAGGAGTTCCAAGTTCTGGTCCCTCTGTCCAAATTTCTTCTGGACCCAGTTGCAGTTTGGTGCTATTTTGTGATAGTTGTCTGCCACAACTTACGTATCTATGAGATGATTTGGGGTTCTTTGACTGAATGGGACTTCAGAGATTACAGGAAACATTCAATTGGCTGACACTTAGTTGATTAGTACCTATCTTCCTTTTTTTTTTTTTTGAGACAGAGTCTCAACTGTGTTGCCCGGGCTAGAGTGCCGTGGCATCATCCTAGCTCACAGCAACCTCAAACTCCTGGGCGCAAGCAATCCTCCTGCCTGAGCCTCCCGAGTAGCTGGGACTATAGGCATGTGCCACCATGCCCGGCTAATTTTTTCTATATATTTTTAGTTGTCTGATTAATTTCTTTCTATTTTTAGTAGAGA
>NW_012148219.1:404527-405529 GCF_000956105.1 Propithecus coquereli | reverse complement strand
GATAACAATTTATATATCCACTTGACTTTAAGGGAGAGAGTGATTTCTGAAAAGGCAAATATCAAAATAAATTGTTAGTATGCTCTTTCTGATTTTTCAGAAATTATGTGAGGAATGGAGTTTTTAATATTAAAAATGACTTTAAAAGTTAACAGTGGTATATCCGGGTGAAATATACTAGACATTGAATTACCATAGCCCTCTGGACCATGCAAGTTGCTTCAGATGTCATCCATTCTAGAAAAGGATGTTTAACTCTTACACTGAATATAGACCTTTAATTGTTTTCAATACTTAAAATGTGTATTTAAGAAATTTTATACTGTATTTTAAGAATTATTCATATATTTTGGAATTTATATTAGACAGAATCTGAATTCTAATGAAAGAAACTAAGCTAACTCATAAAAGTGGCATTTTTTTGTAGACATATTTTTTCTCCTAATTCTGATGAGAAGACTTTGGATTTACTCATTTGGGTTGACTGTGAAGGAAAAGCAGCATGTATTATTCACTCTTCTTTTCTAAGAACTTTTACATAGTCTGATTTTTATAAATTGGATTTATAGAGTTCAAAGCATCTACTAGAATTAAACCTTTAGGCATAGAAGCAGAATCAGTCATAAGGGTAAAATATTGTTTCTGCAAAGATGAATGTTGGTCACTCTGTAATAGAAATAAATACTTGAATTAGTAATAGCCTTTTATATTTTTTACTGTGTGTTCTCAGTCAGGTAACCTATTGGATCCTTATAACGGGCTTTTAGATTATTATCCCTGCTTCAGAGAAAAGAAAACTAAAGTTTTGACAGGTGAAGTGACTTGCCCTGGTTCACATGCCTCAGGAGTGGAATAGAATCAAGTTCTTTTGAGTGTAGATTTAATAGGCTCTCTAAGTCCCTAAGCTGCTTCTCATTATAGCATCTTTTGACTGATTAAATCAAAGACCACCTTTTATACCGATTTAAGAGACTAAAGTTTGCGAATGTCTAACGTCCCATG
>NW_012148219.1:388870-393252 GCF_000956105.1 Propithecus coquereli | reverse complement strand
TTCAGATTATATGAAGAAATGGAAGCACTGGTTACCACAGTAAAAATGAGTCTTACAATACATCCCATTTAAAGGAGCATATAGGCAAAAAGCTAACATCTGAAATAAAATGTTCAGAAGAAGCACTATTAAGTGTGGCCACTGTAATATTACATACATCTAGGGAGTAAATACATTCATTGATGTTAGGCACTAAGCCTAATAATGAAAAGAGGTGGCTTCCACTACCTTGTCTAAATCTGGTTGACTATTTAGGAGATCAGCATATTTCATCTAAATCATTGATTTATTGGTCACCAAAATCAGTAGAATTAGATTTATAAATGTGTAAGAGACTTTTTTCCTTGAATGCAAAATATTTATCAGCTCTTTTTCTTGCCCTGTCCTTCTTTTGTTCCCAAATTTCTCCAGAACCTCTAAGCAGTGGTTCTCAGAGTTGGATCCCTGATTTGGTAGCATTAGCATCACCTGGAAACTTATTAGAAATGGAAATCTTTGGGCCACAATACAGACCTAATGAATCTCTGGGGAAAGGCCTATCAATCTGTATTGTAACATGCCTTTCTGAAGATTCTCTTGTATACCAAATTTGAGGGCCTCTAAGTTAGAGAAACTAGTGTAGGTGGTGACTCTTCTTTTCTCATGTAAATTGTTTCACCTAATGCCTTCTGCAAAATTGCTTCTTAAAAATGATTCTTTCAATTTTGATAGGAAATGTTATTTGCAACCACTGCAGTGGTGTTAGGGGTAATAACATATTGTTTCTAAACTGAAAGCGACTATGAAAACAAAATCTTTTCTCTAATTTTATTCCATGTTTTTTTTTCTGCCTCCCATTATCAAAGTTTTTCTTCCTGTGATATCAACTATAGCGTAGCCTTTAACTATGTTGTGTCAGCTGTATGTGGGGATTATACTTACAGTTAAAATTTTATTTAATATATGAATGAGAGTCAGGCAAATCAAAACTTTTCTTGGAAATGGCAAGAACATCTGAGCCAGTACTTGACAAATGTTGATTGCCAAAGATATTAGAACTAAGGTTTAACAAGGAAGGGATTCTTATACAGATAGGTGTAATTGCTGTTTTTATAAGTAATAATGTCTCTCATGTATAAGGAAAATTTTAAGACTTCTGTGAAATTCCAGAGAGTGAAAGTTGTGAGTACTGATACCTGATTAATACGATGAAGCTATTACAATATCAGGTCTGCCTAAAAACAGACTAGGTTGCCCTGTGAAATAAAGTTTCCTGTAGTTAAGGGTATTTAAGCCACGTCAAATGGTGGGTTGACTGGGTGGTCTAGACTCTTGCTATTCATAGTGTGGTATCATCTGGGAGTTGTTAGAAGGGCAGAATCTCAAGGTTCATCTCAGTCCTAGTAAATCACCATCTACAACTGAAGACTCATGGGGGATCCATATGCACATTATGTTTGACAAATAATATTCCATTTAACATCTAATGAATTTTCATATTTTTATGCATAATTCTTTTAGGATTATGTTGTGATGTAGAATTTGAATAACAGTCTAGAAAAGAACGGAGTAAACACATGACCTTGGCCTCACATTCTAGTGCAAGGTCACTAACTGTGTTAAATACTACCTCCAGAAAGATTCTGTTGCTCAAATATTGTACTTAATTTAAGTGAACTGGTATTTAAGTACTATTTCTTTGTTAACTTTGGACTCTTTCCTTTACACAAAAATAAATTACACTTTTTGGATTTCTTGCACTACGCTAAGAATACCTGTACTAACCCCTAAATTGTACTCAATATTAATCCTTCTTCAATTCCCTCATGCATAGCCTCTTCATTTTACTAAGTCCAGGATTGGTGACTCTCCTTAGCTGGGACGTTCCCTTTATGCTTAGAGTAGGTACTGGTTTTGTGTCCTGCTTTCCCCTTAATCCCTGATGGGTCTGCATGAATGGACAGCAGCATCAGAAAGAAAAGAGAATAGGTAAAGGGGTATAAGCATAGGGGGAACCGGAATGCGATGGAGAGACCAGACTCTGCTCAAAGCTAAAATTTACTCGGGCAGAGGCAGGGAATACCCAACATACAACCCTGATCACCAAAACAATATGAATGGAGAAGAGCTGGAGAGGTAATGAGAAGTGACAGATGCCGCCACACCCTAGATTGGCTCAGGTCCCTACAACCATGACTACCCTGCCCTCGCCCAGTAGGAAGAAAGATGCTTAAAGACAAGACAAGCACAGAAAACCAGGAAGCCAAAAGGTGTCCGAGTCCATTCGTATCCTGAACAGCACGGGCTGAGACAAGCGAAAGCTGTAGAGACCATTGTACGGAGGAAGCCCAGGCAGGGGAGCGTGTACCCCCTTCCCACTTCTGCTCATCCCTGGCCTTTGCCTTTGCAGGGGGCACTGGGACCAGCGAGCGACTCAGCAGCCCGGAGCGGCTTTGGGGGAGACAAGTGTATCCGCGAGCGTGTGTGCGTGAGGAGGAGAGCAAAGACGTGATTACTTCAGAATTTATTTAAGGGCCGGTGGAAACCACTGCAGCAGCTTCCAGGGGAAGCCCTTGTTCCAGAGGAAGAGGAGGTGGCAGCTGCCTAGGAGGAGGAGGGGTGGAGGAGACGGAGGAGGAGTAGGAGCAGCAACCGCACGAGGCGAGTGAGGAAAGAAGATGCTGTAGCATCCTCACCGGCTCCCAGCAGGTTGGTTCTCCCGTCCAACTGATGCAAGCAAAGAGGCTTGCAAACAGGCTGGGAGGAGAAAATGGGTGTGGGTTTGGGGGTTCGGGGGTGGGGGCTGACTCCTTGCCTTTCCAGAGAAGAAGCGCCTCCTTTAAGTGAAATGAGATGCCCGAGCGCGGAAATAACCCGGGGCCAGGAGGAGACCTGTCTTGCTTATTGCATCCCTGGGGACTCCTTCCCCTTTAGCTTTCCAACTCCTGGTGTTGCCTTAAACTCCAGAGGGGCTCCGGGCG
The DNA here is from genome assembly GCF_000956105.1 of Propithecus coquereli. Lineage (NCBI taxonomy): Eukaryota > Metazoa > Chordata > Mammalia > Primates > Indriidae > Propithecus > Propithecus coquereli. The sequence goes on along the minus strand of NW_012148219.1, from coordinate 390,292 downwards.
GGGTACTGGGTGGAGAACTTCCCTTCCAGATACTTCTCACGCCTTTTCCCAAAGCTCAGGTTTAAAAGGACACCTCCACGTACCTCAGGGGGCCCGGGCGCGGAGGGGGAGCAGTGCCGCTCGGTTAAGTTTCTGAAAGTCAAACCTGGTCCCCTGTCCCTGCTTCCCCGCCCCGGGGGCTCCAGCGGCACGCGGGGAGCTGTGGCTGCTCTGGCAAAGGGGTTGCTGCTGCTTTAAGAGTCGCCTCCCCCTCTCCTCCTTTGACAATGGTCTGAACCGAGCTCTGCTTCCCAAAGCAAAATTTGCAATATGCCATTTTTCCGATGGATGCTTCTCCTTTTGGCTGCTGACGGAGCCGTGGGAAGATGCCGAGTAGCTGCCTCGCCACCGAGCCGGGGCACGTTCCGGGAGGGCGCCGGGGCACGCGGGTGTCCAAGCTGCCTTTCTCCTCCCGTTGCTAGGGAAATGGTCCAGGAGTACTGGATGTGAGCTTCCCTTCTCGTCAAGCCGGAGACTGCGGTTGTCATTGATCAATTGAAGAAGCAGGACCCGAAATTACAGACATTAGGTACAGAAACTATATTTGAGTTACACGGTTTCCTTTCCGCTTTTTTAATTTTTTAAACCACCTCTTCGGCCCCACCCCGCCCCCAGGGAAGAAGAGATTGCAAATTCCTCCTTGTTGATTACTGTTAGGTGCCTTTTGCTTTCCACTTCATCCTCTCCATCTCCTATTTCTTTGCCTCCTGCCTACTTGGCTCTCTCCTGTTGGGCAGGTTGAACAATTTTAGCGTGGAAATTATGAAGTCAACTTCTTCAGGGTGGTGGGGGGTGTGGCTGAGAGATAACTGTCCAGCACTGTAGGGTGAGCTGGCTCTTTGGCCATCTGTAAATGCACTAGGGTAAAGAAAAGTGTAAATTGCTTCCATTGAAGGTTATAATAACATTTCCTGAGGACAGGGTATTTCAAAGAGATAAATAGGAAGAGGAATATTCATGTAATGTAATCAGACAATGGCTAGGATTTCTTTCACCGAATTACTCCTGTGGGTTAGCTGAGGTGGAACTGAGATGGTTAAGACTAAATCTTTTCAGAAGAAACTCAGAATAGAGAATAATTGCATTCTTGCTTCTAGTAGGTCCTAAATCCTAGTAATATGATTAAACAAAGTTATTCATCGGCAGGAAAAAAAAGCCTATTATAGCACTCTCATATCTAAATAGGTACTACTTCTATGGCATATATTGCTAAGGAACACATTGGATCTTAGAAGCCCTTGAGCCATGACTCCAGTGAACATTCAAAACTTTTATTTTGAAATCTGAGAGATTTAAAAGACAGTCAAGGTTATGTGCTAAGAATACGGGAGTTGATTTTACTGGTATAAAATTGTTTGAGCTAAATTTAAGCACTGGGATAAT
>NW_012148219.1:374183-386240 GCF_000956105.1 Propithecus coquereli | reverse complement strand
CAAAAAGCTTTAAACTAGTTGGTGTGAAAAAAAATCTGTTGATAAAATAAGAAAGTAAAAGCTAATTATTATATAAAATGAATACTCAATTATTTTCTAAATGAAAGTGTAAATATCAATTCATTCAATTCCCTAATTCATTAAAAAAAGATACTTCCTACCATTAAGTGCCAGACACTGTGCTTGCCATTAACAGTGCAGTTATTACAAATGAGGGTGACATAGAGTATTAGTTGTAAGAGATTTGTAAACTTTCAGGGAAAAAAGCTTAGGAAATAATAATTGAAATAACACGTGAAATGAATTAGATGGGCTTTTAAAAAAACTTTGAGAAGCAGGTGAAACCAAGTTGCATTCCTTTTGTAGGTGGGAGAAATGTGGATTGTCATGAAAAGAGAAAGCATGTAGGTTATAGAAGTGAATGGATCATCTTTCATTAAGGTCAAAACATTTAGCTTGATTGGAGTTGGGGCAGTGGGTAGGGAAAAAAATATGGACAATTAGGCTAATGAGTGAGTTGATGGCCAGGTGGCATTTATTGGAGATCATTTCTTTACTAAGACTCCTCCTCCCCATTTTTTCTATTTAAGCAATGATGTGTGAAGTGATGCCCACGATTAACGAGGACACCCCAATGAGCCAAAGGGGGTCCCAAAGCAGTGGCTCGGACTCAGACTCCCATTTTGAGCAACTGATGGTGAATATGCTTGATGAAAGGGATCGTCTTCTAGACACCCTTCGGGAGACCCAGGAAAGCCTCTCACTTGCCCAGCAAAGACTTCAGGATGTCATCTATGACAGAGATTCACTCCAGAGACAGCTCAATTCAGCCCTGCCTCAGGTATGCTTTTGGGTAGCATTTATCCTTTCTATTGTAATTGAAAATGTGATAATATTTAAATAAGATTCACATTATTTCCATTCTTAAAATTGTTTTTCCAGTTAACATATCTGATAGGCATGTTTTGGTGAGAAAAATTGAAGAATAAAAAGGCAGTTCACATGAAACCTTGCCTCAAGCAAAATTATATATTAATATATTGCTGGTGGGCATGATTGTGTGTGTGTGAAGTGTAAGTTCCTATCTGGTCTCTTTCTTAAAAGTTTATCTGTATATTTTGGCGGGAGTAGAAAACCACTTGTTGATCAGCTTTTAATCACCAGAGTGTAGGGATAGTTAATCTTTCCTTACTTTTAAACAAAATCATGACACTTGGAAATATCTATTTTCTATTTTCAGTTGTTTAGTCTGTCTTTGGAAATGATAGGAGCTTGGAAGTCTACTGTCTAAGCCTACTGGCTAATGTCTGCTTAAAAATTCTTGGAATTATTGATATATCAACCTCTCCCTTCAAAAAATACTTCAACTGGGTTTTTTTAAAATGTTTTAAGTATTTTGGAAAATTGGGAAGATGCAAAAGTTCAGCGTTATCTTCTCAAACATAAAATTGTTAGTTATTTTTAAATACATTTCTGTCAATTTTCTCATTTTATAGAAAAAACTGGAAAATTCTAAGGATTGCCAGCCTATATATATACAAAGTAATCTGAGAGTGAGTTTACTTAAGAATAGCGTAATTGTGCTTCTTTGAGGTGTGAGAAAAACCCTAATGTATGAATAAGATTTTTAATAATCACCCCCAATAAACCACACTTTTCTTTTAAATAGGTTGATTGGCCCTCTACTTAAAAGATAGTATAGCACATGTTTAAGAGTTGAATTCTCTTCATAAAGTTATGGCTTGTAGCAAATATATTTTCATAAATACTAAAAACTATATAATCAAAGTTGATAAAATTCTAAACCTAGCTATAATATTAACTCACAGAGACATTTATGACTCTCAGAATGGAACGAATCACTGAGAACCCTCTGTTACATCCTCATTAGGTAATCCCTTAATCCTATATGAATAACTTCTGTACCAGTCCATTGCATTTTCAGTCAGTTTGTCTGGTGTTGAGATGAAATAATGTTTCCAATAACTCTAACTTGTTGCTATGATGATTTGTTTAATCACACAAAATGTGTTGACTCATTTCAAAGGGCATCTATCGTATCTTCACCAAGAATTACGTTTTAAGGTAGATGTTTAAGTCTTTGCAATTGCTCTCCATAAGGCAACCTCTAGAACTATCACCGTATGCTCACTTTCCTCTAGAATTATTTAAATTGGTTAATTCTGTTGTTAAAGCACGGTCCCAGAACTGGTTACACTATTTTTCATCTCCTGTGACAAGCATAAAATAGGGCAGTAATTTTTTTTTTTTTCTGGATACAGTGTTTCATTAAAGAAGACTAAGATTGTATTGCATTTGGGGACAGGTTCAACATACTTTCAATATATACTGGGACAGCAGTAAACTAAAGTTTCTAATTGAGTTGCATAAACGCTACATTATGTTCTCATTTTCCCCACACTCTTTTTGGGAAGTTGACTCTTTGATCATACCTGTTAAGATTCTGCATGTATCCCACCTAAATTTGTCTTTCTATATTTTATTCAAGTCTGGTATTTTCAATTTAAATCCTAACCTTATCAAAATTATTCTGAAAATAATCTGAATTTTAAATGTTTTCTTCTTCTTTAAAAAACTAGGTTACTATTTCATAAGGATGTTGTGAAAATAATGTACTAGAATAAGATACCTTGGGAAAAAAGGGGGAAAACTAGAAAATATTTTCAGAAATAACTATACTGTGCAGATAAATCTCTTCTCAGATAAAGGATACAAGAATGAAAATGTTTTAATTCTAGTAACTGAATTGTACTGAGAATTTAGATTGTGATGTCATATAAAATTTTAAATTTTAACTTTTAATTATACTGCATAACCTCTTATCTAAATACTCTGGTTATATTTTAGCCAGTTGTGTTTTGGAGTTCAGAATTTTGCTCATTTTCTGTGTGTATATGATGCATATTATGGAACACTCCTCCAGAAGGATTATGGGCAGCATCCCATAATTGCATGTACATGTTTAGAAGAGGGTCCTCTGAATATTTCTACTGCGTGGAAAATATAGACTATAAATAGTCTCATGATAGTACAGGTCTTGTTTTGGACCCATCATATTTGGTACCCATTTACAAATAAAATAAAATTTTCAGAGTGAATGGGTTCTGGAATTATAGAGATTATGAGCCTGTACATTTAAATCACTATAGTTCCGATCTGTTTTACAAATATTTTGACATCTTTTTATATTAACTTGTATATTACTATTATAACTATGTGAGTACCCATAGAAATCCAAAGGTCCTTAAAGACAGTGGTGATCCTGTCATTTTTTTAAAGCAAGTATTTAATAATCTAATCTGTACCTTTAGGACTACGTGTTTTTTGCAAGTAATAGAGGAGTATTCTTCATTAAGTGGTATCTTTGAATCTTTTTCAATATTTTGTAAGCAATGTACCTGCACTGTATGATGGCATCGCATTTGACACTTAGCTAAAAGGAGAAGATTACTACCATAAATGTGAGTTTTAAAGCAGAAATAAATCACGTAAAATTGAAAACCACTACACTAACATAAAAATAAAAATTATTTTAACAAACATAGGATTGAATTGGAAGCATAGACAAACTTTATGACATAGATGTTTTAAATTGCCTATAAAATGCTTTTAGATATTGGCTATTTGGAGCTTTACTTTAGTCATTTTTTCTCCTGTTATTCCAGGAGAGATGGAAACATCTCCAGGCTTGATGTTTTTAAGCTATACACTCAGTTATCTACCTTTTTAATGCACAGGTCCATTTTTGTGTTCCTCAGAACCTCATATTCAACCTATTCCAAACTCAATCATCATCAGTCTCCAACTCACCACCAAAGTCTGCTCTAACTTCTTACCTACACATCTGAGAATCTCTATAGATGATACTTTCTCCCTCACCTTTGGATTCCATTTTCAGTGGGCCATATTGTTTTTACCTCTTAAATAACTACCAAATCTCTCTACCTTTCTGTTCCTTTGTCACCCGACCCTGAACTTCTTCTTTGCTCCATTTCCTAACATTTCTATTTTTATAAAGATGTCACATTGTATGTTTGAGTAATACCGCACTGTTTGCAGTGTCCCAACAAACTCCTTGCTATTCCAGTCTTTTTCCTTTGTTGTATACTCATCTTTCTGCTTATAATGTCTTTATCTAGCTAATTTCTCATCCTAGCCAAGAATTTTTCTCTTCCAGGAAGCATATTCTGGACCCCAAATACATTTCTTCTGTATTTTTTACCCTTATCATTTATCATATTATAATTAAATTGTCTGTATATGCTTCTGTTTCACAACCTAAAGTAAAGTATAAACTTCTTGAGAACAGGAAGCCATCTCAATCATCCATAACCCTCTGGAAAACCAGATCACCAGGCAACAGTGCGAGATTTGAGGTAAAAACAGGAATATATATACACATACACATATTTGCATTTTTATGTAGAAAGAGCAATAAACTCAAAATAGGAATATCTGGATATCTGGGTGGGACTGAAATTCAGCCTATGCTCTACTTCCCAGGCTAGGCTTAGGGTCCCTACTTTGCATATAGGAGACAGATGAGCTAGCAGGGGCCCTGTTTTTTGTTTCTTTGCTTTGTTTTTAAAGAATAAGTAGAAATTAAATAATTATAATAGCCAGACAATATGTTTGATGGAAGATTTTACAGTACGAATGAAGTTTTGTGTAGTGGCAGTAGAGTGTGGGCTATTAATATGTGTGGCAAAAGCTAAGAACAGGGGTTTGTATATAGGATTATCTGTAGGATTTTGAGCAAACTGCTGACCAGATAAGGTAATCATGAATCAAAATTATTCTGCCATTTTGATTTTAAATGGATTACATAATATCCATGTACCAGTTGACTATTGCTTCAATAGTGCTATGTAACAAATAACACAAACTTCAGTGGCATACAAAATATGGGTTTGTGGGATTCAGCTGATCTGGACTTGGATTGGTTGATCTTGGCTGGGATAACTTATGCTACTGGTTAGCTGAAGGTTGGCTCAATCAGCTCTATGTCAGCTGGCTATTGTCTGATCCAGAATGGCATTGGTTAGGCCAACTGGGCCCACTCAGCTCTATGCCATGTGTCTAACACTGTAATAGACTGGCCCTGGCAGGTACTCATGATCATGGCAGAGGAGTAGGAGAAAAGCAGACTTAAGCAAGTGCTTTTTAAGCTTCTGCTTGAGTCATTTTTTGGTAATGTCCTTTGGCCACACCGAGTTAGAGTGGAAAGTAGTACAAAATTACATGGCAAGGGGTGTAGGTGCAGGGAGGGGTGAAGCATTGGGACTGTCAGTACAACTGATTTGCCACAAATGTCACTAAGAGTCATTTGGGCCATTGCCATGTTAGGGAAAGTTTACAGTGATAATGTTCTAGTGAAGTTCGGGGATTTGCAACAGGAATATGAACCGGAAAACTAGGAAAGAAAATAGAAATATTAAATATTTATATGAATAAAGATTATTGAAGATAAAGAATGGTGTATACTGAATGGCCAAGGATTTGGACTTCAGTCAGATCTGAATTTGAATTGGGGTTTCTTTATTTGTTAGCTGAGGGGTCATTGGAATGTCGCTTGAGTTCTCTGAAACACTAATTCTTTAATTGGAAAGAGAAGATGATATCTGCCCTTAGGAACGGTTAAAAGGAGGTATGCATATGTGCTTCAGAAACCATAAGCATTATAAAATGACAGGTATTTATCATAAATTAGGATAGGCTTAACTCCTTGATGAGAAATTAAGTTGAGGGAGGCTGCTTGAGAAAGAGAGAAATATGTTTATCTCTTGACATTCTAAAATGCAAACTATTTAGGTGAAACTTACTGAGAGTGACAGATTCTGCACTGAAGGCACTTTTATTCAGCAGGCAGACTGCCTAGGTATAATTGGATTTGCTGCTTAACTAGCTCAATAACCTCGGTCAAAGTACTTAATTCAAATAATGATAGAAACTGCCTCACAGGATCATTATGAGAAACAAATGAGTTGGAACATGTCAAATGATCAAGTCAATGCCTCACAGATAGTACATGCTCAATAAATGTTAAATGTGGCTATTGTTGCTGTTATTATTACTGTAGATATTATCATCATTATCTTTGGCCAACCTTAACTGTGCAATTTTACTGAGTAATAATGAACACTGGCACAAATCGAGAGCACTAAAAATCCTTACTCTCCTCAATCTTTATCAAATTTTCAAAGTCTTTTGATTTACCTTTTTTTAAAAAAAATTAACTCCACTTTTCTAAATAGTTTTCCCCAATTCTCCACTTCCACAATGGCTAGCCTCACGTGTCCCCTGATTACATCAAACAACATCCCTTCCTCTTGTGCTTAGATTTTAATGTCTGGATTGAGCTCCTTCATTTTCAGTGAAACCTAATGCCAGCACACTAAGTGTTTTTTCCCTTGCTCTGTCAAAAGGAAAGATGCTATATCTTTTACCTCCTATTGTTGCCATCCTATTTTCTTAATGCATTTTTCTTTCTTCCAGTTATCGTTTTTTCCACTGGCCAAATGAAATGGTATGCACTTGCAGATTTTATTTCTCATTGCTTCTTTTTCTTTTTTAACCCTTACAATCAGGCTTCTATCATCACTGTTTTCCTAAAAATACAGTGCGCTCACATATGCCACCAATGTATACGTGTTTTGCAAATCTGGTCTTCATCTTTCATTCTCCATGCACCTTGAATTCTCTGTATCAAGCAATGCTATCAATTATTTCATCTTGAAATTCCCATCCCCTCAATTCTCCATACCCATTCCTTTTATAGGTCAGTACGTATGTTGTCGTCCTTCAATGTCCGTTCTTTTCCTACATACCCCCACACACTTATCTATACCCATACTTGTTTTTATTTACTTACATTATTCAATATTAAGCATTGCGCTTCCTGTTTAAGAATAATACTTCCCTCTAAATCCTTCAACCCTCCTTTTCAGCTACCCTTTTGACTATTTTTTCCTTTGTCTCTTCGATTACTCTACCTCTCAACTTGCTACTTTGTAAGATATTGAAATACATTCCTTAAAATTAAAATGATTGCACATACTATAAGAACAAAAAAGCCCCTTGACTCTGTGTTTCCCCTTAACTTCTAATCTTTCCTTCCTTTTCCTGCAAACTTATTTCCCAACTTATCTGTTCTCACTGTCTCAATTTCTTCATCTTCTGTACGAAAGTCTGTTTTTTCCCTTTAATTCTCTATTCAAAATATTAGCTATCACCAATAACCAATTGATCATTGCAGTAGGTTTGTTTTATTTGACACTGTGATTACTCCCTTCTCAAAAAAAAAAAAAAAAATCCCATACTCTTAACTTTAATAATACCATAAAATCTTCATTCTTAAATCTTTTTGGCTTTTTCCTTTCAATATTTTTTCCTGTGGGCAACTCCTCATCTAGCTACTCCTTCAATGTTAAATAATAAAGATAAGATTAATTGTAATAGCTAACATTTCTGAATGCTCCCACTATGCCAATCAATATTTTATTTAGATAAACATCCAGATATTAAAATGGTAGAATTTCTCTCTCTCTCTGAGGTAAAGCTAAATAAGTGAGGGCCAAGATTTGATTTGCAGGAGACACTAAGATATAACTCAACCAGTAAATTTAGCATTAGCTCAAACTCCATGTTCAGACTCTGCAAAGATTGAAGTAGAAAAGCTAGAAGAGAGACAGAATTGTTTTGGAGAGTTCTCGGTTTGCTGTACATAATCTACCACTCCATGTATGAGGAATGGGGTGATTCCTGTTCAGCTTAGCCAAGCAAGGGGGACTTCAGGGAAAACCTTCGGAGAGCTTAATGTGTTTCCTCCAGAGGCTGAAGGACATAGGGACTGAAGACTTAAAAGCATCCACAGTGGCTGGAGATGCCTCGTCTCTATAGCAGATGGAAGAGTCACATGGCAGGAAAGCTTCAAGTCCTCCAAAGTCAAGACAAAGTTTGGTGATTTTTGAAAAGCACAAGGGGAGCTTACTTAGGGTTAACCTAAACCCATAGAATGTCAGAAGCCTAGGTTCCTAAGTGGTGAATCATGAGTGATAAATTGGAGGATCGATTCCAGAAAAGAAACAGAACAAGTAAAAAAAAAAACTAGGAAAGAACAGAAATAGGCGTTCTTTGAGATGGCCACAAAGGCACCCCAAGAGAAACAGGGTCATTGATTGTACATTTGCCATCACAAAGCTCAGGTTATGGATGACAGGTGGGTCAGCTCAAGCCCCTGTGGTCTTTCCCCCAAGTTTCCCCTTCTCAGGCCCCAACTCTGGAGTGATCAGAAACAGCTGCTGTGAGTGGGGAGGTGTCAGAGTAGAGAGAGACCACCCTGCCCCCGTCCTCCAGTGCAGACTTCAAAGCTTGAAGCAAGCCTGCACTGCATGTAGGGGGAAACTTTAGGTTGGATAGGAGCTCAGGGCTTTGCATATTTTATAATCCTATATTGAACTAGAACTATGAACTCATTACTCTAGAATAAACTTTTTAGTTCTGAAAGATAATAACATATTATCCCTATCACAGCAGAAAAACAAAGACATTTGCCTAGAATTCCATTTGGTATTTATTTTGTCACCTTATGTAATCAGAGGAGATGTAATGTTGGTTACTGAATCCAGCTCATTCATTAAACTGGCTAGATGTATCATCTCAATTAATACTCAAGACTTTCCAACGAGGTCATTTTTATTATTATTCCCATTTTAAAGATAATAAAACCAAGTAACAGAGAGGTTAAGTAACTTGTTCAACACCACACAGTTTGTAAGTGATATTCACTAATATTCCATTAATGGCATACTTTTGTTTTTACTCTGAGTCACCTCCTTCATCTCATTATGTCCATTTAGGTTCAAAGAAGTATTAAAGTTCTCTGGAAACCTTCTTTAAGAGACATGGATCATTAAAATAATTTCTTTTGATTATTCCTAAGTTTTAATAAGGCAAGTAAAATTATTAACACAATGTGAAATGATTATTAGAGTTAGTCTAACACATTGAATATAATTATTCAAGGATTCCAAATCCTGATATTTATGACATGGCAAATTTGCCTTTTTTATGTACTGAGCATATTTTATAGCCCATTAGGTCTAAGAAAGAGAGTATGAGTTGCATGAAAAAGTATTTAACTAGAAAATAGAATATCTGGATTTTGTTTTCAACTTTGCTAAACCTTGTGCCTCTGGGAGGGGTGCGGTGGCTCACACCTGTAATCCTAGCACAGTGGGAGGCCGAGGCGGGCGGATTGTTTGAGCTCAGGAGTTCGAAACCAGCCTGAGCAAAAGCGAGACCCCCGTCGTCTCTACTAAAAATAGAAAGAAATTAATCAGACACCTAAAAAAATATATAGAAAAAATTAGCCGGGCATGGTGGCGCATGCCTGTAGTCCCAGCTACTTGGGAGGCTGAGGCAGAAGGATCACTTGAGCCCAGGAGTTTGAGGTTGCTGTGAGCTAGGCTGACGCCACGGCACTCTAGCCCGGGCAACAGAGTGAGATTCTGTCTCAAAAAAAAAACCAAAAAACCTTGTGCCTCTGGAAAACCGTTGAACTTCTGAGATTTCCATTTACTTCCAACAAAAGAGGGAATTTTAGTTTCCTTTAATCTGTTGCTTATTTTAAATGATTATAAAGGGCATATATTTTTAGCTTTATTAATTTATCATAACCCTTTAAGAAACAATTGCTATTTATTTAGTCAACAAATATTTTAGGGCCTAATCTGTGGCAGGTTCTGTGCTTGTGGCATAGTGTTGCTAATATCTATGTTTTATTTTATCTTAAGGCTTTGGTCAATTATGATTCCTAGGAATACATAGTGGCAGTAAGAAAGCATTGCCTAAATTCTGCTGAATATCACATTATTTGTAAATTCTTTGAAACTTGTATCATTTGGGGTGATTTCATTGCCTCTTATCTTCTACTGTGATAAACTGTCCATGTTTCTAGAAAAGGTCAACTCCTTCCCTTGTGTTCTAGATCGCATCCCCTCTTGCTATTCCAGGACAAAACTTTTGCCTTCTTTTTCCTGTACTATATATGTTTCTACTCGAATGAATTACAATCAACAGTATTAAAATATGTACTTATATTTCTTCTATCTATCTATCTATAAACCAAGCTACCGCCCATTTAAGTTTCCCTTTATAGCATAAGGTGTTTTTTTTTTTTTTCTTGGCAGAGGTAGAGAGAAAGAGAGAGAGAATGCAATAAGTTGTGTTTTTTTAAGTTGCCTTCATTTATTCTTTTTAATTTTGCTGCCCACATTTTCTCTTGAATCCACTCATGTCAGGCATTGACTCTGAGTGGAGTAGATTCACAGGAAAATGAAGGTAGATCAACTTCATCTAAACTGCTCTTGAGAACACTAGCAATTAACCTTCACACTGCAAAGTGCAATGGTCAATTCTCAGTCTTCATTCCTCCTCAATTGTCAACAGCATTAGGCACAATGGATCTCTCCTTTTTTTTTTTTTTTTTTTGAAAGACTTTTTTCATTTGGCTCTTTTCCTCTTACTTTATTGGTCACTCCTTAGTCTTTATTATTGTTCACTCCTCATCTTCCTGACCCATTAGTGCTTGAGCACTCCAGGGCCAAGTTCCCATACCTTTTCTCTTTCTATCTCTACTGATACTATTGATAATCTCATCCATCTACTGGCTTTAAATATCATCTATATATTGATGACTCCAGAATTTTCATCTGCAATCCATACATTTCCTTTGAACTTCAGACTTTTATTGTCAAATGTGGAAACTTAACATGTTCAAAACTGAGTTCATGATTATCGCTTAGTCTTCTGCATCTCAATTAATATCAATGTTGATCTTCTACTGGATTAGGTCAAAAACCTCAGTGTTTTATTTCTTTCACATTCTGTAGTCAATCTAGGAGCAAAATCTCCGTTTTATCTTCAAAATATATACAGTATTAAACTTCTATAAGCACTTCTACATCTCCATCCTAGTCGAAGTCACCAGCTCTTACCTAAATTAGATGGGATTTTCCTACCTGTTCTGCTTGCTTGTGTTTTTGTACCCCATCAGTATAATTCAGGGCAATAAGAAATACCCTGATTATGGTAAAAAAGTAAATCAAACTGTTTCCTATCTGCTCAAATCTCTGAAATGACTTCCACTTCAATGTGAAAGCCCAGGTCTTTAAAGGGGCCTGCAATGTCATTTGTCCCCTCCCCTTTACCTATTTGATATTGTATCCTGTTGTTTTCCAGGTCACTCATTCTATCCCACCATCCTTGTGTTCTCACTGTTCAACATGTCAGACCTTCAGCTACCTTAGAGACATTGCACTGGCTCTTCCCTAAGCTTGGAAAAGTTGCCCTCTAAATAACCATGTGGCTTGATCTCTTAATTCCTTCAGGTCTTTATTCAAATATCAACTTCTCAGTGAGGCCATGCCTCAGACCCTATTTAAAATTATAAAAATGATAACAGCCCCCTTCCTAATCCTGCTTCTCTACTTTTTCTCCAAAGCACTTACAACCATCTAGTGCAGTGTATATTTTCTTTTTTTGTCTTACTTATCTTCTTTCCCTCTCCACTGGACTCTATGCTCTGTGAAGTCAGGGGATTACTTTCTATTTGGTTCACAGCTGTATATTTTGCCCACAATATCTAGCATTTAGCTGATGTTTAAAAAGTATTAAATAAATGAAAAGAAAAATTATTCTTTTGCTTGTTGAACACAATCTCTGTGATACCTACCCTATGCTTATTTAGCAAGTCATAAAATCACAAAATAATTAGACAGCATATATTGAAGATCTTGATAAAATGAGAAAACAAATAAAATTAATGGAGCTTTATGGTGTCTGCAACACTGAAGTCATTATATATATACATACATATATATATATATACACACACACATATATACACACATGTATATATATGAGACTGGCATTGATATTGCACCTCAAATCCCTTTCTAGAATGAAGTGGGTTTATATCAAGAAGTAGTGGTGGCAGGCCAGGCGCGGTGGCTCATGCCTGTAATCCTAGCACTC
>NW_012148219.1:358773-361423 GCF_000956105.1 Propithecus coquereli | reverse complement strand
TAAACAAGTGGAGAGACAGTCCATATTCATATTTTGAAAGACTCAATATTATGAAGATATCACATATGCCCAAATTGATCTCTAACTACAACAAAATTCCATCAAAATATCAGCAGGCTTTTTTGCAGGAAGGGATAAGTTTATTCTAAAATTTATATAGAAAGGCAAAATACCTAGGATAACCAAAATGATCTTGAAAAAGATTAACAAAGTTGGAGAAGTTACACTTTCTGATTTCACAACTTACTCTTAAAGTGCAGTAATCATGACAGCTTAAGGATAGACATACGGTTCAATGGAAGATAATGGAGAAAACAAAAATAAACTCTTAGATTTATGATCAACTAATTTTCAACAAATGTACCAAGACAGTTCATTGTGGAAAAGACTGTTTTCAACAAATTACGCTGCAATGATTGGGTATTCACATGCAAAAAGATCCTTACCACATACCTTCAACAAAAATGAACTTGAAATGATCCATGGACCTAAATGTAAGAGCAAAACTGTATATGCATTAGAAGAAAAAAAGAGGAAAATCCTTGAGAGCTTGGATTAGACAAAGATTTCTTAGACACGGACTTCATCACAATTAAACATTTTATACTTCAAAAGATATTATTAAGAACATGAAAATGCCAGGACAACTAGGATAAAATATTTTCAAATCATATATTTGATACAGGACTTATATTCAGAATATATTAATATAAAGAACTCTCACAAGTCAATAAGAAGACAACCCAATTAAAAAATGGGAAACAATTTAAATAGATATTTCACCAACAATGGTAACTAGATGTCAAGAAACATGTGAAAATATGCTCAACACCTGTAGTCATTAGGAATTTCAAATTAAAACCACACTTCACAACCACTAGAATGTTTATAATCGAAAGACAATACAAAGCATTAGTGATATTGTGGAGAATCTACAACTTTCATACATTGCTAATTGGTATGTAATATGGTACAATCACCATCAAAAACAATTTGGCAGTTTATGTTTTAAAAGACATAAATTCCACTTTTAGAAATCTAACCAAGAGAAATAAAAACATCTGTTTACATACAACCTGTTCACAAATGTTTGTAGCAGTTTATGTTTTAAAAGACATAAATTCCACTTTTAGAAATCTAACCAAGAGAAATAAAAACATCTGTTTACGTACAACCTGTTCACAAATGTTTGTAGCAGCATTATTCGTAATAGCCAACATACGGAAGCAGCACAAATATTCCTCAAGTGATAAATGAATAAAGAAAATATTGTATATCCATGTAATTAAATGCTATTCAGTGATAACAATTAACAAACCACTAGTACTAGAACAGCAATGAAACTTAAGAGCATTCTAGTAAGTGGATCACATACCAATGATTCCATGTTCATGGAATATCTGGAAAAGACAGAGCTATAAGCCAGAAAGCAGATTAATGGTTGTCTGGGGCTGGAGGTGGGCGTATGAAGTGACTGCAGATGGGCGTGAGGAATCTTTTGGGGAGTGATAGAAATGTTTTAAAATTGGATCGTGGTGATGATTACACAACTCTATAAATTCACTAAAATCATGACACTGTATACTTGAAGCAGATGAATTTTATGGTATGCAAATGATTTCTCAAGCTATTAAAAATGACTTTTCCATGGCTCCCAATCACCCAGAGCAGTTTTCACAAACTTGACTGAAAATGACAATCATTCACAGTGCTTGTTGACAATGACATTATTTTCTCTGGAAACTATGATTTCATATTTTTAACAATCACCTTATCACCATATAATTATATTTGTAAAACACTAATAAGGAAAATAAATTACAAAGCTTCTTTTTATGTCTTAAAACTTGATCTCTAATCTGCCTCTCTTCCCCTTCATATTCTTCTACTCTGTGCCTCATAACTGAAATACAAATCTAAACTTCTTATTAATGCTGTCCTGTTCAGTGTCATCATATGTATTGTTTTTCTCTCCAAATGCAATGTAATTTCTCAGAGCATAGAAATTTTATCTTATATGTCCATTTCTCCCCAAACTATAAAAACTAACGCAGTCCAGAGCATCAGTTAACACTTGTTAGCTGTATGAAGAGGTTCACATGAGGTTAAACCAGAAATCAGATCTTGAGTTTCACAGGCATAGGGAGAGCACCTATCACTTTAACTACAACATTCTCAGTGCACTGTGCAGTCAGAATACAACCTGAAACAGGAAACAGTGGTATCATGAGACCGAGATTATTTGGGACATGTACTGATCTTCTACTTAGCAGACACTGTGTTCCTGCCCTCAGTGATCTTACATATTTCCAGAAGACACAGAGCTCTAATCAGAATATTTTAATAAAATGTGCATGTTAATAAACATGTATCTAATTTATGGGAACACAAATGATGGACGTGTAGGTTATCTTGGTGGAAATGTACTCGGCTTGCAGAAATGAAAAAGACAAATGAAAAATGCCTCTTCCTTCAAGCAATGCTTAGCTTATTTGAAGTGATAGATGATTAAACCAATATTTACTCTAATATGTGATGGAAATATGACAATGATAGAAATGGTATGATAATGATATGTATAGTGAGATGAAATCTCAGAAAAGTATGTTTCCTATTCTCACATTACTGGTATGTGTCAGAGGCAGAATTT
>NW_012148219.1:356025-357213 GCF_000956105.1 Propithecus coquereli | reverse complement strand
CCCACCTTGCACCACTAAATTCAGAATGGTGACTAGGCTCAGATTAGAAATGATGGCTCATGTTTGAGACTTTGATGGACTTCAGGAGGCACAGCTCTAAAGACTTTACATATATTACAAACTTAATCTGAACTGTCACCCTATATACTAGAGGTATTATTATTATTCCCTTTTACGGGTAAGGAAACTGACATGAAGAGGGATTAACTCACCTCTTCTTGCAAAGATAGTCTGTGGCAAAATTCCAAATCCAACTAGAGTTGTCTGATTTCTGAACTCTCACCACTCTAAATTGATATAATCATATACTGATATGCATCTTTTAATACTATTTCAAACTTACCTATTTTCAATTAAATGCCTTTAATGAAATGTATTTAAAAGCAAAGACTGCAGTTTTTTTCTGATAATATATAAGCAAAATAAGGCCCTTTTGTGACACTAGAGACATTGAAGTCTATAGACTCTAGACCTCGAGGTACAAAGGAAAAGCAATCCCTGTGATGTTTGAAGTTTAGATATCAAGTTATGTCAGCTTACTGAAACTCTGTGCCTCTGATCTTCATTTTTGAAGAGTAAATGCTGTCTACATGCATAGCCAAGAAAAATCAGCAAAAAGCACTGAACCTTCAGATTTCAGTATTTCACATTTGTCATATGGAGAAATGGAAAGACACACTAGAAAGTTACAGTTCCTGTCTCAGTCCTCCCAGATAGAACAGAGGTAGCTTTCCTCAAACTGCTGAGATAAGAAGAAAATGGAATGAAA
Source organism: Propithecus coquereli (assembly GCF_000956105.1). Classification (NCBI taxonomy): domain Eukaryota; kingdom Metazoa; phylum Chordata; class Mammalia; order Primates; family Indriidae; genus Propithecus; species Propithecus coquereli. The sequence continues at coordinate 356,444 of NW_012148219.1, read as the reverse complement.
GAGAAGAAAGCATATTTCAGCTGCCAGGATTAGGCCAACAGCATAGCATTGAAAACAAGGCTTCTGAAGGCAAAGGCTGAATTTAAACTGAACCTTATAGTAGTCAACGGTGGCAGTGATATCAGCGTGTAGAAGCAGTGGCAGTTGCCCACAGAGCAGCAGTACCAAGATGGCAGCAGACACAGAGATGCAATGGTTTAAGACTAATGTTCTTGACCCTTAGTTCATGATAAAGAATATCACTAATTTGCCCATCAACTTCACTTGTGAAGACTCAGAAATTTCTAGGTTGTTTTATCACTAAAGGGAGTCATTTATACCTCTCTTTTATACTTTCCAGACTAATTCCTCTGGAAAGAACTGTTTTCTGGTAGTTAGATTAACTCATCCTTTGTGGTAATAACATTTACTTGAAACAC
>NW_012148219.1:353832-355975 GCF_000956105.1 Propithecus coquereli | reverse complement strand
TATTGTAGTTTTAGACATGCAATATTCCTTTAGATTCATTCACACATTTAACATTTGTGTTACTACTCATTCTTTCTTGATCTCAAATCTTCCATCTGGGATCACTTTTTCTTCTACTTGAAGAATAACCTTCAATAATTCCTTTAGTGTAGGTTTGTAGATGAGTAATTTTCTCAGCTTAAGATTTTTGGAAGATGTTTTACCTTTATTCCTAAGGGATATTTGTACTGGATATAGAATTTTAGATTAGCAGTTATCTTCTCTTGATATTCAACATTTCTTTTAAATCTAACACTCACTGTTGCTATTGAGAAGACAGTTACCAATTTAATTGTTGCCTCATCAGGAGTAAACTGTCTTTTTTGTTTTCTTTTTGGTTGCTTTAAATAATATTTTTAGAGGTTTTACTATGATGTGCTTAAAATGTGTTTCTTTTTATTTTCCCCACTTAGTATTCATAGGGATTATTGACATTGTGACTTAATGCCTTTTATTAGTTTGGGAAAATGTTTACTCATTTCTTTAAATATTGCTTCTGTCACATTCTCTCTCTTCCCTCATCCTGGAATTCCACTTCCCACATGCTAGTTCTTCTCACTTTATTTTCTATGCCTCATACCCTTTCTTCTGTATTTTCTATCCTTTCATCTCTCTATATTTCATTTGGAATTTTATTTTTATGTCTACCTTTTGGTAGACTAATTTTCTATGTTTTATCTAATTTGCTGTTAAACCCATTTATTTGGTTCTTTGTTGTGATTATTGTCCTTTTAAATTCTATGATTTTCAATTGTTTTGTTCTATAATTTTGTTGAACATTGTAAGCATAGTTATTTCAACTGTTTCAGATAATTTCAATATCTGGAGCTCCTATAATCTGTTTTTTTCTTTTTGTCTTTTGGTGAATTATTGTTCATTCTTACTAACTTGTCATTTCATGTACATGGTTATTTTTTTTACTATGTGGCAGTCATCTTATTTGAAAAATTGTTAGTAGAAGTCATTTTAGTTCTAGGACAATAATATCTTCCTCCAGGGGGAATATTTATTTGTTTTTGCCAGGTGCCTTGAAAAATAGAGATGTTATTCACCTCATTCCAAATAATCCCTGTGAACATCTATCATCTAGGGATTATTTTTTCTAGGGTACAGTCTTTAGGAGTCTCAACTCTACATGAGGAGGATTTACCAGGGTTACTGCATTTTATCAGAACTTGACCTCAATTCCTATCCCTTTAGACCCATGAAGCTATGCTGAGCTAGCTCCTCCAAAACTAGGGGAAAAGCAGGCCTAAATGTTTGAGGGCTTACTTTTCCTTAGACCCCAAACTCTCAGATCTTCATATTTATTGCTATCTTAGTTCACAATTGAATTACAGATTTTTTAAAAATTTCCAACCTTTCTGTTTTTCCTTATCAAAGCTGGTCAAAGTTGCACAGTCTGCCATTACTTGAAGCAGAAGTCCACAGCTTTAATGAGTACAACAAATGTAATTAATCAAAAAGACAACTTAAAACAATTTTCTGAAAATAAACATTCCCATTTCTATGCAAAATATTAGCAATTATCTTTCTTAATTTTTTTCTGATGTACTCCTAGTCTTGTTATACAGACCTGCTAGTATTCTGGATGTCAGAAACTGTTCCAACAGTGTGGAAAAATAATCTCCTTTCCTCTAGCATTTCCTCTTTCAAATATATCCTTCTCACAGCTGCAGAATTGTCTATTTAAAATGCAAATCTGGACTATGCTACTTCCTTTCTTAAGATGCTTCTATGTCTACAAAGAAACCCCATCAGAACTGATAAACAAATTCAGCAAGGTCACAGTATAAAAGATAAATATGCAAAAGTTTATTTTATGTCGATACAGTATGAAAGAATAATAAAAAAATGAAAGTAAAGCAATTTTTTCCACAATAGCATAAAAATAATAAAATACTTAAGAATAAATTTAATAAGGTACATGGAAGACTTGCATACTGAAAACTAGAAAATAGTATTAAGAGAAATTAAAGAAGATCTAAACAAGTGGAGAGACAGTCCATATTCATATTTTGAAAGACTCAGTATTATGAAGATATCACATATGCCCAAATTGATCTCTAACTACAACAAAATTCCATCAAAATATCAGCAGGCT
>NW_012148219.1:351195-353782 GCF_000956105.1 Propithecus coquereli | reverse complement strand
AATGAGTTTCTTCGAAAGTATTAAGAAGGAATATTAACTCAATTTATTTTTACTTGAAATTCTATTTCTTTTCACATTTTTCATGCTCTTTTCCTAAATTAAGCCAGTTTTCATAAAAAAATGGTATGCATAGTTACATGACATTATACTTCTGCTACCATTATTTACCATCTTTATCTGACTTGCATTTTGTGGAAGGACAAAAAGGAAGGTAGAAGGGTTTGATTCGTTTTTTTCTTTGAAACAGTTTATGTCTTAATTATTCATTTTGTTTTTTGCTGCTCTCATTTTCATTCTTTCAGAGGGAATGGTATCCACAGAAACACAGCCATTAGTGTTATCAAGATGAATTTCTAATCTGAGTTTTTTCGCTAACATTCATAGTCTGGTGTGGTGTACTTAATGTCAGCATGTGTGTGATTCATTTATTTTTTGTTAATCTTTGAAGAGAAATTCTGTATAACATAACGTAAACATTGAAATTCACACTATTTGCTTTCCCTGGATTGTTCTCTTCAGAGCTTTTTGGCTCAAGGCCATGCAACAACCAGTATGATGCCCAAGTTTGTGGAAAAGAGAGAGTTTAGAACTATGGTTATAGAATTCTTCTCTTAAAATATGACTGTCACACTCTAATTAATTATAACACACATCTTTGGATTGATGTTGGAAATTTAATTAGTTTACAAAATAGCAGCCCTTTACTAGCTTATGCTGCGTGGCCCTTAGTAGACCCTTAATATTTGTTGTCTGATTACTTGATGGTCATTAAAATTAAGTTATTTAAGCCAAGATAAGCAGGACAAAGGTTCATAGGGTTTGAATTCTAAATTGCAATTTGTATTGCAATCAGAGTTTTATTTGTGACACTGATGATTTTTTTTAAAAAAATAAGGATCTATTCATTTCCCTCAAATGTGACAGAATTTATTGAGTAAGATTCTGAACGACTGGTAATTTCTTCCTTGGGCCTTGAATTAGGATGGATTTCCCCAATAATGAACATTTTAAATCCTTTTGCCTGTCAAAAAGTGAGATTCTTGACCTTGGAACTTGGAAGGGGTGCCATGGCAAGAAGGTGAATCTTATTGTTCTTGGCTGCTGGCTCCACCCACCCTCCCAGCTCAGGAGGCTTCAGGTTGCCTTGAAAAGCAGGTATAAAGATGAGCAGTTATTCCTAAGTATTATTCCTAAGTATTCAAAACAGAAAATTTCTGTTTTGAAGCGTTTCTTTGCCTTATAAGCTCAGATTAATCTTGATGTTAATTAGAGAAAAGTGTCTAGAATGAACGTGATTAGAATTTAACACTACATTGTTCTATAGTAAACTAATTTTCATGGATTATTCTTACCTATCATTTTCTCTTTTTATGTCCACTTTTAGGGTAATCTGATTCAATTAAGATATTTAATATTGTGGCTTAAAGTTTTTTTGTCTGTATTAGTGAGAGTTTATAAGATGTATTTATATTTTGGGAACTTATAATATATTACTAACTGAACATACTCTAAAAATATATATTGGTAATTGATTTGAAAATTTGTCATGATAAAAATCTTAACTAATGATCTATTTCTAAAATAAGGGAGATTAAATTCTGAATAATAGCAAGGTTATTTTATCTTTGATAATTTTGTATATGGAAAATATTACTTAACAATACTTTAAAAATACCATTTAAAAAATTATGTTAGCCAATTATCTGATCCATCCTGCCATCAGAAGAGAGTCCTTTGAACTATATTCAGTCTGGACAAATAATCTGTGGAGTTGATGTAGCTTGAGTTAGAAAAACTCAATTATTAGTATCTTTTTATAGAGAAGATGTGACTTCTGGAATCACATATTTAGTAAGCTTGTTAAATAAATTTAATTTTTTAAAATGTAACTTCATTTTGTAGTTCCATGTTTAAGTTTCTATGTTGGAATAATCACAAGTTTTAGTGTCTCCCATTATTATTAAGATTTTCTGTTTCTTCTTGAAATTCTTTTATTTTTTACATATATTTTGAGGCAGCTTAGTTTTATCCAATTATATTGTTATAGCTTCATGGCAAATTGAACCTTTTATCATGATGAAGTATCCACATTTATTTTTAGGCAGGTATTATTCTTTAAACTCTACTTTGTCTTATTTTATTATTATATTTTAGTAGTAGTAGTAGTAGTAATAGTATTATAGTAGATTTCTTCTTTGTTAGTATTTGCATTTTATACCAATTCGATACTTTTACTGTCCGTGTGTGTGTCTTTGTATATATTTTCCACAAATAGCAAATAGTTTCTGGATTTTATTTTTATTTTTATGCAGTATGACAATCTTTCTCTTTTAATTATGTTTTATCTTTATATTTAATTACTTGCATATTTGTGTTTAATCTAATGTCTTACTAAGGGTTTTTTATTTTTTCTATCTGTTTTGTGTTCTATTTATTAACTTTTCACACCTCATTTTGAATTTTTTTATTATTCATTTTCCCTCTATTACTCTAGAAGCTTTATACTCTTGCCATTCTTTTAATAATTAACCTATGAATTGCAATGTGCATCCTCAACAAAGTATGATGTTAATGTTTACTTTTCTTG
>NW_012148219.1:340500-341915 GCF_000956105.1 Propithecus coquereli | reverse complement strand
TTGAGGTTTATATTTTTCACAGGGCCGCACAACTAGTACTAAGTGGCAGAACTAGAGATTCAGACACAATCAGCCAAACCTAAACTGATTCTTCTCAAAGTGTGTTCTACAAATCTCTCATGTCAGAATCACTTAAAAGGCTCATTTAAAAGAAAAAAAAAAAGGATTCTGGCTCCAACTCCCCCAAATCTATCAAACAGAATGTATAGTAAAAAACCACAGTCTCTGAAGCTTCAATGTGCATATAAATCATCTGGAGACCTTACTAAAATGCAGATTCTGAGTCGGTCTGGGGTGAGGCCTTGGTCTTCATGTTTGAAACTTCCAGGTGCTTCCAATGAACTATTCTTTGAGTAGCAAAGGTAGAAATCACCAAAGAAACAGCATAGAAACAAGGAGGAGAGGGAATGCTTGTTATATGTTTATAGGACTGAATTGCAATGAAATTAGATTACTTTTCTATCATTCTAAGATTTCTTCTTCTTTGGTCAGAAAAAAACTCTTTTGTACATTAAGTTTCAACATATCCAAGCGGTAGAAAATAGAAGAGCTAAATAAGCTTATAGAAAGTTAAATTGAGAAGATTTTGACTCCGGTACCATTAATTCAATAGGTGCTCATCGGCCTTTGGTTATATAAACAAGGCTGTGACAAGGAAAAATAACATTGCTTTTACTCAATATAACATAGTCTAAAATGCGTGAAGGAAACCCAGAATTCTTTGTCCTAATGCTTTTCAGGCTCCATCAAATCGTTAATTAGCTTTTGCTAGCTTATGTGGCCATCACAACAACAAAAGCCAAATCTCAGTGGTTTGCAACGACAAAGATATGTTTCTCTTTTTTATACCATATTGGCCACCTTGGCTGTTTCTCTACTCCACATGCCTTCTTTATTCTAAGATTGAGCTAAAAAAGGACCTCCTATCAGAGACACCCTATTCTCGAAGCAGTGGGAAGGAAAAAGAACAATTGGCAATCATACGACGGTTCTGAAAGATTCTGTTGGATCACAGCAGTACTTTTACATTGTGTTGGCCAAAGCTAAGCTTGAAGGCAATTGTGTGGGAAGTTCACTGTCCCCACAAACAGATATTACAATTCACACAATAAGAGGCGGGCTATAAAATCCTTTTTGAGGAATAGCAATTTGTGGGCCATTTGAGGGTTGGTTTTTGTTGTTGGTGTTGTTTCTGTTTGTTTGTTTGTTTGCAGTTAGTGGTGATGTCTCTATTTCTTCTTTAATTTCTTGTAATCTTAGAGAAAGTGATGACATTTACGTTAGAAATTTCTCAGAAGCAAAGCTTGTATCTAATTCAACTTTGAGTATTCCCAACATTTCTATAGTGTCTAGTGTAACATAACTTTCCTGCAAATTTTCACTGAAGCAACATGGGAAAAATCTAAGTTTCAGTG
>NW_012148219.1:339207-340450 GCF_000956105.1 Propithecus coquereli | reverse complement strand
GAAAGAACTGTTTTCTGGTAGTTAGATTAACTCATCCTTTGTGGTAATAACATTTACTTGAAACACCGTGACATTTACATAAAATATTGTTTATAAATCTCCTAATTTACTATCTACCATATCGTGGACATATTAAGTTTAGTTGCTTTTCCATTTGAGGACATAGAATACATTCTGGACCAAGGGTATGCTTTGTGAAACCAGAAATAATAGCCTTACTTGGATTTGAATAATTCTTAATATCCATTTAATTATCCAGATTCAGTTTAAAGTGGAGAATGAGTATATTCAACCAGATTCAGTTTAAAGTGGAGAATGAGTATATTCAAAATAGAATCATAATAGATAAAACAATTTTTCTACGCAAAGGAGGAAAGAAACATGTTCCCTTTAGTTGCTGTGACAAATGATCATAAATTTAGTGGCTTAAAAAATACTTATTTATTATCTCACAATTCTGTGGGTCAGAAGTCCAGGTACAGCTTGAGTCAACTGAATCCTCTGATCAGAGTCTCACAGAGCCTGAATCAAGGTGTCATCAGGGCTACATTCTTTTCTGAGAGTTCTGGGGATGAATCCCCTTCCGAGCTCATTCAGGTTGGTTGAATTCAATCGTTATAGGTTTAGGGCTGAGGTCCCTGTTTCCTTGCTGAATAAGGGGGTGGGACCCGTCTCAGATCCTTAAGTGGCCTGCATTCTTCCACATGTGGCTCTGTCTATCTTCAACCAGCAGTGGTCTGTCAAGTCCTTCCATTGCTTCTAATCTCCATGACTTTTCTTTCTGCCGCAGCTTTCTGACTCCAGCTGGAGACATGTTGCTACTTTTATTGGCTCATGTGATTAGATCCATAATCCAGGATACTTTCATATTTTAAGGTCCATAAACTTAATTATATCTGCAAAGTCCCATTTCTCATGTATATAGCATATTCACAGGTTACATAGATTAAGGTGTAGATATCCTTGGGGGGCTGTTCTATCTACCACATATGGGGATGTTTTTTAAAAAATATCTCCAATAATAACTATGGGATGCATATCTGAAACTATTCACAATGTCAATTCACTACAAAGTACAATGTAAAATAAGAGATAATTTTTTATGATATATCACCCATGTCACTAGTGCTTCACAGCTCGTCATTAAACATGGCTTAATGCATTTAAAAAATATCCACAGATCTTGTTTGAAAAATAAATCTGGATTTCTTGAATGTTTTATAATTTATGACATTTTCCTGTA
>NW_012148219.1:337676-338053 GCF_000956105.1 Propithecus coquereli | reverse complement strand
GTATTCATTCACACATTCATCATATTAATTAAACAACAAAGTTTTATTGAGCTTTTAATATGTTTCAGGCTTTGTATTTTTTCAGTCTGCTTTCCAATTAACACTGAGATATTTTGTACACTCTCATACAACCCCGTAAACCTGTCAAATAGGTTGTATCTTTATTGTGGATGGAGAAATTGAGGTTTATATTTTTCACAGGGCCGCACAACTAGTACTAAGTGGCAGAACTAGAGATTCAGACACAATCAGCCAAACCTAAACTGATTCTTCTCAAAGTGTGTTCTACAAATCTCTCATGTCAGAATCACTTAAAAGGCTCATTTAAAAGAAAAAAAAAAAGGATTCTGGCTCCAACTCCCCCAAATCTATCAAAC
>NW_012148219.1:331388-332680 GCF_000956105.1 Propithecus coquereli | reverse complement strand
GAGAGCAGAACCACTGTTGAACAGAACTGATGAGGGAAATTTTTCTAGGAGAACCTCTGGGATCAACATGAGACACTCCAAGCTTGCTACCACCCCCCAAACCTATTTCTCCATTTCACTAGGGGCTTTACACTTTTTCCCCTTATCGTAGTATTAATGCAATTTCTGACAGCTACAGCGAGGCAATAAAAACTGTCAATTTTTGGTATTCCTGGGATGTTAGAGTTGATCCATTTCATAATCACCTGCCTATCTGTTGCACTTTCCAAATTAAGATTTATGGTACGTCTTCTGTCCCAATTCTAATTTATCTGGTGTTAGAACCATTTCAATTTATATGTTTTTGAATATAGAATATTTTCTCATTTTTATGATTGGTCAGGGAACTTTGGTTGTAAGTAACACAGTTTATTCTGCTAACTAAAGCCAAAAAAGAAAGGAATTTATTGGAAGTATACAAGGCTCAATTTTAAAAAGGAAACTCAATGGTTAGATGTGAGAAAAAATCAGGATGCAGAAAAATCCAGGGATGTGAGCAGGAACTAAGGGACAATTGATGAGGTGTTAGCACATAAGATGAGTCACCTCTAATTATTTTCCACCTTCCTGGCACTCTGTTAAAAAAATTAACATTCCCAGATCATAGACATGAGTCAGCCTAGATTTAGTCATAGACTCACACCTCGGCCAGAAGGGCATAGCTCTTTCATTGGTGGTCCTACTGTAATGTAATGGAGGAGAGTAGCGTTCCAAAGAAGTTGAAATCTCTTTAACAGAAAGGGTGGATAAATGCTGTGCAGGGAAGCCAACAGATGACACTCCTGCTGCAGTTTTTATTCTATCCATTTTAGGTCCACTTATATGTGTGTAACTCTTGGCCATGCAAGAATGAAGTTAATGTATGCATTTGACATGCAGATCCAAATATATTTAGTGCTAGTAATTTTAAGCAATTCCCTCCCCACAAATCATTTTACTGTATAATCAGTAAGAGCCTTTTCCAGAACCATTTCTTTTCCTAATTAAAAAATCCTGTGGAGAGCAAGTGTTTCTGCACTGAAGAGAGTAACAATTAGGGATTTGATTCTATTTGAAATTTAAGATGTGAGCAGATGTAGGCCATGCTTCCTCACTAGTTATATCACACGTTATTTCACAAGAATCATACTTGACCCCTTAAGATAGGGAATGCCAGATTATGTTTAAATTATATTGCTTTTTTCTGAAATTTACTAACTATAAATACACTTAGGATACAATTTATTAATAAAACAAACATCACTCTTTAACTG
>NW_012148219.1:329687-330996 GCF_000956105.1 Propithecus coquereli | reverse complement strand
AAATTTTTGTAATCTGATGACTCAGGTTGGTATTTCTAGATGGAAACAATGAGTTTGAGCTGAGCGGTATATGGCCTTTCAGACACATTCTGTCAAGACTATGTTAATTGTTTATGGTCATGGGAGTTGAGACCCTTAAAGGTCAAAGTGATCATGTTCTCTCCTTAATTTTGATCACTAGGTTACTCAGGATGACCTTTGTCACTGAGTAGTAATTTGTGAACAACAGAGACCCGATGGGCACCTGTGACCTAAATATTTTTTTCCCTTCTTTTAATCTTCATAGTTCACTATTTCATTATGTGCTTTTCATTTCAAGCATGTTAAAGCCTTTGTAGGATTCTTTATTCAACTACTGTACTAAGCCCTCTTTTATAATTGTAAAATGACATCACATTTTAAATAGACATAAATTTTGTTAAAAAGAATTTAAATAGCTTGCCATGAAAGAATATTACAGCTTCTATAGTTCAGGTGTTGTCCTGAAACATATGAAGTTTATTTAACTAAAAAATGTGTGGATGCTCTATCATGAGGTTATGAAGAAAGGGGTAGAATGGCTTCTATAAAAGGTTTGCAGTAAAAGAATATTTGCCTAATCATAAAATTGTACTCACTATCATGTTGGATTGGTACATCTGTGAGGTGGAGAAGGTATAAGGGGGAATATGCTTTGTAAGATTCCCCATTTCTTTTGAATTCATTTCCTAATAGCAGCCACCAAATCTGTAGGAGCAGCCTTAGAAATCAAATTGCCATTAGATGTGTGCACATGCGTGTGTGTACGTGTGTGTGTGTGTGTATTAAATGGAATGAAATCAACAAGTGTTAATGTAATACAAATTCTGAACAATCACTCAACCAGATACAGAAAACATAGAAACCACAAGCCCTGCTCGATTGGAGCTCACAAATGCATTAAGAATGCTATGGAACTTAGAACACATGAAAAGCAAAATATACAGTTTTAGAGAGCAGAACCACTGTTGAACAGAACTGATGAGGGAAATTTTTCTAGGAGAACCTCTGGGATCAACATGAGACACTCCAAGCTTGCTACCACCCTCCAAACCTATTTCTCCATTTCACTAGGGGCTTTACACTTTTTCCCTTTATCGTAGTATTAATGCAATTTCTGACAGCTACAGCTAGGCAATAAAAACTGTCAATTTTTGGTATTCCTGGGATGTTAGAGTTGATCACCTGCCTATCTGTTGCACTTTCCAAATTAAGATTTATGGTACATCTTCTGTCCCAATTCTAATTTATCTGGTGTTAGAACCATTTCAAGCATTTCAATTTATATGTT
>NW_012148219.1:329056-329637 GCF_000956105.1 Propithecus coquereli | reverse complement strand
CTTGTGTAGGCTTGGCTGTGCATTTTCTGTAGACTGGCAAAGCCTGCCCGTTTTATCTTATATTCAAATACAGGCAGAAAGTGCAGTGAACTAGACAGTATTTCAAGATGTTAATTATAGGTTTGAAAGAGTTTGCAAGGAGTTAGTAGAGCAGTGAAATAGGAAGCAGCAAAGTAAAGGGACAGTCTTTTCATAACACCAGGTTTCTGAATATGTTTGCCTATAAGCTTTAACAGGTGCACATGTGCCTCTAAACTTTTAATTGAACTTAGGTACAGATAATAGAAGGTTATGCCCTCTGGCTAGGTCCTGTTGTTTGATGTGTAATTCATGTATTTGGGGAACCTGACAAGTTGAAGAGGCGATTAGTAGCCTTTATGCTTTGCACAATGCACCCTCATAAACCTTAAGAAGATAAATTTTGAAAATAAATCATATTGTGGAAAGGCAGCATGACCAGTTTAGATAAGCATCAATTGAACAGGTTTTTCAGAACAAGAATCTTCCTTAGGAGGGTTGAAATAAGGTGATCTGGAAAATAAACATTAAGACCTGAATTTTGATAATAAAAACCATCTTTT
>NW_012148219.1:328434-329006 GCF_000956105.1 Propithecus coquereli | reverse complement strand
TCAGATATCTGCATGACTGAGACTCAGCTTCCTCAGGTCTGTTCTCAAATTTCACATCATCACAGAGGCCTTCTTTGACCACTCTAATCTAGAGTGATCAATCCCTCTCTCCATGTCTTTGTCTTCCTCCAGCCATGTAGCTGTGCCACCACTTGACATTAATTTTTTTTAAATATACGTGATTGCTATTTGTCTCTGTCTTGTAGCAGATGACATCTGTTGCATGCCCAGATCTCTCTAATGACCACTCACGGATTCTCTTCCCTCCTTGTCTTGGGAGAATTATCCTCAGGCCAGACAGGAGCTACCTCTCCAGTGAGGCTAAATACCCTCCAAGACAGGGGTACAAAGGAGTCCCTCTCTTGCCTCAAGGTGCAGCCAATTGTGGTACAATTCCTACTTCAAATTTTCCCCATGGGATCAATTTGAAGTCAGTCTCCAACTAAGACCATATTCTTGCTTAGTTTTTTCCTCTTTTGCCTCATCCTGTTTCCCCATTCACCTCTTCCTGAGAGCACTTTGCCATTGAATCACTTGCTCAAGAATCCACACCTCAGGCTGTACTTCCATAG
>NW_012148219.1:326459-328384 GCF_000956105.1 Propithecus coquereli | reverse complement strand
GCTATCTCCCATCCTCTCACAGTTTTGTGATTGATGGGATGACATTAAGATTCAGGACTTAAACAAATGAACATAATATGTAGAAACTGCAAACATTTATAGCAGCATTTGCTTTAACTGTATTAAATGGGAAGTCACTTTCCCTTCATTGTAGAACTCTACCCATGTCTTTTATCTTCAATGAGATTTTCCACTGTCCAAATCTCTAAAATTTGGAGTAGACCAGATGGTTTTTGAGAGTCTGTGGTTCTAAAAGGATGATGCAGATGCTTGTGGCACTTGGCGCTTTTGTTTCTTGGTGTAAACACTGAGCACACTACAATGATCTGTAAGGCTGTATGTAATCTGTCACCACCCCTTTCATCTCCAGAGTCAGTTCCTACCTCTCTACCCATCCTTAGCACTGCAGCCACATCCACCCATTACCCTTCCTAGGACATTCCAAGGCTAGCTCTGTCTTGATTTAAAGCCTCTCTTTCTTCAGATATCTGCATGACTGAGACTCAGCTTCCTCAGGTCTGTTCTCAAATTTCACATCATCACAGAGACCTTCTTTGACCACTCTAATCTAGAGCGATCAATCCCTCTCTCCATATCTTTGTCTTCCTCCAGCCACGTAGCTATGCCACCACCTGACATTAAATTTTTTTAAATATGTGTGATTGCTATTTGTCTCTGTCTTGTAGCAGATGACATCTGTTGCATGCCCAGATCTCTCTAATGACCACTCACGGATTCTCTTGCCTCCTTGTCTTGGGAGAATTATCCTCAGGCCAGACAGGAGCTACCTCTCCAGTGAGGCTAAATACCCCCCAAGACAGGAGTACAAAGGAGTCCCTCCCTTGCCTCAAGGTGCAGCCAATTGTGGTACAATTCCTACTTCAAATTTTCCCCATGGGATCAATTTGAAGCCAGTCTTCAACTAAGACCATATTCTTGCTTAGTTTTTTCCTCTTCTGCCTCATCCTGTTTCCCCATTCACCTCTTCCTGAGAGCACTTTGCCATTGAATCACTTGCTCAAGAATCCACACCTCAGGCTGTACTTCCATAGACCTTGCCCCAAGACACCACTTTGGAGGGTAAGCTCCCTGAGGTTAGATCATTTAAGTCCTTCATTTGCTACCTTACTCCCAGCACCCAGGACAGTGCCTGGCATATGCAGGTGCTCAATTGAGTGATTTTGAATGACTGTCTTATTATTGAAGGCCCCAATTATTTTAGTTAGAGCGGCACACTATTTTAACTCTCAATATGCATTTGGGTAAATACAGGCATACAAACGAATAAATAAAAATAAGTCCATCCACCAATTTTACCCTCTTCACTTGCAAGCATTGTACAATTTAATTAAAAAGAGGCTCATTAACGTAAGTATACTATTATTATCTACTAATATTGGATTTCCTGTACCTCTGTGATTATTTAGGTCTGAGATCGGTAAACTAGGATCTGTGGACCACATTTGGCCCTATTTTATATTATCCATAAGGTAAGAGTGCTTTTTCACATTTTTAAATGGTTGAAAAAGATCAAAATAAGTATTCTATTTCATGACACATGAAAATTTTATGAAATGAAAATTTCAGTGTCCATAACGTTTTATTGAAACTCAACCTTAACCATTCATTTATGTATTGTCTATGATTGCTTTCATGCTACAAAAGTGGAGTTGAGCGCAGTTGCAACAGAGACTAGACAGCCCACAAGACCTAAAATATTTATTGTCTGGCCCACTACAAAAAATATTTCCTGTTTCTAGACCTAGACTCCCATGTTATCCCACTATCTCCTGGATTCTTATAATAGCATCTCTTCAGATGATGCAATGTCTTTAGTCCCATAAGGCCTATGACACCATGCTTGGCCATGTCACCGTTTGCTGACCTTTTCCATTCAGGACAAACGTTATTCTTTCTTGGTAAAA
>NW_012148219.1:321523-322594 GCF_000956105.1 Propithecus coquereli | reverse complement strand
TTTATGAAAGATATTGTTGTAAAACATATTATAGTCATAGAATATTGTCTGAAGGATATTCAGAACCTCTATTCCTTCAGATTCTATATTCTATTCGTATTTCTAGTTTGAACGAGATAACCTCATTCTCATTTTCCCAGGCTCAAAATATCAAAATATCAAGTTTGGTCCTCTGTCTTCTCATCATCCAGTCTGAGGGATATCTTGTCCAGACTAGAGCATTATATAAAATTCATAATGTGACAACTCCAAAATTTTTTTAGTCTTTCTCAAGAAGGACTCAAATCTGCAACTGGTTGTCAATAGCTTCATTTGACATTAAATAGGAATCTCAAGCTTAACATATCTATAACTTGAATATCTGATTCCCATCCACTTATTAAAATATTGCTGACATGACTGCCCTCCATCTCTTTGTATAGATTCCCTTCTTTCAGTTACTTAGACCAAAATTTGAATCATCCTAGATTCAATTTTCTCTCTCTCACAAAATATCTAAGCCAGCACTTAATCTTCTCAGTTCCACCTTCAATACATAGAAATGTATGCATGCAGATATGTATATATGTGTGTATACATGTGTGTACGTGTGTGCACACATGTATATAATTATATATGTGCTTCCCATTTTGTCTGACCCCTCTCTATCTTTCTGAACACATACTGCTCTCCTGTTTTCTTTCCTCCAATTACACTGGACCTCTGATCGTCTTCAGAACTCTTCCTGGCATAGTCTTCTCCCAGAGATCTCCATGAATCACTCTTTCACCTCATTTTGGTCTTTGCTCAAAATCTCATCTTATTATTGAGGCCTACCCCCACCAGCTACATTAAATGAAATCCCCTATCTTTGACTTTTTCATCAACAGCACTTACTAACAGACAAATTATCACTCTTCTCCCTTCTCTAGAATATAAGCTTTATAAAAGGAGGGATTTTGTTTTATTCTCTGCTCTTTTCCCATTGGTTGGAACAGTCACAAACACATAGTAGACATTCAATACATTTTGATGAATAAATGAATCAGACTAACCCAGGAGTGAAATTAGATAGCAGAAAACTTCATGGCA
>NW_012148219.1:319905-321248 GCF_000956105.1 Propithecus coquereli | reverse complement strand
TGCCTGACAGCAGATGAATGTCTCTAGTATTTTCATTATGACTCTATCATAACTTCAGAATATGGGAGCTGTAAGAAAGTATTAGTTATATGAAAGATGTTGTGTTATAGCATTTTTTTCCTATACGGAAACAATATTATTTGCAAGCTTCTCTTTGAGAGCTATCAATAGGAAGTATTAAACACTTTGTATCAAACTAGTAAGCATATTTTTCAAGAATGGACAGTACAAGCAATCTGCCTAGCTTTGTGTCCCAACTCTGTTACTCCTACCTGTATGGCCTTGGGCAAGTCTCCTAATTTTCTGGTGTACCAGCTTTCTCAACTATCAAATAGGAATACAAATAGTACCAACCTCGTAAGTGAAGCTTAAGTGAATTAATGCATTTAAAGCTCTTAGCATTCAGTTAGCTGTCAAAGAAGCTTAATTACTTATGATATTTTCTAATAAATTCGTACTAAAATACTGAAAGGAATCATAGAACTTATTTTAAAAATATTAATCATGGCCATGTATCACACAGGTAAAAACTTGGCTTTAATATTTAATTCAATTATGGGCAAAGAAGAGCAAGAAAATGTAAAAAAAGCTAATCATGACATTTCAGACTTTGAGAAGTAAGCTCCAGCCCTTGTCTTTAGAATTATGAACTTAATAAAAGAAAGCAAGCTTTACTTATTCAGTGTGACTCCAGCCACACCATCACTTTTCTTGGAGATGTTGAAAATAACAGAACATTTGAAGAGGGCTTGAGCACTGACAGGATGGCAGCTCCGTGATCCAAGTTAAATACAGCACAATTGGAAGCATAATAGCCTTTTTTTGTGGTTGATGTTAAAAAAGAGAGGAAAAAATGTGATTTCCCACTAAAAAAAAATTCCCTTTATGTTATTGTTAGAGCTGGAATGAAGGAGCTGAGTCATCCACCTGTTAAATCACGATGTTTTAAACTTCATCTACTTTCAGAATATATTTGAGAGTGGGCTTTTCATTAGTCATATCTGAAGACACTACATGGTTCTGAAATGCAGCCTATAGACACGTAGTGTCTATAACTGATACTTATTACAAAACTCTTTCTCCAATTTCTAAGTCTATTTAGGAGTTTAGGCAGCCCTACATTTCCTGTACATCCTTCTAAACCTAAATTAAAGTCAGCTTGGCAAGACACATTTGCAATTAAGGGATTTTAGTGATTTTGTCCTATACAAAAACATTATTTGTGAGATTCTCTTTGAAATCTATCATTAGAAAGTATTAAGCACTTTGTATGAAACTATTATAATGGCACATTAATAAAAGCTTCAACACATTCAAATTTATAAAGTGATTTCTCTGATATT
>NW_012148219.1:319211-319855 GCF_000956105.1 Propithecus coquereli | reverse complement strand
GATTAAAAAATGAGAAAAGAGGTGAATGAAGATAAATAGTGAACAGTTTTACCAAATATACAGAGTGTTCCCAGGATTAGAGCCCTATGTAAAAATTCTGTTGTTTCTGTTGCTTTCTGTGTATGTTAAGAAATTATCTGAATATAATTTCCAGGGTTCTTATGCTATTTTATGATATTAGGGCCAAGGAACACATTCATTTCTTTAACAATTTGAGCTCCTCTTGCCTGCCAGATTAATACGAAGAGTAGTGACTCAGGGAATTTAGAAATAGACTTTTCACTTCATTAATATCTATGAATTATCTGAATATATATTCCAGGGTTCTTAGGCTATTTTATGATATTAGGTCCAAGGAACACATTCATTTGTTTAACAATTTGAGCTCCTCTTGCCTGCCAGATTAATATGAAGAGTAGTGACTCAGGGAATTTAGAAATAGACTTTCCACTTCATTAATATCTATGAATTACTTACAAATAATTATATAAAAAATTATCTACCATTACTTCTTGGAAATGGTAAGTATTGACATATGCTCTTGGCCCAATTCCATGCCAAGAATTAACATATGTGTCCTTACTCATAGCCTTTATTTTCATAAAAGAATATCACCTTACATTACTTTTGGTTCATTTTTAAAG
>NW_012148219.1:310727-312409 GCF_000956105.1 Propithecus coquereli | reverse complement strand
TAAATTTAGGAGGTTTTACCTCCTAAATTCTACTGTCTCAGGGACCATAAAATGGTGTGTGGATGGATGTACTAATAGAGTTTCAGCATTGTGTGTTTCCTTGAAGATAGTGCTCTCCTAACTCCCTCCAAATGCATGAATCAGTGAGACCCCAGCCCTGGTAAGAGGGCACCGGGTCTATATCTAACACCTATAAAAAGTAGTAATAGCAGCAGCTATAGCAGCCACACTTAGTAATAGATTACATTTGCACAACGGTGACAAAATATCAGGCACTGTACCATTTCATTTGATTTTCCCAACAACCCTGTGCAGTGGGCACCATGATGGCCCTCATCTCACAGACAAGAGAAATATGATTCACAGTGGCTGACTAATTTGCTACCTAGCCTGTACGTGAAGACTGAACAATTTCACTCTGAAGCCCAAGTTTTCTGCCAGTCTCAAAATCTTGGACACCTTTACTAGTTCAAAGTTCTGACAGAGTTTAGTCACTTCACCATAGTCTCTTTGCTTTATCTTCTAAATCTTTTTACCCCAATTTGGGAGGAACTTGTCAGTGACATTTTGTTGATTTTTATAGTCTATAAACATAAGAAGTTTGAATGTTCTTGGTAAAGTTTATTTCCACACAAAATTTTTATTTTCACTCAATTTTTACATCCAACTGATCTATTTAGATTTTAGTTAGCTTTTTTTTCTTCTTCTTCTTTCTCCATTGCGATTTTTGGTAATTGTTCTCTGTAGTATTTCTGTGGTAATTTTTGGTTATCATTTTACTTGTTGTATCCTTCTAAACACTGTATGCAGTTGATGTATTCAAACATGGTGCATAATGCCAGAAGTAGAGCTAGCAATCTTTAAATAATGCTAGACATTTGTTTTGAAACATATATCCCAAAAACATATGCTTTGGGATTTGCCAAAATAAATCAAACAAATAAAACCTACTCTGGGTAGAGAGGGTTTCCAAGTTCTGTTTTTTTTTTTTAATTCATCATTTAATTTTCCACATGCTGTGAAAAATTTTACATTGGTAGAAGAAAACATCTTTGTAAAGTCTGAGAACAGGAATTTTATTTTTTTTTAACTTGAAAATGATAGATACACAGTAGGACTTTATATTTGATTGGGGACTGTAATTTTAAACTATTTTCATTTACACATCCAATGTCATCTCTGTTGTTACTTACCATTAGATAGGTTATCTTTGCTTTAAAAATGAGGAGGCTGTAGATCTCAGAGGCTAGCCTCAGAAAGCCAAATAATTTTACTTTGCAATTTTATGTAGCCAGAATTAGCATAGATGGCAAAGAAATAACATCCAATTTTTTTTGACATTTATCCCTTACTTAGTGATCAGTGAGTCCACACTGCTAACAACAATATCACATTGTATGTCATTGCCTCTCTGTGGGTCAGTTTTCTCATATAGAAAACAATAATAGAAGCAATAATAATACCTATTTTATAGGGCTATTGTGAAGGTTAAATAATCAATAACTAAACAAGTAATTATAGATTTATTGTAAAAACTAAATTTGTTAATACCAGCTTAGAATAGTGGCTGACACTTAGTAAGCACAGATAAATGTTATCTTATTAAAATGTACTTTATTTTTATTTTCATTTGCAGAAATTAGCAAATCATCCAGTGTTTGTCTTAAGTGGGTGAGCTTCTA
>NW_012148219.1:309062-310677 GCF_000956105.1 Propithecus coquereli | reverse complement strand
GAACTCTGGAAGGATGTCTTTGAACTGATACTTAAAAGAAGGAGCCAGTCATGAAAGGACCAAGGAATACAGCCTTCCAGGAAGAGGATTCCAAGGCTGTAATTCTAAGGCTGGAACAGGCTTTCCGGGCCGGAGCAGAAGGCGTCTGTGGTGGTGGCTCCTGAGCAGTAAGAAGGGTGAGAGAGAAGTTCTGAGTCGTTGGTGGTCTGATGGCTCTGGTGGGTCATGAGTATACAAAATAAAATAAAAAGACAATTTTTAATCCAAATGCAAATTATGAATGAAACAGGATTTCATTTTATAGTTACCAAAACGGAGAGGAATAATTTCATAGTTAAAATTGCCTTGCTTTGAAAAGTAAAAATTCAGATAGAATCTTCAGCATTGTCTTCCCAAAACAACACTGTTTTGCCTTCCCTAACAGTTTAATTTAACAGGGATTTGGGTTCATTGAATCACAGCTAATTGTAAAGCCTTCAAAATTAGCAGAATTCTTCCATTAAGGGCCCAGCGATTATGTTTATTACTATTTGTGGCCTGATTTGTTATTAGGTAAAGAATGCTATTACAGTGTAATCTCATGCATTTTAACAGCTGTGTTATTCCCAATCATTTGAAGAAGGCTGTAAACTGAGTCTCTTGTGTTAACAGAGATTGTCTAAACACAGTAGATAGTAGCAATCAATTTTAAGTCGCTTCGCAGAGCTAGTGAAACTACATAATTATTTTACTGCAATTGCATGTCACTATTGTTTCATGTTAACTACATAAATCTTAGTTGTAATTTTTCTACAAGTAATATTTTTTCAAAATAACTTGAGAAAACTTTTCATATGAGGTTCACATACTTACAAGTAAACTTTACCTTCATTCTTCTTAATTTTACAACAATTGGTAGATGGTTTTTACAAATAGATGTTGAGAATCTTAAGCCATTTTCAATTTGATTTTATATCATATTACCATCTTCTATATTTTAATATTTCTCAAAATTAAAAAAACTAAAGATAATCATAATGAAGACAATTGCTATGCATTTCCACCTGATGTTTATTTTGATTTTGTCTTTAGCTTTAACATATACAAAAGTGCTATTAGAAATCAACAGATTCAAAGGAAGGCTATTACACATAAATCAGAAAAATGTAAGTATTTTTATTTGATGATTTTCTGAGGTTACAGAAACAATAAAAATAACACAATAAATAGCCTCATAAACAATAAAAATGATTATGAAATTCTCCACTAGAGCAGCACAATACTGTAGAGGCTTTCTAGATTTAATTAAAATTATGAAATATACTTTCCTTTGATGAAACCACATTTCAAAAAGTACGCAATGCCTTCCCACATGTATGAGACAATACTTATGAGCTACACAATGCCAAACTTTTATGATTTTTATTTATACTACCTATTGTTTTAGAGAGGATTTTATGGACTCAGTGTTGAACAATCTCTAATATTCTAAGTTGGTGCTGTCCCATTCCTGGAAAATAGTATTAACTTGTTTAAAACTTTTTAGAGCAGCAATGTTTAATAGAAATACAATATGAGCTACACATGTAGTTTTACATTTTCTAGAGGTCACATTTAAAAACAAGAAAATGTGAAG
>NW_012148219.1:305413-307657 GCF_000956105.1 Propithecus coquereli | reverse complement strand
CAATTATTTAAATGTATGTTGAATATCTCTTTTATTCTTCAGTTGACTCATTCAGTATATCGAGTGCTACAAAATCCAGGATATGTACTAGATACTGAGCATGTGTTAGTAAATACTAGAGACAATATCCTACCCTTATGTATTTTATAATGTAATGAGAAATACATACAACAAACAAGCAACAAATAGATGTAAAATAGTTTTGTTCTTAATTCAATTTAGGAAGAAATATTAATAGTTGAGAAACAGAATAAAAAGAGGAATCAACATAGTTGAAATGGACAAGGCCTCTGTGAGTAGGTTACACTTAAACTGAGATCTGAAGGATTAAGAAAGAAGTGCCCAGAGAAGAGCAGGAAAAAGGGCCTTCCAGGCAGAGGGAATAACACACGTAACACAGAGCTTGTTGCACAGTGGGATTTAAAAGATAGTCAGTGTATCTAGGACTGAGTGAGCCAGTCGTGGGAGGGGTGTGAAATGAAGGTGGAGGTGTAGGCAACGCACAGGATTATCCTGGCATTTTTATGCCACAATAAGCAATTTGTATTTATTTAGAAGGTATTGAGTAATGAAGAATATGATCTATACTTACCAGAGAAGTTTGCAGAAGCAAGTGGAGGAGGAGAGCAAGACAGCGTATGGAATAATAATGAGAGAGACATTTTAGGAGTTTCTGCGATAGAAGATAGTGGTTTGGTCCAGAGTTGTAGCACTGGTGATGAAGAAAAGATGCCATATTTTGAAGTGATTTGGGAAAGATATTGAGAGATAAGATGTGGGGATTGAGGAAGAAAGAAGAATCAAGAATGACTAGCAGTTTTACTGCTTTTGCTACTTGGCAAACGTTGAAATTTTTTTCAGATGGGCAAGACTAAGAGAGAAATAAGATTAGGGGCTGTATAAAAGAGAATTAATTTTTAAACTTATGAATTTTTAGGTGTGTGTGAGATCTCAGTGAGATATCAGATAAAGAGAATGTTATAAAAATCTGGAGCTCAGAGGAGAATTTGTAAAAGTTCATATATGAAACTTATTGGCAGTAAATAGCCTTTAATGTTATGAAACTGGATGAAAGCCCTTAGAGAAAAAGCATAAAGAAAGATGTCTTTGGACTGAACACTAAGAAATGCCTTAGTCTGCTTGTGCTGCTATAACAAAATACCGCAGACTGGATGGCTTAAACATCACACATTTATTTCTCAAAGTTCTAGATGCTAAGAAGTCCAAGATCAAGGTGCTGGCAGATTCCGTTCTTGGTGAGGGTCCTCTTCCTGGCTTGCAGATGGCTACCTTGTTGCTGTTTCTTCACATGGCAGGGAAAAAAGCTATGGTCTCTCTTCCTTTTCTTAGAAGGGCACTAATCACATCATAGGGGTCCCACCCTCATGACCTCATCTAAACCTAATTACCTCCCAAAGACCCCACCTCCTAATACCATCATATTGGGATTTAGGGCTTCAACATAGGAATTTGGGGGAAACACAAGTATTCAGTCTATAATAACCAGCATTTAGGACCACGGAAGTAGCAGTTAAGCCCAGGAAGTGTAGTGTTATTGGATCCTTCCCTTTCCAAAAACATTTCGCTTCCTATAGCATTTTTAATAAAACCTGATATCCTTAGTATGGTCATAAATCCCAGCATTTTGAAAAAAAGGATGTGGACAACTTTAGGAAATACTACTAATATCTAGTAAAATGGATGTACATAATTTGGTGATGTCAACAAGATTGATTTCCCTGGTGTGGCGGGATTTGAATCCAGATCAGAGTGGACTCATTAATACCATGTTGGGAAGTGGTGAAGACATTAAAAATTTGTTTGTCAATGACAGTAGAAAAACTTAGTAGCTAGAGAAAGAAAATGGACTAAGAAATGATACATTTAGACTTGGAAATCTATGGCACATTTGCATATTGAAGGGGTGTATATATAGACTACATCAGCTTGCAAAATTTCAGTTAGAATGTAGTACTAGACAAGAAGAGCAGCCACAGTGGCAGCGGTGGATTGAAGAAAAGAACTTATGCCCCGGGTGTTTGCCAGCTGCTCTATTTTTCTTACTCCTACCCAGCAGCCAGATGCTAGAAGCAAGTGATAGGAAATGCCTGCTTACATCCCACATTTTCTCTCACTTTCTCTCATTACCAGTCTGCTCTTGTTTCTGCTTCTCTTTCCTCACTTACCCAACACTTGTAAATCTAAGTTTCCAGCCACTTTCCTTTTTACACTCTGTCTCTCTCT
>NW_012148219.1:299681-302838 GCF_000956105.1 Propithecus coquereli | reverse complement strand
AGGACCATTTTGACAACCAAGGGAATACCTAAATGCCTAATGATATTTCCCCATTTTCTTCTTTACTGACTATCCACATCCTATATACATCCTATAAACATGCTTAGATCTTGCCCATTACACAAAAACAACCTCTTTTGCTAGAAATGCAGATTTTTATCCACAGACCCACTGAGTCAGAAACTTTTGAATGAAATGTGGCATCTACATTTTTATTAGCTTCCAGGGTTACTCTTATGTGCAGAGAGATTTAAAACTTATTTAAGAGCTAAAATTAGCAGGCCTGGGAGATTGATTAAATGTGATGAGGAAAGAAATCATTCAGAGGTTCCCCAAAGTCTAGTCTGGGTGAGTAATAGTAGTAATATCACTTGAGGTCTGGGGGGCAGTTGAGAAGAAAAGATGGGGTTTAAAGACATCATATTTGAGATGTTTCAATGACAATAAGCACTAGATAAATACTTGGAAATCACCCCTATATGTTACTGCCTGTGATTCGCACGCTCTGAATGGGTGAGATCATCCTAGGGCATGAAAGGGTAAGAAGATAGATGGGTTAAGGATTAAACTCTGAGAAACACCAACATTTCAGGGAAGGAGGCATCCATGAAGTAGTCTGAAAATGAATTGTCACAGGGGTAAAAGAAAATCCAATATTTTCATGAAAGGTGAAGACAAGTTTCATGGATTAAAATTTCAAAGAGTAAAGAGTCAACAATGTTATAGTAGTATGAACATCTGATGAAATTTTTATTTACCTATATATTGAGGTAATTATGCTCTTGGCAGGATAAGATTCACTAGAGTGATGGAAGCAGACACAGGTTAGGAATTGAATGATAAGTAAAGACATGGAGAAAGAGAAATGTGTATCACTCCTTTGGTCCTAGATGAACTAAAGAGGGATGGAGAGACAAGGAGATACCTGGAGGATGATTCAGGGTTAAGAAATGTATACTCAGAAACAAAATTGATACCGTTTAATGTTGTTAGAGAAAAAGCATGGTGATGAAATCCATTAAAGGCAAACTTTTAGGTTTATGGAATAATGTTAGAATCCAATAATTTATTTGTTTTTTCTTTCATTTTTATTACACTTAACTAACCTACATCTAATTCTAATAATCAAGAAAGAAGCTAACTTTTGTTTTAGGGAGTATATCATGATTTTTAAGTTTTCATATGCTCAACAAGAGCTTAGAATATTACTACGACTATGAATAAAGTAATTTTACCACTACAAAATTTTGGTTACATAAAATCTTCATGATGGATGGTGAAAGAAATCTTTAAATCAAGAAGACATTATCTCTGCAAAAAGGCATGTTTGCACAATCTTAAAATCATTAAAATAAAATGCTAAAATATTTTTGATATATTGACATATTTATGTAAATAATTTTATATAATTTATACCATAGTCAAATCTTTACTCAAACCTATCAAAATTTTAAACTGTTATTGAAACAAGTCAATTTTAAGTCAGTTTTCAAATGATCCCATTTTATCTTTCACTAATGTTTGAGGACATGGTTAGATCATTTGCTCATTTAAAAAGGTTTATACTCTATGTAACACTTTTAGTAACTTCTTACAATTTCTTGAACACTATAGTATTTAATTTCTAAAGTTTTTCTGTGGTTTTATAATAGATCTATGGCCTGATTCTTCATATTCATTGATAGTGGATTTTCTGAGTTAGAAGAAATAAGTCTGTTTTCAAAGCTACTCATGGATAGTAAATATCTTCGTTCTACTATTTATAATAAAGTCCTTTGTGTTTAAATGCATTTTATTATCATATGTGGTAATTGTCATGGAATATGCATTGGGTAACTCATATCCAGTCTATTCAAAACCACCACTTAAAAGAAGAAAAGGAATGAAATGTTTTGTATCCACTAAGTGTGTGTGTGTGTGTGTGTGTGTGTGTGTGTGTGTGTATTATATATAGGGGTATGTGAATGCATATAGGTACACACTAGGTAGGTTGAAATTAACACCTCTAAATCGCACATCTTATACACACCCTGCTACAGGCATAGGAAATGGTGAAAATTTATGCAAAGTAATTTGCAACAAATGGGTTGCTTCAGATGATAAACAAAATGTTCATTTCCTAAGGTTAATATTCATCTCTTCATATTCTTTCCTCTGATCCTTTATTCACAGCCATCCTTGTCTTAGTCTGTTTTGTGCCACTATAACAGAATATCACAGCTAGGCTAATTTATGAAGAAAAGAAATTTATTTTGTTGCAGTTCTGGAGGCAGGAAATTTAATGTTGAAGGGCTTCATCTGCCAAGGACTTTCTTGCTGTGTCATCCCGTTGCAGAAATCAGAAGGGCAAGAGAGCATGTGTAAGACAGAGAGAGGAAGAGGCAGCCAAAGTTGCTTTCATAGGGAACCCACTCCTGCAATAATAGCATTATTCCATTCAAGAGGATGGAACCCTTACCATCATGGTCTAATCACCTTATAAGTGTCCCACCTCTTAATACCATTAAAATGACAATTAAATTTAAGTGTGAGTTTTGTAGGGGACATATAAACAGTAACAATCCTACATAAATGAATCTCCTTTCTTAGAGATTTTCAATTCCTGGCCTATTAAGTCAGGAACTCTGAGAGTAAGGCTTGCAATCTTAATATTTCTCTTCTGGAATAGTTGTATCCATGGTGACACTCATATACCTATATTTTAAGTGGATTCTTTAGAAGTATTGTTCAACAAATGCATCTGAATAGTATTATTTTTATCACACTGGTTATAGTATTTCTGTATTCAGGTCCCAAAGAGCATATTTAATTTGTTTAAAAAAATAACATTGAATATTTCCTTGATTCATCATTCTAGTCTGACTTGAATTGAGAGTGTATATTCATATAGGCATTCAATTGTATTTATTGAGTGCCTACCATATGCAGACACTCATCAATCCAGATGTCTGGAAATAGAGCAGAGAACAAAACAAAGTCTTGGCCTAAGGAATATGTGCTGAATTGCGCGGGAGACAGACATGTGAGAGCATTTGTAACATTTTGGGAAAGTTTTTTGACTGATTGATTTTCAATTTACTGAGGAAAACTATGCTGTCTTATAGTTTATGGGCTATGTTATTACTAAAAAGTATAAATTGCTGTATTCTGAATAACA
>NW_012148219.1:291911-297308 GCF_000956105.1 Propithecus coquereli | reverse complement strand
CTGTATTCATATGTTTATCACAGCACTATTCACAATAGCAAAGATATGAAATCCACCTAAGTGTCCATCGACCAATGAGTTAAAGAAAATGGGGTGTGTATATATATGTAATACACACACACACACATGTACACACACACACCATAAAATGCTGCTCAGAAATAGGAAAAAATGAAATAATGTTTTCTGCAGCAACTTGGATGGAACTGATAGCCGTTGTCCTAGGTGAAGTAACTCAAGAACGAAAAATCAAATATCACACGTTCTCATTTATATGTGGGAACTAAGCTATGGGTATACATAGTCATAGAGAGTGGAATAATAGACATTGGAGACTCTAAAGTTGGGGAAGGTGGGAGAGGGGTGAGGGATGAAAAATTACCTATCGGGTACAATGTGCCCTATTTGAGTGATGAGTGTACTGAAATCCCAGACAGATTTCAACACTATACAATATATCCATGTAACAAAACTCCACTTGTACCACCTAAATCTATTGAAATTTTGAAAAGCAGAAAAAAAAAATAGTTATGGTGCATTTTAAGGAAAACATATTTACATTGGCCTTTTATTGCTGGATTTCTCTAGTTGGCCTATTAGGGCTCAATGGAGAAATAAACATGTCTTAATAACATTAAAAAAGATACCTTGTTTATTTAGGTCCCCATTAAACCTGCAAAAATATTGTGAGATCTGTTAAATTTTGTTTATGTCTCTGCTTCATAAACAAGACCAGTTTGCTTCATGGTTTTGTAAATCAAGTACGTAAGATTTAAATATGCAATATGTCAATCTTTTTCCTTACCATTCACTTAGTCCCAATGTCTTCTGATGAAATTATGCTACTACATCCTTCATAATTAGATGATGAGAATGAAGAGCATGCAACCACAGACCTGATAAAGGAATTGACAGGCCCAGATTTTTCCTCATACCAGTACGTAAATTAAACAAAACATATCAAAACAATACTGCAATGGCTACTACTGCTGCTACTATTGTTACTCATTCTACCTCCAGCTAATCCTTATTTGCATTTGCTGTGTGCACACATTTACCCTCTCAACAACCATCAGAGGCAAGTACTATTAACATATGTTTTGTATGTGGGAAATTACAGAACTCTTAAGTAGCCCAAGGTTAAACATCTGAACAGTGGCAGAGCCAATATTCAAACACAGGCATTCTGGCTCCAAAGTTTTAACTAAGTTCCATGTATTAATATCAACACTGAACTACACAACACAAAATCACAGTATGCTGATATTAAATTACCTTCTTTGTTGATTTTCTGATTGCAAAATTTTGGATAAATTTGTCTCATTTCGAGGAACCCTGCTTGTTCAGTTATACATCATAGCACTGGGAATTAAGGAATGAGGTCAGAGAGTTGCCAAAGGAAACTAGAGTTGGGAAATATAAAATGCAAAACCATTCAGAAGAAGCAGAAACCAATTAGTGTAGTGGTGATCATCTGAGCAGAAAGATAAGTTTGCTAAGAAAAACATATTTTCATTTTTTGGCTGGTATTTTTGTGTGCAGAGTAAGACTGGATCATTTGCAAATGTTTATAAAGAGGAGAATTCTTCATTTAGAGTTTTAAAAATATATACTTTATAGTGCTTCCTGAAGAGGAGACTTAACCTGCCTTATTTAATCTAACATACTAAATAGAACTAAATTGAATAGATACTTTCATTATGTGGTCAGAAACAATGACTGAGGAGTGTTTTTAAAATATGTTGTAAGGTATCTCAGGTTTTAAAAAAGTATGAGTCATCTGATGTGATGGTATATTCAGTAGCTAACAATTGCAGTGCTTTTTAAGCATTCTTGTCACTTTGACCAAGCTATTTATAAATAATTGAAAAGTAATCGCTTTTTCTTTATAAAAATCCATATTCTAACTGATAGTTATATGGCATTGAAGTTTCAAAACTCAGCCTAGAAATTATTACCCAGAAAATGATTTTCTTAGAAATTTAATAATCCTTACATGTTCAAAGTTGGCCAATACAATGGAAATATGTGTGGAAGGAGATGTAAGTTATGCATACTAGTTTTTATGATTCATATTGATAATTATTAACAATAATGAAGATACTTAATCTGTGTTTTTTCTCCCAACATTGCTTTGCTTTTAGAGATATAATTAGAATTATAATACCAGAGCATAAAAATCAGAAGAAGAAAAATGCTTATTCCTTTTATAGATTCATTGGCCCAAAAAGATTAATCTTATGAAATCTTTATATTTTATAATGAGCACTTAAATGGTTAATATACAAAACTCAATGACAGATTATAAATTTATGAATGTTGACATTAATATATTAGTTATCCATTTTTGTGTAAATAATTACCTCAATACTTACTGGCTTAAAACAACAACATTTATTGTCTCAAAAGATTTGTGGGTAGGAATTTGGCACAGTTTAGCTGGATTCTCAGACTCAAGGTCTCTCACAAGGCTGCAATCATACAGGGCTGAAGTCATCTCAGGCTCAATTGGGGGAGGAGCAGTTTCTAAATTCACTTAACCCGAGCTTGGTAAGCTTTAGTTGCTGTCTGGTTGTTGGCATGAGACATTAATTTCTTCCCACATGGACCTCCCCGTAGGAAATACAATGTGGCATATACCCCCGAGGGGTGTGTGCATGTGTGAGAGAGAGAAAGAGACACACACACACATTTTTGTAACCTAATGTTGGAAGAGACACCCATCACTTTTGCCATATTTTCACTAGGTCCATTCTACACTGAGGGATTACCCAAGTGCATGAATATCAGATGGCAGGCAAGAATCACTGGGAACCATTTTAGAGTCTTCCTACTATAGTTTCCAAAGAAATTCTAAATGATAGTATAAAATGTGTCTTTTTCTTCTCTGTCCTTTTTCAGTAACTTCTTCCTTATGGAATGCTCTTTCTGGGTGTTATCCTTGGTTTGTTACTCATCTCCTTTCCAAAGCTGATGAAAGTGTACTTTTAGCTAAGTATTGTCCATCAATAGGCCTTTGTTGAATGAATCTTATGTGCAAGACATTTAGGAAATGCCATCTGGACAGTAAAAGAGTAATTTAATATACTTCCTCCCTTTGAGCTTGCAATGGAGTTGCTTAACATCAGGCAGAATCTTTCGAAATGATTCATTTAATATTGGTGACTAATTCCAATAATGTGTTATCTCGTCTTTGTGCCTGAGATTTCAATGCCTTAGAACAACAACAACAAAAGAAAAAAGAACACAAACAATGTATAATGAGAGAATTTTAGGTTCTGAAACGGGAACCTTTTTGGCAGAGACCTCAGGAAGTCCTCGCATCCCACATACAGGAAACTGCCTGCTGCAATGTCCTCTCATGGTCTGAGGTTTTTTTGATTTTGTTTTTTTTGTTTTTTTGAATCAACGTGTTTATTGAGAGTTTACAGAATACAGAGATGTGTGGATAAATCTCTACTAAGAGAGTTATAATTTATATGGAAAGAAAATACATAGAATGATAATATAAGGCAGTATACACATGAAAATAAATATAATGGAAGTTCAGTGGGTGAAGAGGTTCCTCCTGGCTGGGCTGGTCAAGAGTTCATTTTATTTTGAATCTGAGGTAATCCTACAGTTTCTGTGATTCAAGCCAAGCCTACTCTGGCTTACCTTTTTAATTTCCCCTTATAATAGGCTGAATAATGGTCTCCCAAAGATTTCCGTGTCTTAATTTCCAAAACCTGTGACTACGTTAACTTACATGGTAAAAGGGCCTTTGTGGGTGTGCTTTGGTTACAGATTTTGAGATGGAGAGATTATTCTGAATTACCTGGGTGGATCCAATATAATCATTAGGGTCCTTATATAAGAAGGAGGTAAGACTGTTAGAGTTAGAAAAAGGAGATGTGAAGAGAGAACAAAGATTGAAGTGATGTTCTTTGAAGACAGTGGAAGGGGCCATGAGCCAAGAAATGCAGGTGAACTTATTAGTAAAAGCTGGATAAGGCTGGAGTCTGAAGTCTCCAGAAGGAATACAGCCCTGCCAACATCCTGATTTTTAGATTCTGACCTCCAGAACTATAAAAGAATAAATTCGTGTTCTAAGTAACTAATTTGTGGTAATTTGTTACAACAGTAATAGGAAATTAGTGTGCTCTTCACCCCACTGGAATTCTAGTAATTGATCTGTGAGCTAGGTTGCTTAACACTTCCAGATAGTCCTCTTGGGTCAACTACTTTTCAGGATGCACTTGTTCTTTTGGGGGCCAATTTTGTTTTTCGGGATTTTCCCCTTTTTTGGGGGGAGTTAGGGGGGAGGCGGTTTTTGTTTTCCTTTTTTGTTGTTGCCAACCTTCTTGAAGGGCAAGGTTGTTTTTTTTTTTCGGAAAAGTTTTCTTCTTCATTTTGCCGTTATTTTTCCCTTTTTTAAAAGGTTGTTTTTCATTTTTGGCGGACCTTTTTTTCCGTTCTTTCGGCTTGGCTTGGCTTGTTTTTTCCTTTAGGGTGTGTGATACTTGTCACCACAACGTCATTATTGACCTTTGGACCTAAGGTAAAATTGAGAAAGATTCCAATTTTAACATTGTATTACATATCTACTGCATTATGGGTTCCAGATTCACAATCCCATTTATGGGGTGCTAGAGGAAAGGAATGAAGACATTTCTACCATTAAAATGTGACTATAGATAGTTCTTACTGTGCATGGCACTAAATTTCCTGAAACCAGTACCTGTCAGAACCAAGGGAGCCATGTCCTTGCTTTACACAGTAACTGAGTTACCAGGGATACACGCAAAGTGAAAACATAGCTTTTATATATACCAGTTTCATTGAACACCATACTGTGCAAAGGGAGGACTACCTCCATTTTCTGTCTGGTTTATTTCAAGCAATAGAAATACCTAAACTTCTTTGCCACTGCACCAACTCCAACGGACTTAGCATTCTGTATACTTTGGAATTCTTACCTGGCTGTGTGGTTCAGCTGAATGCTGTCAATTACATTTGGGAGGAAGACTAAATAATAAAATATACATTCCAGAAATATTAAGGAAAATAGAGATATGAATATAAAATATTCTAAATTGAGCTCAGTAAACTAAAGAATATTATAAACTTTAAAGCTTGGTCTTGGTTATTTTGTTGGGAACTTGATTGGATGAATGAAGATGGCATGTAGAACATATGCTAACTACAGAACATTCTATCATTGACTCTAAATCTCCAGCATCATGCTCTAAGATTGCTGTATTATGCTTTAGTCTCAGTTACTTTAACAGCATAACATTAGTGCATTTTAAGCTCTGATTTCAGTCAGTTACATTTCCATTCATTTAACAGGATTTTAAGAGTGTTATATTCATATTGCAAGCATTGATTCGGATTAGATTCCTAGTAGCATCAATC
>NW_012148219.1:274080-290210 GCF_000956105.1 Propithecus coquereli | reverse complement strand
TAAAGCAATTTTCCCAAAGTCACACAGCTGGTAAGTAGTGAAGCCAGAACTAAATCTGTTCTCTTGATCATTAAGCTGTTTGTTCTTGCATGTGTGTTTCATTTTGTGGGATCGAAGTAGAATTGGAGGGCTCTTGGCTACTCCTCAGGCCAGGGTCTCTTAGGATGGTACCTCTGTTGTGTTAGCAAAAATATCTGATCATAAGTTTAGCTGTCCAGAAGTTCAGTTTTTTCAGTAAGTTCAAAGACAATCAACTTCTCAGTGGCTGGTTCACACTAAGCAAACCAACATATAACCAGAATGCAAATCTATTAATATGTGACAATACACATTTCAAAGTGGTTCCAAGTACTCATGTCAGCTAGTTAGCTCATTCTCTCCCTCTAGGAGAAGTTCATGGGATGCTAAATTGAACATTTAGCATGTATCAAATTCCTTTAACATTTATTGGTTGTGCTTTGTGTCTCTAATGATGCAGAGACATGAAGTACATCACTGAGGTGATTTAGCCCTCAATTGAATAGCAAAGACAAGTGACTAAAATGACAATTAAAAAATGATGTAGTAAGAGGTGTGATAGAATTCAAAGCAATGTGCTGTAGAAGCAACAGTAGAACCATTCCTTTAGCATGACAGACTTGGGAAAGCCTCCTGATAAGAGATGATGCCTAGATTTAGGTGCAAAGGATAAATAACATTTATCCAGGGGGTGGGAGTGGCTTTCTAGGCAGAAGAATCTTTGGCGCAGAAGCATAGAAGAAAACACTTGTCACAATAAGGAAGTGCCAGGTTCATTATGATAATAGTGAAAAGTTTCTTTTGGAAAAGTGATGAAAAGTGAAGTGAGAAAAGTAGTTCAGAAATGTATGATGATGATGGAAAACCTCATATACATAGAGGTCTGATATGCTTTCTTCCTAGGAATGAAGACCTTAAGAAATTTGAGTACAGAAGTAACCTATACATATTTGTATATTTGTATTCAAAATTCTTCACTCTGGAGCAGTGGTTCTCAAACCTTAGCCTGCATAAGACTTCCTTGGAAGGCTTGTTATACACAGAATTTTTGATTTAGTAGAACTGGGGTAGAGCCCAAAAAATTGCATTTAAAGTAAGTTCCTAGGTGATGCTGATGCTACTTGTTCCCAGGCCACACTTGGGGAATAACTGGTCTGGAGAAGAAACTGAGAGCGAAAATGGAAAAAGAAACTCAGACACTATTTTGGAAAAAGCCTGAGTGAGGGAAAAATAAAATGAGACTTTGAACTAAGGTAGTTCTTGGAGTAGTTAGTGAAAGAAGGGAATAGATTGAGCAGATATTTAGAAGAAAAATTTGACTAGATTGCTGTATGGATACCAGAGTAAGGGAAGACTTTATTCACCTCCATAAATCTAGAGTGGTTGACTTACTGTTTATTGAAAATATCAATAGGAATTAGATATTGGATGGGAGGCAGTTGGCCACAGTAATGTCAGAAGAAAAGATATGATGTCTCATTTGGACATACTGAGTTTGAGACAACAAGGATGCCTCAGTGTGTAAAAAAGGTGACAAAGAGAATTTGACTAAGATTGAGTTAGAAATTAGCAAGAAGTTCCCTTTATCATCTCAGCCATATGGAAGAGAATAGATAAGAAATAGCCACACAAAAAATTTATAAAGAAAATGCCTTTAGAAAGAGTGCACTACATGGAAAAGGTAGACCTAAGTCTCTGGCACTTTCTTCAGAAAACCCTGTGTGTGCACTGCTGACATGACAGCTATGTCTTTGGTATGTATTATGTTTCCTATTTAGGTTTGAGTTCAGAGAGAATACTTTGAAATTAGAAATATATAGCCAAAATCTTGAGAATTTTTTCACTAATTCTAATGTTAATTCTTATATCTGTAGGTCAATGAAGGATATTCTTTCTTTCATCAGAGCATCCACTTTACCTCAGAAATGTTTCACTTGCAATTTGTTTCATTCTTTCTTCAAATATTGAATAAGTATTTATGTTTTCTCCCAAGTCACTGTGTGGCATGCCAAGAAGTCCTTCCCATTTTTTTCCTCATACATCAATTTATTCAAGAGAGCCTAATTGTTAAAAATCTTTGCTTCTGGAGTCAGCCCGTTTGGTTTTAACACTTATTAGCTGTGTGACCTTTGTCAAGTTTTTTGAACTCTTACAGACCCACTTTCATCATCTTGAAAATGGTGGAAATAATAACAGCTAGAAGAGCTGGGATGCCATTTAATAAGGCAATAGAGCTCTTAGCATGGCGTCTGGTACAATAAATGCTTAATAAATTCTTAATTATTATGTTACTCATACAAGTTTCTGGAAAAACTCACTCACTATGCATTCAAAAACAAAATACAATTCTGGCAACATGAAATATTCAAAACTTATTATCACTCCATAAAACTACTGCCATACCCTTTGTCCGTTAAAATGTTAACACTTTATTTATCATAATTTTTCCTCATGTTGTTCTGTAGATTTACATGCTCTTAGACAGAAAAATCCTTGAAATCAGAGAGCATGTCGTGACCATGAATGCACTGAAAGCTGTGACCTTGACTTATCCATCATCACGTCCTCCTGTTAACAGCACAGTGCCTCAGTCGCAACGTATGATTGATCACTCTTTTTGAAGGAATTAATTGTATGGCTCAAGAAAAATTTGGATTTGGGTTGGACTATACTCAAAGAAAAAGAACAGATATTTTCCATTATTTTTTAGTTTCAAAGAGTAATTAAATAGGGCACCTTTTAGCTTCCATAGGAACCAT
This sequence comes from Propithecus coquereli, assembly GCF_000956105.1. NCBI lineage: Eukaryota > Metazoa > Chordata > Mammalia > Primates > Indriidae > Propithecus > Propithecus coquereli. Next base: position 287,433 of record NW_012148219.1, on the reverse strand, counting down.
TTATAAAATTGGTCTGTGTGTTTCCTACTTATTCTTTGCCTCCCAGGAAATTTACCCTGTAAAGTTGTCAAGGAAACACTAACTGTTTAAGTCTGGTAGAGAAGAAAGATACCTCATTAATAAACTGAGCTTCCTTATTTGGATGCTTGCCTCAAGGAGCTGGTATTCTGTGATGAAATATTGCTTCCAGTAAGCATTATGTGAAAATCTGAATGATTTTTTAAAAGAAATTTTGTCTTCTATTACTCATTCCTATTGCTGTGAACCTACACACTGAGATGTGACATAAAAATAAACATTACAGATATTTAGTTTAATGTATTTGAGCCATTTATTAATGTCAGGCACACATGGTAGGTAAATTTTTCAAGCATTGATTTATTGATTATACAATGATAAAGGTATCAGGCCTTTAATCTGAAGTATTGGCTGTATTCATCAGAAGATAAACTTAATGTATTGTTTATTGTCTATTAAATAATTTTGTATTTTTTCCTTCTTAGGAACTGAAAGTCATGAAATATGTAGAAATGTAGAAATTTGGTGCCTCAAGATGAGATAATATAGAGTAGAGGGCTTTTTCCTTTAGGAGGATGTCTCATTAGTGATGTATGACGGGATAGAAAGTTCCCTGGGCTTGGGGTTATAACACTCGGGATTGCAAAGCATCCTTCCAGCATTCACCAGATGTATGATTTGGGGCAAGTCATTCATTAGTTTGTTCATTCAGGTATTTTATAAAGATCTATGGTGCAAACATTATTGCTTTGAGCTGTGCGTTCAAAGTGATACATTTATACAAAAATAAGAAATATTTCATCATATATACCGTGAGCCTCAGCTTTTTTATATATAAAAATGGTATGACATTCTTTATTCAGTCAGTCAGTCATTTATCTATTCAACAAGTATTTATTGAATGCCCACTGTGTGGCAAGCTGTTCTAAATGCTGACAATAGGGATTCGCCTCTTGCTAGACTCTTGACAACATTGTTCTTATATTTTACTTCTTTAAGCTTAGGGGTGGTTACAACTTCTAGCTGTTGCTATTCACTGTGTGTCACCATTCCTCTAGATCCATTAAGCCATCCAGACCTCTATAAATCACCCCTTTATTAAATGCTCTTCTGTAAAGTCTTTGAGTTTGTCGATTTTCCCGGGTGGAAACTTGACTGATTTAGACAATTATTAGGGAAGGTTGTTCTGAAATTTTGGTATTTAAGCTAAGATCTGAATGAAGTGAGTGAGTAAGTAGGAGGATATCTAGTGCTTTGTCCCCTCCAAACCTTTTGTTGAAATTTGATCCCCAGTGTTGAAGATGGGGACTAGTGGGAGGTGTTTAGGTCATGGGGGCAGATCCCTCATGAATAGATTAATGCCCTCGCTCAGGAATGACTTCTCACTCTGTTAGTTCCCAAGAGCACCTCTGCCCTCTGCTCTCTTATCTTTCACCATGTGATCTCTGCACATATCAGCTCCCCTTTGCCTTCACCAAGAGTGGAAACAGCCTGAGGTCCCACCAGACACAGAGGCCAAATCTTGAACTTTTCAGCTATCAGAATTATGAGCCAGATAAACTTTTTTACTTTATAAATTACCCTACCTCAGGTGCCCCTTGATAGTAACACAAAATGAACTAAGACATCTAGGACTAAATATGCTAAGCAACAAGAAAAGGATACACAAAGACCCTAAAATAGGAGCCATATTTGGACCATTTTTTGGAATGGTAATGAAGCCACTATGACTAGCAGGGTAGGAGAGACAGGTAGAATAGTTGAAGATGGGATCAGAGAGATGACCAAGGGCTGGATCACACAGGGCATGGCGAAGCATACTAATAAGTTTGTGGGTTTTTATTTTAGTTTTTTTAATTTCAGGATAGTAGGGGGGTACAAACATTTTGCTTACACGTTACGACTTTGCCACACCCAAACCATGATTTGAGGTGTGCCCTTTCCCCACCACAATGCTCACTGCATCCATTACTTGTGAACTTACCCCCCACCCCCCCAACCCCCAAAGAATATTAGTGCTATGTGATCGCCTTAGTGTTGATCAGTTAGTGCCAATTTGATGGTGAGTACATGTAGAACTTATTCTTCCATTCTTGTGATACCTCACTTTGGAGGATGGACTCAAGCTCTGTCAAGGAAAATATAAGAGGTGTTAGATCATCATCATTTTTTGTAATAGAGTAATATTACATTGTATACATATACCATATTTTATTCATTCACTCATGGATTGATGTGCACTTCAGTTGTTTCCACATCCTTGCAATAGTGAATTGTGCTGCCATAAACATTCGAATACAGATATCTTTATTATAGAATGACTTTTGTTCCTTTGAGTAGATGCCTAATCCTACTATTGCTGGATCAAATGATATTTCTATTTTTAGCTCTTCGAGGTATCTCCAAATTCTTTTCCACTGAGGTTGCACTAATTTGCAGTCCCACCAGCAGTGTAAGAGTGTTCCTGTTTCTCCACATCCTCGCCAGCATTTATTGCTTTGGGATTTTTTGATAGAGGCCAATCTCACTGGGGTTAGGTGATATCTCGTTGTGGTTTTGATTTGCATTTTCCTAATGATTAGAGATGTTGACCATTTTTTTTATATGTTTGCTGGCCATTATTCTGTCTTCTTTTGAAAATTTTCTGTTCCTGTCCTTTTTTTTTTTTTTTTTTGAGACAGAGCCTCACTCTCTTGCCTGAGCTAGAGTAACATGGCGTCAGCCTAGCTCACAGCAACCTCAAACTCCTGGGCTCAAGTGATCCTCCTACCTCAGCCTCCCAGGTAGCTGGGACTACAAGCACGCTCCACAATGCCAGGCTAATTTTTTCTATTTTTAGTTGTTTTGCCAGTTTCTTTCTATTTTTAGTAGAGATGGGGTCTCGCTCTTGCTCAGGGTGGTCTCAAATGAGCCGCCTGCCTCGGCCTCCCAGAGTGCTAGGATTACAGGCGTGAGCCACCATGCCCAGCCTCTGTTCCTGTCCTTGGCCCATTTATTGATGGGGTTCTTTGATTTTTTGTTGTAGATTTTTTTGAGTTCTAGATAGATTCTTGTTATCAACCCTTTATTGGATGTGTAAAGAGCAAATATTTTCTCCCATTCTGTCAGCTGTCTATTTGCTCTAATGATAGTTTCCTTGGCTGTGCAAAGCTTTTTAATTTGATCAAGTTCCATTTATTTATTTTTGTTGCTGCTATGATTGCTTTGGGGGTCTTCTTCATAAATTCTTTGCCTAGGTCAATGTTTGAAAGAGTCTTCCCCACATTTTCTTCTAGGATTCTTAAGGTTTCATGCCTTAGGTTTAAGTCTGTTATCCATCATGAATTGATTTTTGTAAGAGGTGAGAGGTGGGGATCCAGTTTCAATCTTCTGCATGGAGTTATCCAGTTTTCCCAGCACCATTTATTGAAAAGAGATGGTTTTCTCCAGTGTATATTTTTGTCTGCTTTGTCAAAGAATAGATGACAATGTGGGGATGGTTTCATCTCTACATTCTAAGTCCTGTTCCAAAGGTCTATGTCTCTGTTCTTGTGCCAATACCATACCGTTTTAGTTACTATGGCCTTGTAGTACAGGTTGAAATATGGTAGGCTGATGCCTCCGTTTGTTCTTTTTGCTTAAGATTGCTTTGGCTATCTGGGGTCTTCTCTGGTTCCATACAAAGCGTAGAATTATTTTTTCTAGATCTGTAAAGAATGATGATGGTATTTTGATAGGGATTGCATTAATTCTGTAGATCACTTTAGGAAGTATGGACATTTTAACAATGTTGATTCTGCCAATCCATGAACAAGGTAGATTTTTCCATATGTTTACATCTTCTACAATGTCTTTTCTTCGTGTTTCATACTTCTCCCTGTATATGTCTCTCACCTCTTTGTTAAATATATTCCTAGATATTTAATTTTCTTTGAGGCTATTGCAAAAGGTACTGTGTTTTTTATTTGATTTTTGGCTCAACTGTTATTGGTGTATATGAATGCCTCTGATTTGTATGTATTGATTTTGTATCCTAAGACTTTACTGAATTCATTTATCATTTATCAATTCTAGGAGTCTCTTGGTTGAATCCTTGGGGTTTTCTAGATATAATGTCATATCATCAGCAAAGAGTGAGAGTTTGACCTCTTCTGCCCCCATGTGGACACAATTAATTTCCCTCTCTTGTCTAATTGCTCTAGCAAGGACTTCCAGCACTATGTTGAATAGAAGTGGGATAGTCGGTAACCTTGTATGGTTCCAGTTCTAAGTGGGAATGGTTTCAATTTTTCCCCATTCAGTATGACATTGGCTGTGAGTTTATCGTATATAGCCTTGACAATTTTAAGGTATGTCCCATCTATGCGTATTTTGTTAAGAGCTTTTATCATAAAGGCGTTCTGGACTTCGTTAAATGCTTTTTCTGCATCTATTGAGAGAATCATATGGTCTTTGTTCTTGCTTTTATTTATAAGGTGAATTGCATTTATATATTTGCATATGTTGAACCAGCCTTGTATCTCTGGTATAAAGTCCACCTGGTCATGGTGAATTATTTTTTTGATATGCTGTTGCATTCGATTTGCTAAAATTTTGTTGAGCATTTTTGCATCTATATACATGAGGGATATTGGTCTGTAGTTTTCATTTTTTGTTGTGTCCTTTGCTGGCTTTAGTATCAAGGTGATATTGGCTTCTTAGAATAAGTGAGGGAGGATATCATCTTTCTCAATGTTGTGGAATAATTTCTGTAGTATAGGTATGAGTTCTTCTTTGTATGTTTGGTAAAATTTGGAAGTGAAGCCATCTGGTCTGGGACTTCTCCTTTTTGGAAGGTTTTTAATTGCTGCTCCAATTTTTGTGCTTTATATTGGTCTGTTCAGGAATTCTATTTCATCCTGGGTGAATTTAGGGAGGTTGTATGTTTCTCGGAATTTGTCCATTTCCTCCACATTATGTAGTTTTGGGGCATATAGATTTTTATAGTATTCAAAGATAATGTTTTGTATTTCTGTGGTGTCTGTTGTGACGTCTCCTTTTTCATTTCTAATTGAGTTTATTAGAGTCCTTTCCCTTCGAGTTTTTGTCAATCTAGCAAAAGGGCTGTCAATTTTGTTTATCTTTTTGAAAAACCAGCTTTTGGTTTTGTTGATCTTCTGTATAGTTCTTTTATTCTCAATTTCATTTAGTTCTGCTCTGATCTTCATTATTTCTTTTCTTCTACTAGGTTTGGAATTGATTTGCTCTTCGTTTTCCAATTCCTTGAGACTGTTTATTAGTTTGTTGATTTTTGAGCTTTCTGTTTGTTGGATGTGAGCATGTAATACTATTAGTTTTCCTCTCAGGAATGCTTTTGCTGTATCCCAGATTTTGATAACTTGTGTCCCTAGTATCATTTAGTTCAAAGAATCTTTTGGTTTCCCTCTGTATTTCCTCCTTGATCCAATAGTTATGCAACAATAGATTGTTTTATTTCCATGACTTTGTGAAGTGGTGAGTATTTCTGTTGGAATTGAACTCTAATTTTATACCACTATGATCTGAGAAGGTACATGGTATGATTTTCATTTTTTTGAATTTGTTGAGGTCTGATTTTTGGCCTAGTATGTGATTAATTTTGGAGAAAATTCTGTGAGCTGATGAGAACAATGTATATTTGGCTTTATTTGGGTGGAATGTTCTGTAGATGTCTGTTAGATCCTTTCGTTCTAGCGCTATGTTTAAGTCCATTATTTCTTTGCTTCTTTTCTGTTTGGAAGATCAGTCCAGTTCAGTCAAAGGGGTGTTAAAATCCCCAGCTACTATGGCATTATTTTTTATCATGCTATTTATATCAGACAGGGTTTGCTTTATGTATCTGGGTGCTCCTGAATTGGGTGCATAAATTTAAGAATTGTTAAGTCTTCTTGTTTTATCTTCCCTTTCACCATTATATAGTGGTCATCTTTGTCCTTTCTTTTGCTATTTTAAAGCCTATGTTATGTAAAATAAGTGCGGCTACCCCCACTTTCTTTTGGCTTCCATTTGCCTGGAGGTTTGTTTTCCATCCCTTGACCTCGAGCTTGAAAGCATCTTTATGGGTTAGATGCATTTCCTGTAGACAGCAGATACTGGACTTGTGGATTTTTATCCACTCTGCCAGTCTATGTCTCTTCAGAGGATAATTCAAGCCATTCACATTTATTGAGAGGATTGATATTTTGAATAGATTTCCATTCATATTGTTGGGTCAATTCCTATTGTTTTGTTTTACTCCTTGAGCCATCGTGGAATCCAGATTCTAGACTTTGACTCTTGAGTGATTTTACTTTGGAGAGTGTCTATTGCACTGTTCAGTGTGTAACGCAGGTCTGAGTACTTCCTATATGGCTGGTCTGGTCTTTGCCAATTCCATCAGTGATTGCTGCTCTGGGAAGGTCTTTATTTCTCCCTCATAGATGAAGCTTAGTTTTGCCAGGTACAGAATTCTAGGTTGGCCACTATTCTGTTTTAGAAGATTAAGGATAGGCACCCAGTCCCTTCTGGCTTATAAATTTTCAGTTGAGAAGTCTTCAGTTAGTCTGATAGGTTTTCCTTTGTAGGTTATCTGCTGTTGTCACCTCACTGCTTGAAGGATTGCTTCTTTCATGTTTACCTTGTCCAGCCTAATAACTATGTGACATGGTGATTACCTTTTCACATTTAGTCTCCCAAGAGTTCTATGTGCCTCTTGTATCTGGATATCTCAATTTCTGGCCAGATCAGGCATATTTTCTTGCAGTATTCCACGAAATAAGTTTTCCAGCCCTTGTGTATTTTCTTCTTCTTTCTCTAGGATGCCTATGATTCTTATATTTGGCTTCTTTATATAATCCCACATTTCTTGTATGTTTTGATCTTGTCTCTTGTTTGTGTGTTCTTTTTCTTCACCCGATTTGTTTAGCACATAGGCATTATCTTCAAGCTCTGAGATTCTTTCCTCTCCATGATCCATTCTGTTCTTGAGGCTTTCCACTGTGTTTTGAAGTTTCTTGAATGCCTCCTTCATTTCCAAGATTTCTGTTTGGTTTTTTTTTTTTTTTTTTGTAGTATTTTAATTTCTTTAGAGAATTTTTAATTCATTTCCTGTATTGTTCTTGTGGCTTCTTTATGTTGGGTTTCTATTTTCTCTTCAATTCCACTGAGTTTTCTTACAACCCATATTTGGAATTCTTCCTCTGCCAGTTTAATCATATCATGTAAGTTGGTATCTATTGATGGAGATCATATATTTTCTTTTGGGGGTGACCTTTCTCCGTGATCTTTCATGTTTCCTATGTTCTTTCACTGATTCTTTCTCATCAGGCAACTTTGTTGAGAACTGGGGCTGCTGGGGCTGGTTTATGGCCTTATCTCCAAGTCCCCAAAGGGATATTCCTTGACAGTGCTAGGGAGATGTGCTCTGGTCCTGTATGGCCTTAGAGGTGTTTTAGCCTGTTGGGTTATCTCTGACCTGTTATCTTCACCTCTTGCCAAAGGAGATTAGTGAGATTGGACCCTCTTGCTTAATCTCTGTGATGGAGAATCGCTTTTCTGTGTGTGACTCCACTTCCCTCCACTAGTTTGAGATGGAAGGCACTGTGTTGGGCTACGGTGTTACCCTCTCTTTTGTTACTTGTAGTTTGCATGGAGGAGTTAATTATCAAGGTATTCAAATGCCTTTGTATTGGGCTCTACACCCCTCAAGGTGGTATACAAGTGTCCCAGTCTTTGAGAAATGTCTTGTTACTCCCAAGTGTTATTTGAGCCCTGTTGCCACTTTAGGTGGGGTAAGAAGAGCAACAGGTACCTGCAAGCCTGAGAGCATATACTTTTGTGCTTGATCTGCTTGATCTGCTGCTAGGGGAGAGCTGCTAATATGTTATTCAGGGCTCTTTCGCCACTCTTGTGAGGCAGCTCCAGGTGAGGAGGTGTCAATTGGTGCAATTGCTGAGGACTCTGGCCAGGGTTTTCCTTCTCAGACCACAAGCCCCAAAGCTGGCAGTAGCCTGGGCATCAAGGGCAAGCCATAGTGTTATGTTCTTATCAGATGATCAAAACCAGCCCACTGGACCAAATCAACAGTCTGCCCTCTTTTGCTTAGTTCCAGGGTCCCACAGATTCACGCCAGTCGCACAGAGAAAGAGACTTTTCTCTTTTCTCCCTGCCTCCAAGGGAGGAGTCTGCCCTGCCGGGCTGGGGGAGGGGTGCTGCCTGAAACCTCAGTGCCTCTCAGTCCAGAAAGCAGCTTCTCTCATTACTCCACCCTTCCAAGGGTGGGGTTTATCTAGTCAGCTTGAAATACAAGTGGCCGGGCCAGGGGAGAAGCGCCACCCAAGGCCGCCGGGCAACTCAGTCCAGAAAGTGGCCTCTCTCATTACTCTGCCACTCCAAGGGCAGGATTTGTCCTGCTAGCACGAAAAGGCAAGTGACTGGGTTGGGGGAGGAATGTCCATAAAGCGGCTTCTCATTACTACCCTCCTCCAAGGGCAGGGCCTCTCTGCCTGGCAGGGTCAGGAGTGCCACCTGAGACCATTGCCTGGGCTTACCCTGCTGGGCTGGAGAAGGGGCGGTGCCCAGATTGGCAATGCGCCACAGTGTTTTTAGGCTATGGACCCCCAAAATGGCAGCTGCCCACCTACAGAGAGCCAGCACTGGAGGCGACTGCTGGCAGGCAGCCGGTGCTGGGTTTGGCAGGCTGTCTCAAAGAGCTGCTGGTTGTCCCCACTGCTTCCTTGATGCACTGTCTCACATCAGTCCAGTAGGGAGTCTTGTACTCTCTGTCCCACCCTGCACCAGCTCAATCTATGGCGGTTTCCAAGGGCAGAGCCTCCCTTTCGGCATTCACCTTCCTTGTTCTGGCCCTGGAGGTCACCAGAGGTGAGGTGCCTTTCTCCAAACTCCCTTCTGTGAACCCGGGAAGTGTCCACTCAGATCCGCCCCTCTCTGCCCAGTGCAGACCTAGCACAGACCATTGGAGAGTTCAAAATGTTTCCTGCTTTTGTCTCTTCTCCACAGAGCCTGTCATCCTGTGCCACAACTTCACACTGACTTCAGGCGCTTCTCTTCCTGAGTGGATGTGGAGGTTGGTGGAGGAAGAGTCGTCCTCCTGTGGGTCAGATCACACTGCCCTGGCCTGCCAACAGGCACAGCCGTCCCATGTTCTATTCCCTATTGTATATCTTGATTATCCAATTCACTTTTTTTTTTTCCCAGCGCTGCTTGTCCTCCACTGCTTCTCTGCAGATTCATGATACTGTTCCGGTGGGAGAGCGATCCGCTCATATGTAGTTGTCTGCGTTCTCCACCTCCTACTCTGGGAGCAGAAAGCCAGGAGGTCACCACTAACCGCCATTTTTCTTCTCAAGTTTGTGTTTTATTCTAAGATTGATGAGAAACCATTGAGGAGTTTTGGTCAAAGGAGTAATCTGATCTAACTTGCATTTTAAATAGTTAGTTCTGCTGCTATGCAGAGAATGTATAGGGAAGAGGTAGATAAGTACAAATTCATGGGCAATAGTAAGGAAGTTATTTCTTTAGTTTAGGGAAGAGATATTGTTGATGTGGTCCAAGGAATTAGGAAGGTAGTAATAGAGGTGCTGAGAAATAGTCAAATTCAAGCCACATTTTTAAGACAGACTTGGTAGGATTTTCTGATGAATTTGGATATAAGCAACTAAGTAAATGGTGGGGTTGTTTAATAATGTGGCATAGGATCCTAAATTGGGAAATAGTTGTGGAAATCAAGAGTTTAATTTTGTATTATTATGTTTTAAATGACTATAAGACATCCAAGTGAAGATTGGAGTGGACAGTATCAATCTCCCAGGATAAGTTGAAGCTAAAATTATAAATTCAGAATTCATCAGCATACATCATATTTAGAGCCATAGTACTAAATAAAATCATATAGAGGGTTACAGTAAATGAAAACCAACAGAAAAAAGTATTTCAAGGAGGATAGTGTAGTCAACTGTGTCACATGGGGCTTAATGATTATAAAATGACAGAATATTGACAATTAAATTTGAACAATAGAATGTCATTGGTATGAAATAGGATGTTATACCCTAGATAAGAAGATTTACAGTGATATAGTGAGAACAACAGGCCACATCAAGAGAAAATGGGAAATGAGGGAAATTTTGAGAGATTTTCCTATAAAGGGTATGAAAGACATGTTTAATTTTGATATTGTCAACATAATGAATTTTGTAAACATCTCTACAAATATAAAGTACCTCATCAAATATTTTAAAGGCTTTGAAACAACTTTTAAATTTAACCATTCAATAAAAATGGTTATTTTGCTATTTCATATTGATCTCACTGATACCAATAAAATTTTTGATAGATTGCTGAATGAACTCTTATGTACTCTAAGTTGAAATATGATAACTATTCCCAAAGAATCTCTAAACTAGTCCCAAATTACAAATATGCATGCATTAATTTGCTAGGGCTGCAAATTAATTATCACAGACTAGGTGGCCTAAACAACACAAATGTATTTATTTTATCACAGTCCTAGAGTCTAGAATTTCAAGCTCAAGGTGTTGGCTGATATTATGTCTTCTGAGATCTCTCTCCTTGGCTTGCAGATGGCTGCCTTCTTACCGTGTCCTCATATGGTCTTCCTCAGTGTGCCCATATCTCTGATGTCTCCTCCTTTTCTTATAAGGACATGAGTCATATTAGATGAGTCACTATAATCATCTCATTAAAGAACGTGTCTCTAAATATAGTTACATTCTGAGGTACAGGGGATTGGGATTTAAACATATGAATTTGGGGGGAACATAATTCAATCCATAACAATGCATAAGTCTTAAATTTTAAAACACTCATAACCAGCAACTATTATTATAGAGTTTTAAGTATTTTCATATTGTATTAAGTGACTTTTTAATTAAAATACTCATAACCAGCAACTATTATTACAGTGTTTTAAGTATTTTCATATTATATTAAGTGACTTTTTTAACAAGTAAAATTGGAAACTTGATATTAACTTTAAATGTAACTGTTGGGTTTGAAGATGTTCTGCGTCTTGTAACATATACAATGTTACATTCAACTGACTACTTAGAATTTTAGTTTCTTCTTTCTTACTGTAGTTGATACCCAGACTTTTTTTTATCACCTTTTTCTTGACCATAACTGGCTGATCCTACTCTTTAGGGATAAAAATCAGAATCTAGTGATAGCCCTGAGAGTAACCCCAAACCGTAATACTCTTTTTACTACCTCTGTGTAGAGAAAACAGTACTTACAACATCTGAACTTGGTGGCTTACACTGAAAACCACATGATTAATCCCTATAGCTCCATCATCCAAAGTGTCTGTCAAGGGAGCAAATGTCAATTATTGGAGCAGGGTGCCAGAGAGAAAAGGTGTAGCTGGATGACCAATAGCATCAGTGTTCTCCAATGTGGAGTTTATTCTAAACTGGCGCTCAGGTGATACCTGTGCTGCATGCTGCCCCAAGTCTCACTGCAGTTAGTATTCTAACACTGATTGCCCCACTTCTCCTGGAGCTCAACATTCCCAAGCTCCATGACTTCTGATTCATGGGCCAGCCTTGCCTTACCAGGTTTCCATGCCAGAAGCAGAGCTTTCCAATGTTAAAAGAGACCGACTTTATACAGCTTGTGTTAAGGACTGGCTAATAACCTCACTTAGGTATTTCACACCTTGGAGAGAAAAGTGAAACTTTCATTACCTTAATTTTTTTAAGAAATAAAGTTGATCATATAGTAATGATTTATGACTAATGACTAATTTATAGATCCTGGTTTATCTTGCTCTGTATAGATGATAGCAATTCATAGAGTGAAGTGTATGCAATACTGCTATTAAGCAGCAAGCAGTCCCTGAGCAGCAACATGGGGTAGGTGCTAGGTTGGTTTGCCACACTTCTATAGATTCAAGTGATAAGGAGACAATTAATCCAAATGGATTTATAGTTTATTACTTACACAGTCAGCATAAGGAAGGCAACCATGGCCTCAAATCCCCAGGTCCCTAGAAGGGCCAGGATTTGGATGAGACAAGTGATGTGCCTAGGGCCCAAAATTTAAGAAGGTACTCACTCTCAGGATCATGCAAGTTCAAGGTTAGCTCTTGTATGATCCTCAGAATGAGTGGCTCCTTAAATTTTGCACCTCGTTTCTTCACTCTAATTGTAGCCCTGGTCCCCATTCCTACTGGACAACACTGAACTAGATGGGCCAGATGACGAGCAAAAAGAGCAGTGGGCTGCTCCATCAGTGAGGACCCAATTCCATATTGCACCTGAGTGGTTTTGTAGCCTGCAGATGGACCTGGGCTGGGAGGTATGAAGTGGAAAGTCACACACCTCACTAGTGACAGGGGGTCAAATGAGAGACAGCCATGTGAAAGCTGCTCCCAAGCCTGCTTATCTGGCCATGTTCTGGGAGGCTCACAGAATATTCCACCAAGACAGGCTAGCCATGGTTTAGCCTTGCCTATATGGCCAACGTGAACATGTGCAAGGTCACCAGGGTATCAGGGTGAAGCTCTTCTCCTAGTACTGGTATTAAAGAAACACAGGTTTGGATTCCTACTGTTTTCTAACACCACTTCTTAATAGCTGTATGGTCCTGTGTAAGTTATATAAACTATCCAAACTCTTAAGAGAAAAAAAAAGCTAACATGTAAGGCTGTTATAGGGTTAATGTATATAAAGCATTTAAAGAGGGCCTGGCATATAGTAAATGTTTGGTAAGTAATAGCTGTTTTATTAGCTAGTAGATCTAAATGCTGGCCTATACATGGTTACAATATAGTTAAATAAATACTGTAGCCTAAAACTTTGTTTTGAATGTTTTATCTAAGAAATTAATGTTTTTATTATTTGATGTCCCCTTTTGTAGGAATCTATATAAAAGACATTTAAGTAACAAAACAGACACATTTGTCAAAGATTTCACTTATATTTTATAGATAAAGTATTGAAACAACCACCAGAAAGATTGACCCACTTTTAGTTATCCTTTAAGAGCTACATAAGGCATCTTTTCAGAGTTCCTTAAAGGATTTATTTATTGTACTTACTAATATTACAACATAATAATGCACATTTATGTTCATTATTCACACCTGAAAAAATTCTTTTTGTGTCAAGTGATAAGCCATGTTTAAATTGGACCTCCGTCCAAGTAGGGCACTCTTTTTCAACTTACACTCAAAATAGAACATGAGCTCTAAATGTTTTACAATTGAGTGAATAAAGGGGATAAGGATGTACATCTGTACACTCTTGAGAGCCATGAATTCATAATTCACTTTTAATTCAACATGTTCAAAACCACAAATATTAGTGCTTTTTCTCATTC
>NW_012148219.1:268451-272455 GCF_000956105.1 Propithecus coquereli | reverse complement strand
TTTTTTTCCCATTTGGGAGGGATGGACGGTGGTTTAAAAATTAAATTGGTTGCAAACATTAAAAACCTGGATTGTTTTATTGTAAAACCTGGAATTCCAGCTTCTTTTGCAAAAGTCATATGATTAGCAATCCTAGAACCAAAGCCCTAGAACTGATGTGGTTGAGTTGTAGTTGTGGGTATAAACAGGTCAAAAGCCTCTGCAGTTTACCACAGCATCACCCATTTCTCCATTTATGATAACTTCAACAATTACAATCATTACTCAGGCATGACCTTCTTTAGTTACTATTTCAAAGTTAGAAATCGATCTTTGTAAAAGAACAGTTAATATATCCATAACTCTTTATGTTTTTATCGTGTATATATAGGAATAGAGTGGACCATAGATAATTTTTTTAAAAATGGCAACACCATGGATGGAACTGGAAGACATTAAGTGAAATAAGCCAGACACAGAGAGACAAATGTCATATGTTCTCACTCATATGTGGGAGCTAAAAATCACTGGTTACATGGAGGTAGTGAATAGAATGGTGGTTACCAGAGGATGGGAGGGTATTAGGGAGGGAGGATAAACAAGGGTTGGTTAATGGGCACAATAATACAGTTAGAAAGAATGAGATCTAGGTTGGGCGCAGTAGCTCATGCCAGTCATCCAGCACTCTGGGAGGCTGAGACAGGAGGATTGTTTGAGCTCAGGAGTTCGAGACCAGCCTGAACAACAGCAAGACCCCTTCTCTAACAAAAATAGAAAAAAATCAGCCATGAGTGGTGCATGCTCTTGTAGTCCCAACTACTCAGGAGGCTGAAACAGGAGGATCATTTGAGCCCAGGAGTTTGAGGTTACAGTGAGCTGTGATAATGCCTGTTACCCAGAGCAACAGAGTGAGACTCTGTCTCCAAAAAAAGAAAGAATAAGTGTTCAGTAGCACAATAGGGTGACTATAGTTAACAATTGTATATTTTGTATATTTCAAAATAGCTAGAAGAGTGGATTTGGGATGTTCTCAGCACAAATGAATGATAAATTTTTGAGGTGATGGATATCCCAATTACCCTGATTTGATTATTACACATTGTATGCTTGTATCAAAATATCACATGTACCCCATAAATATATACAATTATATATCTGTAAAAGTTAAAATGATTTTTAATAATAAAACATTTTCCATGGGATTAATATTCTTGAAAATTATGTGTTAAATTGCAGTTTTCTTACATTTTCTTTTTTCTGTTCTGCCCTCACTTCAGCTCTTTAAAGATGAAACATCTACTTTCCTGTCTAGAGCTATTTTCTTTGCATAGTTCAAGAATAATTAGTCTGTTTATATTTTTTTCTTTTTATAGATTGTACAGAGTTGGAGAGAATATCTAGCTCTTTAGATATGGGGCTATTTGTATACTATTACAGTGTGCAAGGCTGTAAAAAAAAAAAAAAGTAGCTAGTATGTCTTAACTTTGCAGCTGAATAAGTTACTACACTGTGGGACTTGGGGATTCTCCATGCTGTCGAGTAGCATTTTACAATCAACACCTCTCCCCTTTTCAGGATATCGAATCCCTAACAGGAGGGCTGACTGGTTCTAAGGGGGCTGAGCCACCGGTAAGTTAGATTCTTCATTAAATTTAACTGTTGATGAATTGAATTGTGTACACACCAGATCATCAGACAGTTGCTTTTGTGTTATTTGTCATATACAGGTAGGTACTTTTTAGATTGCAGTAACTAATACAAAAGTGTGAAAGTGCTTTGAGGTGTGGTCTGGTGTTTATAAAAGTTTTAATAACTCATAAAATTCATCTCCATTTACTGGCACTAAAAATAGGAATAAAAGCTTCATTAGAGTATCTCCATAATTTATGTTCTACTAATGGGCTACACTAACTTGAGAGTTTTTCATTCTAAATATGAATATAGGATTCGAGTTGCAATATATTTTCTAGTTACTGTGAAAAATTATGTCTATGTTATAAATAGTATTGATTTTTGATATTGTTGTTTCTTTCTTGTCTAATCCAGGAAGCTTCTAGAAAATTAGAGACAGAGTTCTAAAGTTTTTAAGAATTATCATTTTTAAGCAGTTAGAAGAACCTGATGGTCTGTTACTGGAACATCTTAGTCCTTTCTGTGATGTCCGATTTCAGAGAACATTGACAAAGATGATATTCCTATGACTTTATGCTTGAGACACAAACATGAATTCAAAGAATATATATTAAGTAATAAGACAGATTCAATTTATATCAACAAATAGCACATAAATTTTATCACTACTTTTTGTTTAGCACAATGAAATTTAATGAGGAACATAAAAACCCAATATTATCAATTTTTAGCTATGCTTCATGTAGGCATCTAGGTGAAGAACATAATTCCATTAAAATGCTAGTGAGGTGTTAAAAAGATAACTTTGCAATTGTAGCTCTTTCTCTCCTGTCTCACTCTTTCGTGTCTTACGATGCTGTCTAATCTTCACCAACTTGCTCCTAAAGTAGGCTAAACAACATATTGTAGTCCTTTCCTTTTACTTTTATCATCTGAATTTATGTGGGAAAAAAATATACTGACTTCAGATAGCTGCTTATATTTATCCCCTGAACTTATTATATTACCACATAAGGCAAGATGAAGTGTGAGTTAACCCAGAAAGTATATTGACAGGATTTATGGCTAGTCTTATACTTAAATATTGTAGGTGACTGCTTATGTGATGCAATTTCACCCTATTACCTTGCACAGTACTTGTACATAGCATTCCACTTCTATCAAAACAGTAAATATATTTCCTTCAAAATACTTCCCTCACCTGTTCATTGATTTCTGAAAGAATTCCGCGGTTAGAGATCAGTTGGTTTTAAAAGGACTGTTCCTTTATTCAATGCAAAATGAAACTCTCTCTTCCAAAGGTAATAAAAATCTTATCCATTATTCACATGTTGAAATAAATTAGTTTATCACATCCTTTAAGAAAGCATGTTTCCAAACATGAAAGATTGAGTGGGCATGTGGTCTAGTTGTTGAAAGAAGCTTTTTGCAGGGGGAAAAAGGTCACAGAAAGGAAAAATGATGAACGCAAACTTCTTCAACTCCATTCTCAATAAATAAAACTGAATAGGCATTAGGTATATAACTCTGTGTGTGTGTATGTAGATAGGTAGATAGACACCTCTATAAAGCTTCTATAATGTAGTATAAGTACGAAGATGAAATGACAATTGTATCTAGGATTACTTCAGTCATTTAAGAATAAAGCTTTGAATGAAACTATTATTTTTGTCTCCAAGTTAGAAAACTGAAAGTGATATTAAATCATACATAATCTAAATCTATTTGAAGTTTTGTACTGTTTTTCCTTTCTTCAAAAATGGCATTGTAATAGATCATCAAAAGACTATTGTCCAAATCTAAAGTTATATTTTTTGTAGAAATGTTTACAATGTACTGCAAACCCATTCTACAATGAAATTTTCCTTGGTAAAAAATTCAAAGTCCTATAATTTTTCGTTCATTGAACAGAATAAAGCAAGTGCTGAATAAATGATTTCTCACTAGGATGCACAGTTGTGGAGTAATTTCTTTACCAGTATAATAATA
Source organism: Propithecus coquereli (assembly GCF_000956105.1). Classification (NCBI taxonomy): domain Eukaryota; kingdom Metazoa; phylum Chordata; class Mammalia; order Primates; family Indriidae; genus Propithecus; species Propithecus coquereli. The sequence goes on along the minus strand of NW_012148219.1, from coordinate 268,855 downwards.
ATCTCAGAGATATCTTCAAACATTAAGGGTATCTTTAAAATTGCAAATTTTGCTGTGGGTACACATAAATGTTATTTCTGAAGCATTAGAAAAAAGTGGTGTTTGTTATTTCAAATAGTAAGGAATATATAAAAAGTTGTGTCAAATTCGCAAATGTCATTTTAAACAGATTTGCATATCTGGTAAGAATAAATTTGAGGAACTCTAGAAATATTTTGCATTAAGATTTTTAGCAATAGATGTTGAGTAGTTTTTTAAAAACAAGTAGTCTCAGTTCGAGGGCTAATAATGAAAGAAAATCATTCATTAATGATTTTCAAGGACAATTCAAAAAGATTCACAATGGCTTTCTTCTGAAAAGGATTTTAATTCAGAAACTGGAAATTAATTGCTGTAGCAAATAG
>NW_012148219.1:255017-255605 GCF_000956105.1 Propithecus coquereli | reverse complement strand
GTAGTAGATAAGTGTGGGCTCTGGAAAGTTTGTCTCAATGTGATTTTTCATTACCTCTCGATAGCTGTTGTAACCCTGAACAAATTATGTTTCTTCTTTGTGCCTCCATTTCATAAACTGTGTGATGAGGGTAAAAATAAAATCTCTTTCACAAGGTGGTTGGATTTAACGAGTTACATGTAGAGTGCTCCAAACATGCCTAGCACATGCAAGTCCTCTGTAAGCATTCACCATTGCAATTGTTATGATTCAGAACGAGTTAAGCATCTATATTTCAACACAATCAATCTACTTAGTTAGAAGGCATATTAGAATGTGGTTTCCTGTAATCCAAAGTTTAAATTATGTTAAATATAGAAGTGAGTAAAAAGAGATGAATTATAGGCTAACATCTGAAAGTTGCATTTAGGATAAGACTGAATGTGGGAAGCATTTTTGAGATCTCTTAGCATATTCTTTCACTGATGATTAATGTGATAGGAAACATTTTAGAAACAATTTGCAGTATCTGTCAAATTATTTGAGAATCTTAATAATGAAACAATTCTTTTTTAGAAATAGAGTTTTCCTTTTAATTTACTGCTAATT
>NW_012148219.1:250219-254967 GCF_000956105.1 Propithecus coquereli | reverse complement strand
TAAAATTTAAAAATTTCCAAAACTAATTTTAATTTGATTATTCAAAAGATGCCAATGTTCTACTCATTTATTTCAACAACTAAGGGAATAAAATAATGTGAATTTAAATTGTGATCTAATTTGAACCTTGTAAGGCCACATCACTTTCTTTCATTCTCCTATTTGTTTATTTCAAACTCAATGTATATTTGAATGTACACTATGTGCTATACATTTAGTTAAATTTTGGGATACCATGGTAAACAATATAAAGTTCCTCATTTCAAAATCTTACAATATAGTTGGGTAGACAGTTTGGGAAAAGCCAGTGTAAACACAGGATGAGATGAAAGCAAGTAAGAGGATCCCATAATCCAATCGAAGGAAATAGAAAGGGGCTAGAACATCAAGGAAGACAAATAGAAAGAAATATAGTCTAACTTGATGATTGCAGGATGAGTTGAAGTTTGCCAAGTGAGGGAGAAGAGCATGGTATTTTAGGCAGAGGAAGCAGCATCTGCATAGGTCAAAAATCAGAAAATAACATCATGTGGCTAGAGTTTGAAATAAGTAGAGGGATGGCAGATAATGGTGAGATAAAAGTCTACAAGGCTGAGAGCCTAGATGAAAGAAATTTTATGGAAGGAATTTGTACTCTATACTAAGGACCATAAGGAAGCATTAAAGTCTGCAAACAGGAGAGCCAATTAGATCTTTCCATTAGAAACATTTCTTGGTACTAGTTGGAAAGTGAACTGCATAAAAGTCTAAAGCAAGGAGACCAGTGAAAAGACTCTTGCAGTCATCCAAAGGATGATGATGAAAATGACCATGTGACTCTTTTTGTGTTTATCTTTTTGTGTTTATCTCACCATATTATAAAACTAACTGAGGGAAATATCTCAGGAGAAACTCAATATTAAAAATACAACACTAAATGATTAATATGAGCCTGCAGAGTAACAATGAGAATGGAGAGAAGTGGATTGGTTCATGAGATACTGAGGACTAGTGACTTTACAAGAGTTGGCAGCTGTTTGAAAGGAGAGAAGTCAAGGCTGACATTTGAACTTTCTGGCTTGGCAGTTGAGTGGATAAAGGTATCATTAATAGCAACAAGAAACCTATGAGTTAGAGCACTGTTGAAGGGAAAATGAGGAATTCAGTTTTGCGCACATTAAATTGAGCTGACATGGTTGAGAATATATAAATGATTTGGGAATGTAAAGGTGAGACCTTATTTAAAGCTTTGATTTGAACATGTAGAGGAGTTTCTTAAAACTATTGGAGTTGATGGAAATACCTCCCAAAAATGTATACAGAGTGAGAAGATAAAAGAGTTCAGAATAAAGCCTTGAAGAAGAAAAGTATTTAAGTAAATGAATCATATGCTTCGAAAAAGACAAACCAGAGATGGGTACAAGGAAGGAATACCGGGAAGGTGAGGAATCATAAATGCCAGGGTTGAGAAGGATGGCAAAAAGATTATTAGCGGTTTCCTAATGTGTCAAGTTCAAAAAGAGCTGTGTCCATTCTATGTAGCAACAAAATCATAAAAAGTGATTTAGGTGAGAATAATTGTAGTGGAATAATTTGCATAAAATTAAGTTTCCAGTGGCCTGAAAGATTAGATGGAAGACAAAGAATTGTATTCAATGGCTATATAAAGAGCTTGGTTCTGAAGGAAGGAGGAGGAGGCAATAGTTAATATAGGAAAGACAATGATTTTAAGAAAAGAAAATTTGAGTGTATTATGTCATCACCTGGGTGTTTGATTTAAACGTTTCACAACCAAAACACTCCCAGGTGCTAATAAAATTATTGTCACGGACATGAGTGATGAAGTAAAGAGGGAATGAAGCTTGTTGGAATTGATGGCATCAAGGAAGTAGGAGGCCAGAGTGTTGGATGAGTCATTTATGTGGGCCCTGTAATCTTTTCTACCTACATTCCCCCCTTTGATCTTCCCAACTTATTTCACAGCTAAAGTGGAATTTAGGCAATGGTAACTGAAAAGTTTACATCTCTAGACTGTCTGACTCCCCTGAACTTCAGGCTTGTGTATACAACTAAATATTTGACATCTCCGCTTTTATATCCAATAGGAATTTAAAATATAGCAAGTTAAAAACCGAGCCTCTGATCTTCACTAGCACTCCCTACAAGTCTCCTTCTGCAGTTTTCCCCATATTAGTTAATAGCTATTTCATGCTACTCTTTGCAAAAGCCAAAGCCTTAGAGTCAAACTGTGGGCTCTATTTTCACAATTTGTCTATAATCCAACCACTTCCCAATACCCTCAAAAACTACCACCCTGGTCAAAGCCACCATCTTTCTCACCTATCCAGTCTCAGTGAACCAAGCAGGATAGATTCTATAAAATATTAAGTCAGATCATGTCACATTTAGGCATAAGTCTTTGTTAGTTTCCCATCGGAATAAGATCCCCAAAGTCCATGAAATGATTTCTAAGACCCTTTGTGACTTCCTTCCCTTACAGTGGTTTCAGGAACTCATCTCCACCTTTCTCTTCATAGCTCAGTCTACTTAGGGTGCATTAGCTATTTTGCCATTCCTTTATGCAGGCAAGCTTATTACTAGCAAGGGACCTTACACTTGCTATTATTTCTTCTTCTTTCCACGCTTTCTGTTCAGATGTCCCCGTGGCTTACTACCTTATTTTCTTTAGATCTTTGTTCAAATGTCACTTTAACAGAGAGCTCCTCCATTAACACTTGGTATTCTTTTTCCTGACCCTATGTGTTTATTGTTTGCTTTCTTCTACTAGAATATAAACTTCATGGTTAGGGGCTTTGTCTCTTTTGTTCACTATCATATTTCAAAGATCTACAATACTTGACATATGAATTTCTCAATAAATTTTTTTAATGAGTGAATGAGAACAAATATTCATGAGCACATAATTTGTACAAACGTATTTGTGCTTAAAATGATAACTCTAAGAGCATACTTCATGGGAACAGAGATTGAGGTTGTTATAATGATTCTGTAATAATATTACAAGGGTTAACTTCAAACTATGGTATTTGTAGTAAGAATGAAAGTAGCAAAGGAACAAAACCTTATGAAACCATTATTAATAGAATTTTATGATAGGAAGGAAATTGGACTCAACTTTAAATGTTGTCCACTGGAAGAAATAACAGTAAAGAAAATCAAAAGGATATTTTCAGAATACTGTGTATCTTCTATATGTAATTTGACATCACTAGAATACAAACCCTTTGAGATCAGGAATTTCTGTCTGGTTTACTGCTGGAGCACCATTGCTTTAAACAATGCCTGACACATAGTACACCTTCAGTAAGTATTTAATAAATAAATGAATTAATCAAGAATGATGATTTTAATAGGTCTTCAGGAGGTAATGCTGTAAACCAGGTATTGAAAACTTCAAAAAATGAGGGAGTAAAGAAATGTGAAATGGAATTTCCATTCTTGACTCAAAATTTTACTTAAAGTCCCAAAGTGTAGTACTATGGGGGATAAGTGTTCCCACATTCTAGGGAGAAGTGTGAGACATATCCACTACAGACTTACTAAGTAATCATAGCAGCATCAGTTCTGCCACTGTGAATCACCACCATTAGCTTCTCTAAGAGAAGACCAGAAATGACTCATTAGCAGAGAGTTGTCAGCTGGTAGGGAGTTCTGCAGGGTTTTCACTCTTTGAAGGAGAGTGTGTGCTTCTCCCTAGCCAAATGAGGGTGGACTCAAAGCAATGACTCATAGAAGGAGGCAGTGGTATTTTTGTATTTAGATATTTATTCAGCAGTAAGGCATAAGGTGATTTCATGGGATAGATATAAAATAAGGGAAGAAATAAATTATTATGTACTCATTGGAGTTTAGCAACATGCATGACCACTGAATCAGATGTTTTATGCCTATTCAGTAAATTTGGAAGGTGGAACTCTGGTTGGAGCTATCCTAAATAGGACAATGAAAATGGATAGCAGTAAGTGATCTTTACAACCAGAATTTGGTGTGTCAGTGGTGCATGAGCTTTCCATGGTGCGTGAGCTTCCCAGACTGATGAAGTAGAAGGAAGATAGAACCCTTTATAAGATGACTACTTGCTAGGGTAATGGGACTCAGTATTAAGAATTAAGAGGATGACAGATACTCTGCTGATGATAGAAACTGAGATGTGAGGGATGCAAGTGGTTAGCCAGAGAGCAAATCCGAATTGAATATGTCAACAATCTGTGTAGCATGGAACATTCCCATAGGAGGACCTCCAAAAAAATCCTCTAATGAATTTCAATTTGGAAATCAAGTATTTAGGCACCCGATACATAGAAGTCATCAGTCTTGTAAAATTTTGCCTTTTTCCTGTGATTCCCTCTCATATCCCTACCTCAACCTAGAAGAAAGTCCTATGAAGCAGACAGAAAACAGGTGAAAAAAAATGAATCATTTTCCTCTTCCCCAGTAGAAGTCCCTGAGTCCTGAATTAGACTATTCAAAGTAACTCTTTGTTGAGTAAGAGATTAAAGTTTTGATAGTGGGCTGTTCTGGACTTTCTTAATCTGAAAATGATCTTAATATTCAAAATGAGATGTGTTCTTATAAATCTGAATGACCAGAAAGTTATCAATCTGCTTAAGATGAAATATATACATGGGAGGGAATATATGACAAAGCATGTTTAATGACAAGATGGATAAAAAATAAATATTACTTATTTGAGATCTACTCATTTGTAGTTGCTTGTTTGAACTGAATCCATCTTATTCAATAAATTC
>NW_012148219.1:245892-248716 GCF_000956105.1 Propithecus coquereli | reverse complement strand
TAGGCTTGCTCCACAAAATAATAATCAGAGTTTTGTCTGAAATTGAAATATCATTTTAACTACAGAAATTGTAAATATTTGTATTTTCTTCTTTTGTTCCTCCATTCCTTTCTTTTTTATTTTTACTATGTTTATAATACATACATTTGTTTATTTGTATGTAAGTTTGTATGAATTTATATATAACATAAACCTATATGAAAGGTATGTAACGTTTTATATATCTCATGTGCGTGTGTGTGTGTGTGTGTGTGTGTGTTTTACAGAAAATAGAACAGATTTTTTAGTTTTTTGAAATCTTGACTAAACAAGCGGCTGGTTTCTAATTAGACTGTTCTCATCTAACACAATGAAGTGAAACTATTTTTACTGTTTTATTGAAGATGCTTATAATTTAGAATGTTTTTCTGAAAAAAACAGATGGATGAATTCAGCTTTATATGTATAATTACTCATTAAAATGTGAAAAATGTGAAGTAAAAATAAAAGCTATTGAGAAAGTGTATTTGTAATGCCCATAATGTACTTAGTACTATTCTAAGCAGTTTAGAAAAAATATAAGACATCGACTCAGTACTATAGATTTTTGCACTCTAATTGGTTAGCAATTGTGTCTTCTTATAACATGATTAATAAGTGTAAAAAAGAGTATATAAACGATTAGTTTTGTGTTATATGCAAATAATCATGGTAAGGTTGTTCTGGAGGTTTTGATTTTTTTTTATTTTTGGAAAGCTTGTTTTGAGAGGTAAATGTTGAACTAGGTCTTAAAGAGCTAATTAGCATTAAATTAAAATCTTTATTCTAGATGGAAGTGCATTAAGGATCTTTCTTTCCTTGAACTCCAAAAGTGTTTTAATTCTATCGACTGTAGCAACTAATAAAGCTAGCTGCTGTAACTTCTTTACAGTAAGTCAGTTTGAATTTAATTGCCAAAGTTATTTTGAACATAAAATTGGTTTTTAGATATCGTTTTTAAAATTATTTTCTAGGGAACCCCAGACACCCTCCATGTGACTGTGTAGCCTAAGAATTAAACACTTGTTCAGCCTCAATGAGATTAGGCTACTGGCCCATGCTTGCCTGGCCATTTCAGAAATAATCAAGATTGTATCCTGGAGGGTCTGAAGGCCATCTTCAAGATAGCCTGAGGCAATAAGACATGTATAGATCCAGGGCTGCTGCTATTGCTTCTCCAGGGCTTCTAATAAGGTGATGCTGTACTCTCTCTCTTTTGGCAAAATGAGAAAGGAGCTGGTTTTCTGAAGATTTTCACCTTTTCTGCCATTAGTATTCATTAAAATTCGACTTAGTAGGAAACTGCAAATCTCTTTGGCTTGGGATTCTTCCCTTTCCCCTCCCTGGATCTCCAGAAGCTAGGAGACAGCATGAACCTACCCCTGGGAGCTGTGTCTCTGAGTTAAGTAACACTCATCTGAAAAGAAAAGAACTTGTTCTAGTTAACTCCTCTGTAACTAGATAGTCTTTTTCAAATGCTTGCAGTCAGGGAAATATGAATCAGCAAAACATAAATGCTTGAAATTGCATGCATATTCTTTTTTTTTCACTTAACATTAATTATAACCACTACAGGCATTTTAAAAAGGGATCTGATTATATATTCATAATAAATTAAAGTTGAGATTCTGAAGAATTCTTACTTACAATTAAAATTTATGTTGATTCAGGAACACTGCGTAATAGCAATATGCCCTAAAGATTTTATGATAGGCTATTAAATTATTTTTCAAAGAGATATTTGAAGCTATTGAAGCACATTTAGAAAATTATAAGTGTTATAGGAAGAGTGGAAAAGTTAAAATATTAAAAACTTAACATTTTACCAAAAGAGTTCACCAAGATTCTCTGAAAGTCACTAAATCATCTGCATAACAAATTCCTCAGATATTCTTGTATTTTACTTATAGGAAAAATTTACATTTGATTGGAGCATGGTGAGAAATTTTGTGGAAAATCCTATTTATTATTGCTCTTTTTTCTTTTACTTTATCACAGATTATAATGAGTAATCCACATAAGTGATTATTTTTCTTCTACTGACAATTCTTTCTGCAAAAATTCTTTAAAAATGTCCCTATCCAAAAATACTGGGTTTCATTAAATTTAAATGACCATTCTTAAAGCCAAGAATTTTAAATAAAAGTTGGTATTATACCCAACATCATTATTCTAACTTTTAAATAACAGCATGTAAGTAATTGCATTAAATAAAAGTAGGAAAATAGTCAATGCAAGATTAAGTTTATCAGAGTAAATTTTTAAAAACTATGTTCTCATAAAAAAATCTAAAATATGAGAAAAAAGAAAGATTAAAACTAAAATGATATTAATAAAAAAGATATACTATAAAAATACTAACCAAAAAAAACTTTTTTAACTACATTAAAATCAATGAACATAGTCTTCCAAAAATTACTAAATATAAAAAGAGACATACTTCAATATCAAAGTTATAAATGTTTATGCATCTAATAACATATATTTATAATATAAAAGCAAAAATTAACAAATGTAAAAGAAGGGTGGATAAGCCTCAGTCATGGTACATTTTATCATACTTCTCTCAGTACCTGATTGAACCACAAGATAAAATATGTGAAGATAATGATAATGTGAACAATGTAATAAACAAGCCTGATCTTAGTGATATGTATAGAGCCCTGTATGGAGGCCTGTACTTTATTTCCAAAAATTGACCAAATGTGGGCCATGCAGGATGACTCAATAATTTACAAAGAATTGAAATCATGCAGAATGTGTTTTCTTTCAACAGCAGAGTTCAGCTAGAAGTTTATACTAAAAA
>NW_012148219.1:236657-238048 GCF_000956105.1 Propithecus coquereli | reverse complement strand
CAATTTTGAATCAGCTCAGAAGCTGGCCTTGAGAGGAAGAATCAAGGAGAAGAAAGAGGGAGAGAGTAATGAGAAAAGAAAGGAAAGAAAGTGTTTCCAAGTTCTGGTCATTTCAGTACAATATGGATGCATTGATCTTCAACTATTTACTTAATAAAGTTTTTTGAAAAACATTTCTTTTCAATGTTTCTTCCTGCAGCAAGAATAAATCTTCACTACTTCCCATCTTAATAGATTATATATTTTTTTCCTCTCTCTTGGTTTTTTACCCATGTTATTGCTGTCATTTCTCTCCCAGCTCCTCAGGGACCTTTAACCTTCAGAAATTCCTTTACCCTCCAGCAATCTCTTCCTTTCCATTAATTCCCTTTTCTCTGCTTTTAAATGTCCCCTGAACTGAAACCCCTTTTATGAAACTGTTAATATATTATCCTTCTAGTTGGGGTCTACAGTTTTTCTACGTAACCGGATTTCTCAAACTAGTGCATTATATCTCCGGCTAAAATTTCTCAGTCGTGATTCTCTCTTTCATTTTATATGAAAGGATTTTCACACACACACACCCATCTAAAATAGTATGCTTGAAAATTATATTTGGATCTGTAGTAATTGAATCCAATGACCTAATTTCTTTCTTTATTTCTCTTTCCCTCTCAGTAGCATTTAGTACTGTTCTGCTTCTGCCTCAAGACTCTTCTTTTTCCCATTGTGTTCAGTGAACATGCACTGAAATTCAGTCCTAGGCTATATGCTTCTCTCTGTATACATGTCCATTTTTATTGTGGCCAAGAAATATCATAGCTTCTGCCACATGTAACTAAATCTAAAATCTCTGGTTTTGAACCTAAAGTCTCTTTTGCTCTTTAAGCTTCCACTTGCAATTAAAAAGAGAAAAAATTGATTATTTAAGGAATATTGCAAAGATTTCTAAACTTGTAACCCTGCCCACCTCCCAACCTTAGCTACAAAAATTTATTTGTACTTTAGCATTTAAAAAAATAAAAATCTAAGGAAAATAAATTTTAAGTGATAAATGCATTTTCACGGCTCATTTGGTCACTTGTAATATGCTGAAGCTGTATCATGTCATTGAGCCCTATGCAAATATAGAACAAAACCGCTTCCTGATGGAATTTTTAAATAAAGAGCACCACCTGGTGGGAATATATGCTTAACCACATTACATAAAATGGAAGCTGGAACTATTAAAGAAATAATAAATTAAAAAATACTTATAATTTATGCTACATTAAATTGGGTGTAGAATAATGAATTGTGCATTTTCATAAGAAAAAAATGAAAAGATAGAAAAACAGAACTGGAAAATTTTGTCAATTTTTATACGTTGTGTTCAATAAAAGTTCTCTGCAAAATTGTACTTGCTAGCAATT
>NW_012148219.1:234306-236607 GCF_000956105.1 Propithecus coquereli | reverse complement strand
TGCACTTACACACTCATTCATATATTTATGTGTCTACTTTTATATTTAGTATTCATTTATATACACATATAAAATTATATACAAAATATGCCACTGAAATTATACACGTCTGGCTTGTATTGTGAAGGAAACAATGGAGAGCTATGATTAAGAATGGAAAGCAAGGTCAGAAAATTCGAGATGGCTGACCAGAGACACCAGCTTCCCTAAAGTTTCAGTAAGGAGAAGTTTTTGATGAAAGAGAAGGAGCAAGCAAACAAACAAGCAGAGATCGGTGTAGTTCTGGGGGATGGGTGCTGGAACATGCAGGAGACTCCACGTTAGGAGGTTGCGGAGCAGAACAGGAAGGAGCAAAATATCAGCAGAGATCAAACCCCTGAGAGGCTTGGAGTCCAACGAGGAGGGCTGGTGGAGAGGTTTGTTTCTCCCTCCCTTTTATCTCTGACAGTCTGCAAATTCCCTGGCTGCTGGAGAGACTTTCTGCCACCACAGGCCCAAGAGCTGCTGCTGGCAATGAGCTAGGAACTTCTTGGGGACAAAGTGCCAATTTGGATGAAACTGGGCACCGTTATCCTAAGTGAAGTATCTAAAGAATGGAAAAACAAGCACCACTTGTACTCACTATTAAATTGGAACTAACCGATGAGCACACATGTGCATAGAGGGAAGTAAATCTCAATGGAAATCAACCAGGGGGTTAGGGAGGAGGAGAGGATGGGAGAAAACATACCTAACAGGTACAATGAACACTATCTGGGTGATGGGCACACTTTTAACCCTGATTCAGGCATTTCCAAAGTGCTCCATGTCAACAAAAACATTTGTACCCCATTAGTACTTGGGGGAAAAAAAAAAAAAGCAAGGTCCAGGAAGGTCTCTGTGAGGAAGTGACTTCTGAAAAATGAACTCTCCGAAGAGTGGGAGAAAAATGATTGGACAGATATAATAACATGAGGAATATGGTGAGTTAAATAGTGTGCCCCTCAAAATTTACATCTACCCAGAACTTCAGAATGTGACTTTATTGGTAATATGGTCTTGTAGATGCAATTAGTTAAGGATTTCGAAATGAAATCATCCTGGATTTAGGATGGGCCCTAAATCCAATGACTGGTGTTCTTACAAGAAGAGGAGAGGACTTAGACACAGAGGAGAATGCCATGTGAAAATAGAGACAGAGGTTGAAGTGATGCTAACAACTACCAGGATTGCTAACAACTACCAGAAGCTGGGAGAGACGAATGGAAGAGATTCACCGTTGAAACTTCCAAAAGGAAACAAACCCACTGACAACTTGATTTTGTACTCCTAGTATCCAGAACTGGCATTTGGAGTAATTTACTATAGCACATCTAGAATGCTAAGATGAGGGATGAGGGATCTATATGCTACTGATTTAGTGAGCTAAGAGCAAAGCAGCATTCAATGTGATTGGTTTTAGAAGTTTGGATTTTATTTTAAGTAACCTGGAAAGGGATAGGAAAGTTTTATGTGAGGGAGTTACATAATAAGATTTACATTTTACAAATATAATGCTGATTGCTCTTAAAAATTAGTGAAATAGGAAAAAAAATGAAGAAAGTACCTTGGTGGTAGCAAAAGAGAAGTGAACCAAGTTGAGAACCAGGTTGAGTTAGAATTGATGTCTTGCAGATGGATTGGATTTGCATGTGGAGGAAAAATTAAAGATGCTTCCTGAGTTTTAGGCGAACTGCTAGATAAATGTTCGTGACATTTACCAAAACACGGAGCACAAGAAAGAGAGAGATTTTGGTGGGGGTGTGGTGGGGAGAGAAGAGGAATGTTATTTAGTTTGACACGGGTGAGTTCTTTATGTGGATTGAGATTTAAATTTCAGGTATGACAGTATGTAAATAATATTTAAAAGTACGGAAATAGACCATCTAAGGAGACAGTGTAGAAAGAGAGAAGTCCAAAACTAAGCCATCACTGAAGCAAATTAGAAGAAAAATGTACAATAAAGAAAATATACGGATGGTACATTACAGAAGGAAACAGGGAAGTGGGGAACCAAGTACCGTTGCCCTACAACAATGGATGTAATGGATTTATTTTTATATAAATGAGGATTCATAAATCAAATATCGAGTTCAGGAATTTTCACTTAATATCTTGAAAAAAAATTTCCCCAGCAATACATTCAGAGTAACACTGGCATTTCTGTGTCTTTATTCTTTTTTTTTTTTTATTTCAGCATATTATGGGGGGACAAATGATTAGGTTACGTATGATGCCCTTGCCCTCCCTCCCCCCCAAGTCTGAGCTTCAAGTGTGTCCATT
>NW_012148219.1:231408-232772 GCF_000956105.1 Propithecus coquereli | reverse complement strand
ACGTCTTCTGCTATTTCCTTCCTCAATGTCTCATAGTTCTCTCTGTATAGGTCTTTTACCTCCTTAGTTAAATATATTCCTAGGTACTTTATTTTCTTTGTTGCTATTGTGAAGGGGATTGAATCTTTGATTTGGTTCTCGGTATGACTGCTGTTGGCGTATATGAAAGCCTCTGATGTGTCTTTATTCTTTATGCTGTTTTTTAGCTATGTAAGATGATCTAGAAATGGAAATCTGAAGTAAATCGCCAATGACAGTTTTGTAAGGCCACGGATCTAGCACATTGCTTTCAATAGCTTAATGAACAGAAAGCCTCAGTGACATTCTATTTTAAATACTATAGCAAGTTAATATGGCATAAGTTTTTAAAAATATTTACATATACAATCCAAGTGGAGAGTGAATAATACAAGTCAATAGGCAACCCCAGATTTGGTTCATCCACAAGGTGGGACTGGTCTTTCACAGTCATCCCACTTTTTTTTTTTCCATGAATTTTTTTTTTTATTTCAGCATATTATGGGGGTACAGATGTTTAGGTTACGTATGTTGCCCTTGCCCCCGCCCTTCTCCCCCTAAGTCTGAGTTTCAAATATGTCCATCCTTCGGGTGGTGCGCATTGCACTCTTTGTGTATACAAATACCCATCCCCTCCTCCCTCCTCCTCCTTCCCCCCTCCCCCCTGCCCAACATCCAATAGATGTTATTCTTATATGTGCACTTATGTGTTGATCAGTTAATAGCATAGAAAAATAGAACTAAAAAGTCCTTACAAACTGTATAACTGTATCCCTTCCTTTACAAATAAAGAAATCAAGGTTCAGAAGGCAAATAACCTGCTTATCATCATATCCTGTTAATGACAGAAATGGAACTAAGATCACTAGTTTTGTTTTGGGTGGCCAGAATTGAAATTAATCACAAGGGGATGCTATCCTCAAAAGACAATAATAGGCTCTAGTTTCAGTGAAGGAAAAAACGTAACAGAGAATTTTATGGGACAGGAACGAAGTCCTAAGAAATGACCCTAGAGTTTAATTTCAATTTCATCACTTATTAGCTCTTTGATTTTAGACAAGACACTTATTCTCACAGAGCATCAGTTTTCTCATCTGTAAAATTAAACCTGCACACCCCTGTTATGTGAGGATCTGTGATAAACCTTTGGTAACTATAATTAAGGCTATGAGCCTCTTGTAGACTTCAGTCATAACACCATTGACGTAACACAATTTTGAATCAGCTCAGAAGCTGGCCTTGAGAGGAAGAATCAAGGAGAAGAAAGAGGGAGAGAGTAATGAGAAAAGAAAGGAAAGAAAGTGTTTCCAAGTTCTGGTCATTTCAGTACAATATGGATGCATTGA
>NW_012148219.1:224935-225943 GCF_000956105.1 Propithecus coquereli | reverse complement strand
ACTATTTTATAATATATTTATGGATTCTTTTCACATTTAACAGTAAGTATCGCTTTTGGCAGAAACAGGAATGAACAGTAAAGGACATAGACAGAAATCTGAATAGCTGTGGAGACTAAAGGTAAAATGTTTTGCATAAGTAACAGCTAATACAAGACATCTTTATTTCTGAAATTCAAATATTTTGTGTGTGTGTGTGAGAGAGAGAGAGAGATTGCATTTTCCATAAAATGGCCACAATAATATCTCCTGTTCCACATGTCACTCTTAAAGAGAAATATTGGTATTCCTCCCAATAAGAGGTGAAGTCTATTTTTCTTCTTGAATCTAAGAGGGCTTGTGACTTTGGCAGAAATGATTCTGTAATTCTTCCAAGGTTAGGTCATAGGCAACATAGCTCCACTCAGCTCTTTTCTATGAGGGAGCTCAAACTAGCACATACAAAGAGGACAGACACACGGACAAGTCACGAATGGCTGTTCCAGCTTACCATGAGCACCAACTATCAGACATATGAATAAAGACACCTCCAAATGATTTCAGCTGCCAACTCTGAGATCATTTCACATCTTCCTAGCTGAGGGTACAGACATCACTGAACAAACGTAAGCCATCTCCACTGTGACATTTCGAAATTTCCTGACCAAAAGAATCCATGAGCCTAATAACATCATATTTTCTGCCACTAAAATTTCATACAATAATATTAACAGGAAGAGTGCATGGTGAATATCTGTATATATTCCTTTATAGAATATTTTGAGCATTGGTGAGCAGCAGCTCTTTCTCATTTATTTTTGAAATTAAAGCAAGGAATTTAATAAGTACACTGTGTATAATGCAAAGAGTTTTTATAAACAAAGTCAGAAAGATGCAGGATCTCACCTTAAAGTGTGCCCATCTTGGCTCACATTTGGAGGATGAGTAGTAGAGATTCTAGAAGAAAAGGGACATTTAAAGGTATTTTCCATTCAAAATCTATTAGAATAAAATTCAAACATTTTTTTA
>NW_012148219.1:222767-224885 GCF_000956105.1 Propithecus coquereli | reverse complement strand
TGTGAAACACATATAGCTTTCTTAATTTAAACCCAAAAAACTATTTCACCTGTTGTAATAGTATAATATATTTTATTGTGAATTTAGGAATACTAATTATTTTTTTCACTGAGTAAACATTCTTTGTAAGTGTGGTTAAATGGAATGTGTGTGTTTGAGTCATGCTGGAGGTGGGAAGGAATGTGGGTGGTTGTATTTTATTTTTCTAGGCTGTGGGTGGTATTTTGATATGTTGGGGATATTTCTAGGCTTGGGAGTGAATGTTCTATTGTAGTTTCTGTTTTCTTTTGTCAGAGATGTGCTGAATGTTGTTTTTCTTACAGATGGTGTTTGGAAATTTGATCCAGAGCAACATGTTTTAAGAGAAAAAAAGTGGGGGGAAATTGATACTAGTCAAACATACTCCTACACTACTCATCTGGTAGTTATTATTGCTTTTCTAGTCTTATTTTGTTTCTTCATGAGAAAGATACCGAGTGATGAACAAAATTGTTGGCTTTCCTACTTGACACACTAAGAACTTTGACAATTCCGTCAGTAACAAGTACTTTCCTCAAAGGAGGAAAGAGAAAAGTGATAGGACAATAGAGAAGAAATATGGGGGGAAAGTTCCAAAATATATTAAAATGGGGAGAAAAATTTATGACAAAAACAGAAAAATACTGAAATTGCAGTCTCCATTTTACCATACTTGGTATGGAGCTCTAAAAAATCCTTGTATAGAAAACCCAAATGTATAAAATGATCATCTCACATACATCTTGTTTGGTGAAATCAAATAAACATTTCTCCAAGATTTATCCTCAGCTCTCTACTTGTCTCTCTTCATAAAAAATCATCCAACTCATGGCTCCAAGTAAAGCTATAAAAATAATCTACAGCTATAAAGACAAATTTATCTCTTAGTATATAGATATTTCTATTATTCATTACTTTGGTTTTTCCTGAGCTCTAGATCCTCTTGGATGTCACATAAGACCTCAAAGTAAAAATTCATTACTACCCTCATTTCTTCTCCTATATTCTATATTTTAGTAAGTGGTTTTACTATCTAGTCAGATGGTACAGTTCAAAATTTGTATATCATTCTTGAATCTTCCTTTTTCCTGAACTACCCTCCTGTCACTAACTTCCATCAATTATCTTAGAAATGAATCTCAAACTCAAACATTTCTCTTTCTTTTCACTGTCAAAACTCTGGGCCCAATCACTGCTGTGTCTCAACTGGACCTCTGCAACAGCTCCCTCATTAGATTCCTTACACATGGCGTTCACCCCTCAAATTAGTCTCTAAATTCTACACTAAGTGTCCTTTTAACATGTATGTCTGATCACAGAAGAGATGCAATGGCTTTCTAGAGGAAGTTAGTTGAAATCACAGGCAGTGGTAGCCAAAGAGTTGGGTTCCTGAAGCTAAGCTTTAGAAGATGAGGCTGTCACTTGTGATGACAAAGTCAAGGTGTGGCCATGGGCTTGGGTAGCAAAGATAAATTAATGGAGGTGGGGAGATTGTAAAACTGAAAAAGCAGGTTGCTGAATGAATTTCCTGAGTAGATTTTCAAGTCATAAAGTGTGATGATAGAAATTGGTGTTGAAATAAGAAAGTTATCCCGAAATCAAAGTCAATAACAAATGAGGGTAAGTGACTAGAGAGGAAAGGGAAAGAGTGGGAGGATAAGATAACAAGAAGGAAGAATAGTGATGAATAAATACTAATGATACAAACTTCAAAGGAGAGAATATTTGAATCAAGAACTAGAAAAAATAGTTTGGCAATGGGGAAAAAGGAGGATATAACTTCTTTTATGAGCGAGCAAGACAATATGGCTCATAGAAAGGCTCATAGAGCAAGTGTTATATTAATATCTTTATATCTCCTTTAAAATCTATATTTATATATTAAAGATGTGCATGTCCTTTTTCTTTGTGTGTCATAAAAATTAGATAATTTCGCCTCATTTATATAATTTGGTATTATAATATCAGTATGAATTCTTCAGTGAAATATTATCTGTGTTTCAGTGAAACTATCTGTGCCTTTTTGTGGGAGAGTAATCCATGGCATATGGCACATGGTACATGTGCAGGACAAAGAAGAACTATGTCTACTGCTGTTGT
>NW_012148219.1:219807-222457 GCF_000956105.1 Propithecus coquereli | reverse complement strand
TACATAAAATCTTATTCTTTATAAAAATTATTCTGTAACTAGAGCTCATCTATTTTTGTGCCTTTGTTATTGTACCTCTCTCACTCTTAGTTATATAAGCTTATGTGTGTGTCTTATTATATCAAGATTTATTAAATAAAAATATATATCATTGAAGTCACATATATATCACTGAAATAGCAATATATTTATCAATATGTATATCAATGATATATATCATTGAAATCATCTCCAATATTTGATATTGCAAGTCTGGCGTAATACAATAGTGTCATATTAGAGGATAAAATATTTCAGTGAGTTTAATCAATAAGACATCATTACAAGAAGATAATATGAAAGTGTGAAATACAGTATGCAAGTATAAAAGTGGGAGAATAGTAAGTAGGGGAGTTGGACCAGAGCAGAGTTTAGTGAGTAAATGAGCTATGTTTTGATACGTAACAAGACATCCTGACACTTAGTGGTTTAAAACAGTAAATATTTATTTAACCAATGATTCTATGGGGTGGCAATTTGGGGTGGGCTCTCCTGGGCAATTCTATTGTTGTGGGCTAGGCTCAGGTGAGCTTGGTTGGGCTTGTTCACGTGACTGTGGTCAGTTACCAGGTCAAGGGAGCTGGCTGTTCTAATATGGTTCCGCTGAGACAACTGTATCTTGCCGGCTCTCATCCTCCAGCAGGGTGAACCAGGTGTGTTCAATAGGGAGCAGTGGCAGGTAGGTTCAATAGGCAGCAGAAGCAGGTGTGTTACACTGAGAAGAGAAGCATGAAAGTCTCCTGAGACTCAGATTCAGAACTCATACAACCTCACTTCTGGAGCATTCTTTGGGTCACAGTAAGTCACAAGCCAGCCCAGATTCAAGGTGTGGGTAACTTGGTGGTGGACAGATCTGCAAAGAATTGTGTTCACTTTTAAAATCTAGCACAACCAGTATTGTGGCCATGGAAATGGAAATGGCACACACTGTAAGATAATAACCAATGGGACTTGGAATCCATAAAATAAGTGAAGAGGGAGAAAAGTCAAACTAAGTTATTTGAACTAGGTGCCGTAGTAAATGAGAAACAACATAATTTATGTGGTTGAAGATTTGCAGTGAAGTTGACCTGAATTAAAATCCATCTCAGACTATAGTTAACAATAACTTGTTGTCTATTTCAAAATAGCTAGAGAAGATTTGAAATGTTCCCAACACAAAGAAATTATAAATGTTTGAAGTGATGGATATCCTAAGTGCCCTGATTGAATCATCATGCATTGTATGCATGTATCAATGTATCACACGTGCCTCATAATATGTACAATAATTATGTATCAATAAAAAATCCACTCCATTAACCACCAATTCCCTTCCTTAAAAGCTGGCCATAAGCAAGCTATTTAATTTACTTAAGCTCCCATGTATTTCTTCATTTGCAAAATAACTGAAAATGACAATTGCTACCTCATTGAGTGATTGAGAGGATTAAATGAAATAATGCACGTAAAGTGAATAACTGTATACTTGATATAGTAAAAGCCCAAAAAATGGCATGAGCTTATTATTTGTGGGGTTTATATCTTTCTTAGTAATATTATGAATAGTATCCTGGTTACAACAAAAACACTTCTCAGAAGAAAAACTCATTCGAAATTAATTCTGTTTTGGACAAGCTTTAATTACATTGTCAATGGAAGTGGTTGCTGGGGCACTAGAAATTTAAAACCGGAGTTTTAGATGGAAATCAGAGGTAAAAATTCCCATATCAAGATGATAATTGAAACCTTGGGAATAAAGGATATCTGGAGCAACAATACATGCGAGAAAAAGAGCAGGTAGCCAAAACTGAACATTTAGGAATTTAGAAGTTAAGATTATGATTAATTGGCAAGTTTGATCAGATATGTAGGATAGGAAGGTGTTTTTGTTGTTGTTTGCTTTTCTGGTTCATACTGTTTCTAGTCATTCCCCTCATCACCAACTATTAGAATCATATTCCTCTGCAAGGACTTATTTCACATATCTGCTGCTTGATAATCTTATTCCAAGTATAGTATAGGTAAATAAGAACAACTCAAGAGATATTTCAATTGAATAAAAAGATGCAAGATTCATAGTGTAAATCACTTCAAAATTTTATGACAGCTCTTTACATAACACATGGACATTAAATTTATAAACGTGCACATGTATGTATATATATAGGTAATCCTATTCATATTTGAGGGTCATCAAACACAGCTAAGCTTCCCCTAAACCCAAATATTTCAAAAACTAATACTTCTTACTCCTAGGTGAGTGTAAACTTAGCACTACTAAGTACAAATGATAATGATTAATTGCAGTTGATATAGGAAATATTGGCACCATCTGGTCCCTTCAAAAGCAAACTTAACATTTATTTTACTACAGTGATGCATCTTGCTTCTTAAAAGGAGATGCTTTATATCTGGGTTCTCACTTTCCCAGATGGCTCACCAGGGGTAGAGGTTGTCCAGATTATCAACAACTTTGGCCTCATTTATATAATTTAGTATTATAATATCAGTGTGAATTCTTCAGTGAAATATTATATCATTTTTCAGTTCTATTAAACAGACATTTAGTTAGCACGTAGTATGTGAGAGATGCTCTTGTTTATCAATGAAGAAAACACTTGTAACCTTT